>NW_027142506.1:136726-567349 GCF_026170545.1 Melanerpes formicivorus
AAGTTTTCAGACTATTAGCACCAGGACTTCTTAATGTGATGGATGTAGTAGAAAAATACACACTTATCAACTTGGTGTTCTGTCTCTCTAATGGGGCTCTGGCAGTAAAGCTGCCATTGCTGCAGCATGCCACTCATGAAATATCTTAGTGATTCACAAAGAGTAAGTTCATGTTTAAGAAAATAATGACTTAAACGTTTGAAGAACAGAGTTTAAGCTCCATTGGGAAGAAAGTGGCACAAACCTACTCAAGGAAAGCATACATTCCAAACACAACTGCAAGTGTAGCATTTCAGCTCAGCCACAAAATGCAATGAATAAGCCTTTGAGTAGCCATGAAGAAACCAATTGTACTTTAACATTTTAGACTAATTGAAAAGAGGCAGAACAAAACCACTGAGCATGTTGACCACTTAGTTCTGTAAATTGCTGATAACAGGCAACAGGAGAGAGGAGGCCTTAAGAATTTCAGCTTAATGAATATCATTAAATAATCAATTGTCACACCTCTCCTTACTTTTGTGAATGAGGAAGCACTGAGAGTGAAGCTGGGTTTTAATTGACTGAATAAGTGGGACCTACAGGTAGGTGTTAATTGTCATCAAATCAGTGTTTAAATAACTATGGCCATCAGGGACTACATCAGAGACTTGGTCCTGAAAATTTATGCAGCAGGAAACCTTCCTCTTCTCTGCTCTTGATTGCTTCTCTTTGCTCCCCAACTAAATCTTTCAGACTAGACTAGAACAGAATAGAATTAACCAGGTTGAAAAGATCTTGAGGTCATTAAGTGCAACCTATCACCCAGCCACCATCTAATCAACTAAACCATGGCACCAAGTGCCTCATCTGGTCCCTCTTAAACACCTCCAGTGATGGTGACTCCACCACCTCCCTGGGCAGCACATTCCAATGGCCAATCTCTCTGCTGGGAAGAACTTCTTCCTCACCTCCAGCATGAACCTCCCCTGGCACAGCTCGAGATTGTGTCACAATCATACAATTAATAAGGTTGGAAAAGACGTCAAAGATCATCAAGTCCAACCTGTCACCCAACACCTCGGTTGGGACTCGATGATCCCCGAGGTCCTTTCCAACCTAAGTTATACTGTGATACTGTGATACCTCATGACTAACTAAACCATGGCACCAAGTGCCACATCCCAATCCCCTCCCGAACACCTCCAGGGACGGTGACTCCACCACCTCCCCTTGTTCTGGTGCTGGTTGCCTGGGAGAAGAGACCAAACCCCACCTGACTGCAACCTCCCTTCAGATAGAGAGCAAGAAGGTCTCCCCTGAGCCTCCTCTTCTCCAGGCTAAGCAACCCCAGCTCCCTCAGCCTCTCCTCACAGGGCTGTGCTCAGGGCCTCTCAGATACCATGTGTCTTCTAAGACACTTGCAGGCTAGGAATACAGGACAAAAGGGAAAGAAGCAAAACTATTTCCCCAGTGAGCCACGAGAGCAAACAAGAGGAGGAAAAGTAAGAAAATCCCTGAGCTGACATAAAGATTGTTCAAGTGAAAGAAAGGAATGGGAGGGGGAATTAATGCAAAGGTGATCACTCAGCACAAGCACACTGCAGCCCAGCTGGTCCTTGAAGAAACCTGCCAGGACTAACCCCACCACCCAACATTCCCCTTTCAGCTTTTATCACTGAGCATGGCTTCATATGATAAGGATCATTCTTAGGGTCAGCTGTCACGGCTGTGGTCCCACCCAGCCTCTTGCCCACTCCATGCTTAGTCCCTGGAGGGATAGCAGGGGAAGGAAAAATCAGTAAGTTACAGAATCATGGAATCAATAAGATTGAAAAAGACCTCAGAGATCAACAAGTCCAACCTGTCATCCGACACCCAATGACTAACTAAACCATGGCTTCAAGTGCCACATCCAATCCCTTTTTGGACACCTCCAGGGACGGGGACTTCACCACCTCCCTGGGCAGCACATCCCAGTGGCTAACAACTCTCTCAGTGAAGAACTTTCTCCTCACCTCCAGTCTATACTTCCCCTGGCACAGCTTGAGATTGTGTCCTCTTGTTCTGGTGCTGGTTGCCTGGGAGAAGAGACCAACCCCCACCTGGCTACAATCTCCCTTCAGGGAGTTGGAGACAGCAAGAAGGTCTGCCTTGAACCTCCTCTTCTCCAGGCTAAGCAACCCCAGCTCCCTCAGCCTCTCCTCACAGGGCTGTGCTCCAGACCTCTCCCCAGCTTTGTTGCCCTTCTCTGGACTCCTTCCAGCAACTCAACATCTTTCCTCAATTGAGCAGCCCAGAACTGGACACAGGACTCAAGGTGTGGCCTAACCAGTGCAGAGTACAGGGCAGAATGAATTCCCTGCTCTTGCTGGCCACACTGTTCCTGATGTCTCGGTGCTCTGCAAGTTCTGCTGAGCAAGAGATGTAACTCCAGTGTGTTATCTACACTGGTTGAGTCAGAAACCCTTCAACAGCTACATGAAGCAATGCTGTAGGTGATGGCACCTTTCTAAACCTCCATCCTTATGGTGAGATGAAAAGGGGACATTTCTTTTCTTCATATTCCATTTGTTGTGGAACACCTGGCAATGCTCTGTCTCCCCATCCTTTGGTAGTCTCTTGTGGGGCTTAGAAGTGGTATAAAGAATCCCAGTTCTTCATCCAGGGCTTTGGCATACTGGAAGAGTTTTAGGTTTGAGACCATTTCTCTTGTGCTGACCCTGCTGTTTACACTTACTCATATATTTTGCTAGAGTTTTCACCTGCATTAGGAATAGTGTGGCCAGCAGGAGCAGGGAAGTCATTGTGCCCTGTACTCTGCACTGGTTAGGCCACACCTTGAGTCCTGTGTCCAGTTCTGGGCCCCTCAGTTTAAGAAGGACATTGAGAGACTTGAAGGTGTCCAGAGAAGGACAACAAGGTTGGGGAGAGGCCTTGAGCACAGCCCTGTGAGGAGAGGCTGAGGGAGCTGGGGTTGCTTAGCCTGGAGAAGAGGAGGCTCAGGGGTGACCTCATTGCCCTCTACGACTCCCTGAAGGGAGGTTGTAGCCAGGTGGGGGTTGCTATCTTCTCCCAGGCAACCAGCACCAGAACAAGAGGACACAGTCTCAAGCTGTGTCAGGAGAGGTTTAGGCTGGAGGTGAGGAGAAAGTTCTTCACTGAGAGAGTTGTTAGCCATGGGAATGTGCTGCCCAGGGAGGTGGTGGAGTCCCCATCCCTGGAGGTGTTCAAGAGGGGATTGGATGTGGCACTTGGTGCCATGGTCTAGTCATGAGGTCTGTGGTGAGAGGTTGGACTCGATGATCCTTGAGGTCTCTTCCAACCTTGGTGATACTGTGAGACTGTGATATTCCAGGCTGGATTTATGTGCTTTCCAGTGAGAGAATTGTTTGCCTGATCTCAGGAAACTGAAGTCTACCTAAATATAAACCTCTGCTACTCTTTTGCAGTCCTCTGGAGCAGCACTCTTGGTTAATGAGTGTGCACAATTTTGCTAATAGTTCAGCTATTTCGCTGCTAAATTCCTTCTATTAGCCCACGATGAATGTTCTGTTTTGTTTAGAAGAATGAATGTTGCATTCATTAGGCAAGCTTCATTAAATGTGGAGCTCAGTTGACTAGAACTGTAATTATGTGGAGAGGAAACTTCCTAATCTGACATTTGTAAAGCTGAAGCTTGTAGGAATCAGTTCTTACCTGCTGCAACGTGACCAGTGGAGCTTTTGTGTTGCACAGAGGCAGACTCTGGGAGGAGGAGTGCCTTCAGCTAGGTGAAGTGTTACTTCCTTTTATAACTTAATTGGTTGATAGCCTTTTTCAGCACAATGAGACATGTGCTGTATCCAGAGCAGCAATAGCTCAGCCTGGTTGAGGTGGTAGCAAAGCAGTGGATGTGCTTCTAAACTATTATCTCATTGTTTAGAGCTACTTGATTGCTTTTTAAATGACACCTCCTGCCGTTTTCAGGCCGGGAAGACCATCTTCTTGTCCTTTAAGCTAGCATTTATGGGTCTTAGCATGGTTACAGAAGGAAAAAAAACACCATAAGCTATTATGAAAAGAAAATGGTTTTTCTTTGGGGCTTCAAACTGAATGGGTTTTATCAGCACCAGGAGGCAGAAGCAGAGCTGCCCATCCACTGCAGCTTGTTTTCCTCATAGCACTGTGTGTGATGCTGATGCAGATCAGTGCTATTTGAATGTTTCCTGTTTCTTCTTGCCTTGTGTTTTTGCTCATGCCTTGCTGGTGGTGCAAAATCATTGCCTGTTCTGGTTAGGTTGGGTACCTGTGGCCAGCAGGAGCAGGGAGGTCATTCTGCCCCTGTACACTGCACTGGTTAGGCCACACCTCGAGTCCTGTGTCCAGTTCTGGGCCCCTCAGTTTAGGAAGGAGGTTGAGTTGCTGGAAGGTGTCCAGAGAAGGGCAACAAAGTTGTTGAGGGGTTTGGAACACAGCCCTGTGAGGAGAGGCTGAGGGAGCTGGGGTTGCTTACCCTGCAGAAGAGGAGGCTCAGGGGTGACCTTCTTGCTGTCTCCAACTCCCTGAAGGGAGGTTGTAGCCAGGTGGGGGTTGGTCTCTTCTCCCAGGCACCCAGTGCCAGAACAAGAGGACACAGTCTCATGCTGTGCCAGGGGAGGTTTAGGTTGGATGTTAGGAAGAAGTTCTATACAGAGAGAGTGATTGCCCATTGGGATGTGCTGCCCGGGGAGGTGGTGGAATCACCATCATTGGAGGTGTTCAGGAGGAGACTTGATGGGGTGCTTGGTGCCATGGGTTAGTTGTTTAGGTGGTGTTGGATTGGGTGATGGGTTGGACATGATAATCGTGAAAGTCTCTTCCAACCTGGTTTATTCCATTCCATTCCATTCCATTCCATTCCATTCCATTCCATTCCATTCCATTCCATTCCATTCCATTCCATTCCATTCCATTCTTCAGGCAAGCTGTTAATTAGCAGCTACTTCAGAGTGACATTCTCTCCACATACTCCTCCAAGAAAGAAGTGGGGAGCAATTAGTTAATTTTACTCTCTAACCAAACCTGGCATAGCATACAAAAGGTTTTGAGTTGCACCTGTCCTGCAGTTGGGAGCAGTCAGGGTGTTAAGTGTGTTGTTCTCTTGTTGCCTTCCATCTTGGCCCTTCATTCTCCCTGTGAGGAGAGGCTGAGGGAGCTGGGGTTGTTTAGCCTGGAGAAGAGGAGGCTCAGGGGTGACCTTATTGCTGTCTCCAACTACCTGAAGGGAGGTTGTAGCCAGGAGGGGGTTGGTCTCTTCTCCCAGCAAGCAGCACCAGAACAAGAGGACACAGTCTCAAGCTTTGCCAGGGGAGGTTTAGGCTGAAGGTGAGGAGAAAGTTCTTCCCAACAAGAGAGATTTGCCATTGGAATGTGCTGCCCAGGGAAGCAGTGGAGTCACTGTCCCTGGAGGTGTTCAAGAGGGGATTGGATGTGGCACTTGAAGCCATGGTTTAGTTAGTCCTGAGGTCTTGGGTGAGAGGTTGGACTTGATGATCTCTGAGGTCTTTTACAACCTTATTGATTCTGTGATTCTTGTAGGCACAAGAAATCTGGGTACAAGCTAGCAGTAGTCTTCTCCCTGCAGTGTTCAGGAGGAAGGAATTCTTGCTTTGTACTGCTGGATTGACACTAAAAGGAGACAGCTGGGTAGGCAATTCCATTATGGGTGTTTAGCACATAGGAGAAGAAAGAGCATTAGGCTAATAGGTTTGGAGACTGCTACCATTACATTGTTAATTATATAGTTATGTACCATCTTATACAATACTGGTATGAGCCATGGTAGGGCCACAAAGGTGGTGAGAGGACAGGAGCATCTCTCTTGCAAGGAGTGACTGAGTGACCTGGGGCTATTTAGTCTGAAGAAGAAGAGACTGAGAGAGGATCTCAATCTCATTAATGCTTATCAGTGTGTAAAGGGTCATGGTCAAAAGGATGGGACTGGTGATAGGGGATGGTGGCCAGTGATAGGACAATGGGCACAAACTAGAACAAAGGAGGTGTCACTTAAACATGAGGAAAAAATATTACCTTTGAGGGTGCAAAAGCACTGGAAGAGGCTGCCCAGAAAAGTTCTCTGGAGTCAGTCTTCTCTGGAGACTTTGAAAACCTGTCTGGATGAGTTCCAGGCAAATGTGCTTCAGCAGGGCAGGGTGAACCAGAACTCTCTGCAGGCCCATTTCAACCTCTAGAGAATCACAAGGTGTTAAACAGTTAAATGTGGATGCTTCCTTAGTGTATTGGAAGTTTTATCCACTCCATGAAAATAAACCCTGGGAACTTTAGAAGCAAGGACCTCTGCCTGCTGAAGGCAAGAAGGTAGATGGGGATGGCCTAAGGAGATCAAGGCTAAGTTGGGCAATGGCTTGATATCCTTTCACTCTGTCTCCCTTCTGCAAACCCATGAGTTGCTCATCAGCTAATGGCTGAGGTTTCAAGTGAATGGCATTGTAGGGTGAAGCACCATCGAGTTCTGTTTGGCTTTAAGTGCTCCACTTGAAGAGTGACAATTGAGGAGTACATTAGGTGCTTATAATGCAAGCCACTGCAGGCAGTGACATGAAAGCCTTGGGGCTGCAGCTTTATCAGTGAAGCCAAGCCAAGGCTTGCCTTATCAGTGCAAGCTTTCACTAACAAGGTGGCTTCCATAATGGAAAAACCTAGAAGGGCAAGGCATGACTGCAAACACCAAGTGGTTTATCTTGAATATGGTTTTTTCCTTAATGCTTCTGTCCTGCAGTTCCTAATAGCTATTTTTTGGGGTTGAATCTCATACAATCATTAAGGTTAGAAAATATCTCTCTTGAGCATCAAGTCCCACAAACCCACCAAACTATGTCCTGAAATGCTGTGTTTTTTGACGCCCTGCAGGGATGCTGGCTCCCTGGGCAGCATGTTCCAATGCTTGACCACTCTTTCAGTGAAGAACTTCCTTCTACTATCCTACCTAAATCTTCCCTGGTGCAACTTTTCCTGGTGCAAACAGGACAGGGTGGCTCAGCTTGGTAGTGCATCAGACCCTTAATGGGAAGGTCGTGAGTTCAAGCCTGCAGTGGGCAGTAGTGTCCTCCCTACTCTAGTCATGTGGTCTGTGGTGACAGGTTGGACTCGATGATCTTTGAGGTCTCTTCCAACCTTAGGAATACTGAAACTTGAGGCTATTTCCTGTCACTTGTTACTTGGGAGAAGAGATCAACACCCACCTCACTGCAACCTCCTTTCAGGGACTTGTAGAGAGGGAGTGAGAAGGTTTCATGTCAGCCTCCTTTTCTCCAGGCTAAACAACCCCAGTTTCCTCAGCTGCTTCTCAACAGACCTGTTCTCCAGACTCTTCACCTCTTTTGTTGCCCTTAGGATTATAGAATCAATAAGGTTGGAAAAGACCTCAGAGATCATTGAGTCCAACCTGTCACCCAACACCTCAGGACTACTAAACCATGGCACCAAGTGCCACATCCAATCCCCTCTTGAACACCTCCAGGGATGGTGACTCCACCACCTCCCTGGGCAGCACATTCCAATGGCCAACAACTCTTTCTGGAAATAACTTTCTCCTCATCTCCAGCCTAAACTTCCCCTGGCACAACTTGAGACTGTGTCCTCTTGTTCTGGTGCTGGTTGCCTAGGAGAAGAGACCAACCCCCAAAACCTTCTCTGGACCTACTCCAGCACCTCCATGTCTTCTTGCAGTGAGGGGCCCAAAATGGACTCTAGCTATTCATATGTATCTTTCTTGTCTGTTTTGTTGCTCATGTTCATGCTAGGAAGGCAGGGTTTGGCTGCTTTCTGTCTTCAGTCTTCTTCCCAAAAGCCAAACTGTGCCAGAGGACTGGTGCTTTGAAAGAGACAGGCAACCACTACCAGAACAAGAGGTCACAGTCTCAAGCTGCACCAGGGGAAGTTTAGGCTGGAGGTGAGGAGAAAGTTCTTCCCAGAAGGAGTTGTTAGGCACTGGAATGTGCTGCCCAGGGAGGTGGTGGAGTCACCATCCCTGGAGGTGTTCAAGAGGGGATTGGATGTGGCACTTGGTGTCATGGTTTAGTTAGTCCTGAGGTGTTGGGTGACAGGTTGGGCTTGACAATCTCTGAGGTCTTTTCCAACCTTAATGACTCTATGATTCTAAATTTTTTGCCCATTTTGATGTATTCTTTGTGCTGTCATCTTTGTAGAAACTTTGCTGCTGCTGAGGTTATTTTCCCCTGCTTGTGATGGTTAAGAAATGTACTGAAACAATCCCTTGTAACTGAAATCCTTCTTTTTATACGTAGGCAACTCACAGATGGGTGCTACCATAGTAGATGCATTGGATACTCTCTATATCATGGGCCTGCATGATGAATTCAGAGAAGGACAAGAGTGGATTGACAAAAATCTTGATTTCAGTGTGGTGAGTACAGCTTGCCCTGATATTTCTGTAGGCCTTTCAACAGTGTTCCTCCTGTGGGGAGACAGAAGTCTTTCAGGTGGAGGTTAGAAGCTTATGGCTGAAGGGATCAGATGTAAGCTTCAGTGAAGCTCTTGGTGTTTAGAACTTCATCTTGAAGAACACCAACCACACTCTAACCCTTCCACATTTTAATTATCAAGAGACATGTGTGTTGGATAATGGAAGAAAGGGAGAGTGGGGTCAGTGGGAACCAGCACAGCCTCGGAAATGAAGGCAGAAACATGAAGCTTTATGAGCCAAGAGCAGTGGGAAATAGCTGTGGAAGACAATTTCTGCCCACCACTCATGGTGTATGGTTTAATAACACAGTTTTTACTCTCATGTCCTTAAGAGCTTTTAAGATGAAGTCCACTTGAGTTGTCTCAGTTTGCCTACAGTTTCTGAGTGTATTGCAAGGGCTTCCTAGGTGGTGGTACAGCCTCTCTCGTTCTTTGTGTGTGCAGAGTTTGGCTGTTTTAAACGAATACATGGCTCTATTTTATCATGTTATACCTAGTTAATTTGTGCTAATCCATGTGTCCTTATTAGCACATTTCAGACTGTCCCAGACTCTCTGCCAGAATTTGTGGTTAAATGTTTTGCACTTTGTGGTTCCACAGAGATTGATTGATTGTTTTTTCGGTCAGCAATGCACCAACTGAAGTGCAGGTGTACAGGCAGAGCTGAGCAGATGCTCACTGTTGTTTTTGTATCAAATCCTCCATTTCAGAAATGATTTGTTTGGGTTTGGGTGTGTTGGGGTTTTTTTTGCCTTTTGTTTTACATGTTGGCAAACATGAAAGAAATTGTGCTTTGCTTTTTTACAGCCGGTGCCAGGTGATCGCTCACTCTAAAACTAAAGATTCTAAATAGATCACAGGCCATGTGGACATAGAGGTCCCATGAGTGCAGGGTCCTGCAGCTGGGTCGAGGCAATCCCAGGCACAAATCCAGGCTGGGCAGGGACTGGCTGGAAAGCAGCCCTGAGGAGAGAGACTTGGGGGTGCTGGTGGACAAAAAGCTCAACATGAGCTCTCAATGTGCACTTGCAACCCGCAAAGCCAATCAGATCCTGGGCTGCAGCAGGAGAAGTGTGGCCAGCAGGGCAAGGGAGGTGATCCTCCCCCTCTGCTCAGCCCTGGTGAGACCCCACCTGGAGTACTGCCTCCAGTTCTGGAGCCCTTATTACAAGAGGGATGTGGAGGTGCTGGAAGGTGTCCAGAGAAGGGCCAGGAGGATGATCAGAGGGCTGGAGCACCTCTCCTGTGAGGACAGACTGAAGGAGTTGGGGCTGTTCAGTCTGCAGAAGAGAAGGCTCCCAGGTGACCTAATTGTGGCCTTCCAGTATCTGAAGGGGGCTCCAGGAAGGCTGGGGAGGGACTGCTCAGGATCTCAAGTAGCGATAGGACTAGGGGGAATGGAATGAAGCTGGAGGTGGGGAGATTCAGGCTGGAGGGGAGGAGGAGGTTCTTCCCCATGAGAGTGGTGAAGCCCTGGAATGGGTTGTCCAGGGAGGTGGTTGAGGCCCCGTCCCTGTGGGTGTTTAAGAGCAGGCTGGATGAGGCTGTGGCCAGGCTGATGTAGTGTGGGGTGTCCCTGCCCATGGCAGGGGGGTTGGAACTAGATGATCCTTGTGGTCCCTTCCAACCCTGAATGAAACTATGAAACTATGAAACTATGATGAGATTGAACTATGTTACTTCCATAACTTCTGTCTGATTGGAGGCAACCTCAGTGTGAATTTGCAGGATGAATGTAGGACTTGGGTGGAAGAAATGTGCAAGACCCACTGAGGTTCAATTACAGATTCCTATGTATCAAAACACCATTAATGAGTTGTCTTATACCTACACCAGACTGCAGTAATTTCCTTATGGAGTTTGAAGTTCATAAATGACTGCATGAATTTGTTCCTTTTGGATTCTTTCACTGGGAAATAGAAATCATTGCTTTCAGTCTCCAGTTTGGTGTGTGATTGATCACCGTCATAGGTGTTAAGTGGAACTGGGCGCTGCATCGTTGGTAGCTTTCTGGATGGCTTCTGCGTGGATGGAAACATGTAACTGAGTAAAAACCTGCACTGGGGAGTGTGTCAAACTTTGGTCTTTAATCATCAGTGCTGTCTGAGGAAATCTTTAAAGTATTCTGAAAGGTTTAATATGTGCAGAGTTCCTTTGTTTTGGACACGAGCACCACAGGTGCCTTCAAAATAGCGTGAGAGGAAAGACAAAACCATCATTTCAGCTGCGTGCTAATTTGTGGCTTGGCTTGTAAGCAGGGTGCACTGGAGTGACTTTTCTTGGAGAAGTCAGTAGTAGTGGTAAAAGACAACCTGCCTGGAAACTCAGGAGTATTTAGCAAAAGTTACACCAAAAAAAGGACCGAATACACAACTTGATTTGAGTAGAAACCTCGGGTTTACTGTGTGAGTGGTGTGACCTGACCTGCCTTTGAATCCCTGCTGGTAAAACCTCTGCAACACTGGTGGGTGGATTTTTCATGCTGTCTTGGGCTACTAAAAGAAAGAAAACCATTCAAGGAAGAGAAGGAAATCTTTGTCACAGAATCACAGAATGCACTGGGCTGGAAGGGACCCTCCAAGGTCATCTTCTCCAACCCCCCTGCAGTCAGCAGAGACACCTCCAACCAGAGCAGGCAGCTCTGGGCCCCACCAGGTTTGATCTTGAAGGTCTCACTGTGCCAGCAGAGATGTCTGTGGGCATCCCAGGCTGCCCACCCCAGAGGCACCCAGACCTGCAGACCTTAAGTCTCCCTTACCTCGAAGTCTTCTCTTAGAACTGCATTTCTGTGTCTAATGGGGTGAATGAAGAGAAGTCTATGGGAGAGACATATGGGGTTTATGCAGGTAAAGGAGTGAAGAGGGGGCAGAAATATGTTAAAACTATCTTATTCCTCTTAGTTTTTGCAATGGGTTAAAATGAGGCAAAAGATAAAAGTGAATTTAGCCCAAGGATATTATTATGAAGACAGCCCAAGGCTATTATTATGAAGACAAGGATATTATTATTATGATGAAGGTAAAGGAGTGGATAAGGGGCAGAAATATGTTAAAAGTGTCTTGTTCCTCTTAGTTGTTCAATGGGTTAAAATGAGTCAAAAGAGAAAAGTGGATTTAGCCCAAGGGTATTATTATGAAGACAGGCAATAAAATGGTTTGTTCTCTTAAGTTCCTCAGTGGTCTTGCAGCATTTTTGTCATAGCTGCTCTTAGACAGAGGCTTTGATAAAATGGAGCTCTGAACTGGAGACCACACATTGGTAATTCAGCACATTGTAGGAATTCTCTTGTCATTCTACTTGATCCTGTAAACCTGTGCTTAAATGTGAAAGAAAAGATGATGAATCATGGAAATGTGGAATCCTTGCCTTCTTTCCCACCATCCCTCTAGTGGTTTGAGCCTTAACTGGGACTTAAGAGCTCAGATGGGGGCAAGGCTGAGAATCCTTCCCCTGCTCCCTCCTCCTCCCTCCAAACAGAGAGAGGAAAAAAGAAAGGGAAGGAGCAAATCCACCAAGAAATAATTTGGAGTTGGCTTGGAAGTAGAGAGGTAAAGAGTTTTCTTTAAACAATATATATATCTATATATATGTGTATATATATATAACACAATAATAGGTAAGGCTCACAAGGGCAAGGAACAAGGATGGATGGGAGGGGAAAAAAAGGAACAGTACAAAACCAGTCTCTCTCTGAAGAGGCACAGAGGCAGCAGGGAGAAGGAATAGGCCTGACCTTGTGGCAGAGAAAGCAGGAAGGCAGCTGCAGTAGCTCTTGTCCAGGAGAGGCAGGAGCCAAAAAGAGAACTAATGGCTGCAGTGTCCTCCCTTTTATACTCTAGCTGGGCAGGGAGGGGGGAAGGGAACACTCAGTTTCCCAGGGGGAAAACACCCTGCAGGGAGGGTAAAGCACCTGCAAGCCTTCCTGCCCTATTTTCAGGATGGGTGTTAACCCCTCACAATCCCCAAAGAACTTCAGTTGCACTTAGAGAGCAGGAGGAAAAACTAATCTGATGATCTCTTGAAGAAGTCTGCAGGAATTACAGTGTGGATCTAGCTATGGAAACAGTACAAACTCTTGTGTGCAGGTTGGTTGGGGATATGTACTTGCCTCTGCCTTATTTTTACCTTCTTTGATTAGAGTGCTGGTTACTGACTCTCTCTTTCTGCTCTAGAATTCGGAGGTGTCTGTGTTTGAAGTCAACATTCGCTTCATTGGTGGGCTCCTGGCAGCGTACTACCTTTCAGGACAAGAGGTAAGGAGGCTGGAAGGCATTTGTGAAATGCAATGTGTTTTAGCCAGTGTTGCAGTGTGTAGCCTTGGTTTCTCTAGTCCCCCTCACAAAAATGCTGCACAACCTTCTTACCATTTTCTCAGGGATAAACTGAGAAATATCAAACCAGTTCTGTCCCACTTCTGAAGCTTCTGTTATAAAAGCTGGGAGACTTAATGCTTCTGAATGCCTGTGCAGAGACATGCTTAGGCTGAAGGCATGCATATACCTAAAGCCTTGTCGTTGTGGTCCTCTTTGGTCTAGTAGTGACATTGCTGTGACCTCTTCACACATTTTAACAAGGTGGAGCCTGACCCAACCTACAGATCAACTCCTAGCTTTTTGCTTGGCCTTTTCTCTTTCTCAGGTCTTATCAGCTACTTGTCTTTTGATATATTGCCTGTGTCTTTCACTTCTTTGGTGTTATCCTTTGTTTTTCATGTGCCATCTGTAGCTTGCTACCTGAAATGTCAGGCTTCCAGCTGTATTTCACAGCTCAAGGTTTCCTATGCTTTCAGATGTTCCTATGTATCTTCTTCTCTTGTTTAGGGAAGCACTACATGCATCTCAACATGATCAGAAGGACTTTAAGGCTGCAGCCCTAAAAATAACCAGGAGAAAACCCTGTGTTTGTTGGTTCTTTAGGTCTTTGGCATCATCTTGGGATCTGTTAATTATCCCTTTGTAGGAGTGTCTTTGGAAAAAGAGCTTAGTGGCAAAGCAAAACCCCAGTGCATGGCTTGACAAAACAGTGCTAATTTATTGTTCATCAAGTACTATAGCTTCACCTGCTCCACTCTCCACAGTCTCCAAGCCCTGCCTGTCTGCAGAGAGATCAGCTACAAGCAGTCCTTGCTGCTACAGTGATTGACATGGTCTGTTGTTAGGAGGCATAGAGCAAAGGGGAAGCACACATTTTTGACCTTCTCTTCCCTATCACAGTATCACAGTCTCACAGTATCGCCAAGGTTGGAAGAGACCTCGAGAATCATCAAGTCCAATCTGTCACCACAGACCTCATGACTAGACCATGGCACCAAGTGCCACATCCAATCCCCTCTTGAACACCTCCAGGGACAGTGACTCCACCACCTCCCTGGGCAGCACATTCCAATGGCTAACAACTCTCTCAGTGAAGAACTTTCTCCTCACCTCCAGCCTAAACTTCCCCTGGCACAGCTTGAGACTGTGTCCCCTTGTTCTGGTGCTGGTTGCCTGGGAGAAGAGACCAACCCCTTCCTGGCTACAGCCTCCCTTCAGGTAGTTGTAGAGGGCAATGAGGTCACCCCTGAGCCTCCTCTTCTCCAGGCTAAGCAACCCCAGCTCCCTCAGCCTCTCCTCACAGGGCTGAGGGGCCCAGAACTGGACACAGGACTCAAGGTGTGGCCTAACCAGTGCTGAGTACAGGGCACAATGACTTCCCTGCTCCTGCTGGCCACACTGTTCCTAATGCAGGCCAGGATGCCATTGGCCTTCTTGGCCACCTGGGCACACTGCTGGCTCATGTTTAGCCAGCTGTCAATCAGCACCCCCAGGTCCCTCTCTGTTTGGCAGCTCTCAGCCACTCTGACCCCAGCCTGTAGCTCTGCATGGGGTTGCCGTGGCCAAAGTGCAGCCCCTGGCACTTGGACTTGTTGAATGACATCCTGTTAGACTCTGCCCATCTGTCCAGTCGGTTGAGGTCCCTCTGCAGAGCCCTTCTGTCCTCTAACTGACCAACATCTGCCCCTAACTTGGTGTCATCTGCAAATTTGCTGATGACTGATTCAATCCCCTCATCCAGATCATGAATGAAGATGTTAAAGAGGATGGGGCCCAGCACTGATCCCTGGGGCACACCACTGGTGCCTGGCTGCCAGCTGGCTGTGGCACCATTCACCACCACTCTCTGGGCTCAGCCTCCAGGCAGTTCCTAACCCAGCTCAGAGTGCTGCTGTCCAAGCCACGAGCTGACAGCTTAGACAGCAGTTTACTACGGGGAACGGTATCAAAGGCCTTGCTGAAGTCCAAGTAGACCACATTCCCTTTGTAGCAACTGAAGAGCTGACCTTGTATTTGTAGCAGTAAGCATTTCTCTGCTTCCAGGATCTCTTAGGCTTAGGTCTTCCATCAATTTCCTCTAAGCTTGGCGAATGTTTTCCCCTCATGGAGTGATCCTATTCCCCTTTGGGTTGCTGTGGCTCCTCTTCAGGAAGATAGCTTTGTAGCAGCTATCACTTGTGTCAGGATCAGCCCAGACAGTTATTTGAGGAAGCTTTTGAATTTCATCTAGGGCAGTATTATTAACCTACCAGCTTTCTTCTGCAGGTCCCCAGAACAGAAATTGTCTTTTGCTGTTGTACAGAAGCAAGGAAAAAATCCTTGACTTTCAGTTTCTGTAGCAGAGCAGTTTCACAGAGAGCAGTCTAAGCTACATGTGCCTTTCAGGTTGTGCCAAGCGGCAGCTGAAGGAGCTAAGCTGGTACCTGTAGTAGCAGTCATGGTAGTTTCCACTGCAGTGCAAGTGACCTCAACAGTATCTTGATGGTTGCTTCTTTGCCTGAAATCCCTATTTCTGTTGCTTGGAGCTCAGATCTCATGAAATGCTTCCCTAAGGTCACTGATGCCTTACAGTCATAGAACTGTTTTGTTTGGAAGAGAAGGAACTAGATGATCCTTGTGGTCGCTTCCAACCCTGAATGATACTATGATGCTATGATCAGAGCCCAAGCATTATCTAACTCTCCCAAGCCTGGTGCTAAAACTTGTTTCTCAACACCCCTGCATCTCTGTGTCTTTGAAAAACCTCCAGGCATGGGGATTCACCCAGCTCCCTGGGGAGTCTTTTCCAGGGTCTGAGAACCCTTTCAGTGAAGAAATTTCTTCTAATACCCAGCCTGAATGCCCTGCTTGAGCTTGAGGCTGTTTCCTCTCATCCTGTCACTTCCTCCTGGGGAGAAGAGACCAACACCCACCTTGCCACAACCTCCTTTCAGGGAGTTGTTCTTATTAAACTCTGCTTCCGTAGCTGTTATCTCCAAGTAACTAAATCTCTAAATAGGAAGTGCAAAACTCATTGTGCCTCCACTCAGTCAGGAGCTACTAATTAACTATTTTTGGAGGTACAGGTTTTAGGAGAGTTGCTCAACAGAGGGTTGCTGGGAGGCATGCTGTGAGAACTAGGCACTGCTTTTCTGCAGCCCAGGTGATGATAGAAAGGCTACACTTGTTCATCTGGATCAAAAAGGGAAGGATGAGCACAGAATCACTAAGTGGTAGGGATTGGAAGGGATATTAAGCAGTGAGAACTACAAGTTTTTCTGCCTTCTGAGTTCACAGGCACCACTGTGCTTCCTCTTTCCCATCTGCAAAGTGGAGTTAACAGGCCAGATTAGCATGCTGACAGAAAAATGGGTAATGACTTCTTACTGAAATTGAAGCAGCCTGCTTCTCAGTAATCCCTGCAACAATCCTTTAACTTCTGTAGGAACAGCACATGCAGGTCAATGTGCACAAGGGGGGGTCTGTGACATGGTGGATAATGGAACAGAGAGAGGTGGAGATGGAAGGTGCTGGAGCAGGTCTAGAGAGGGACAACAAAGCTGATGAAAGGTATGAAGAACAGGTTGTCTGAGGAGCAGCTGAGGGAACTGGGATTGTTTGGCCTGGAGAAAAGGGGGCTGAGGGAGAGATGATCTCACTCTCTACAGCCCCTTCAAAGGAGGTTGGAGTGAGGTGGGTGTTCATCTCATCTCCCTGGTAGCAAGTGATAGGACAAATGGAAATGGCCTCAAATTGCCCCAGGTAAGGTTTAGGTTGCATATTAGAAGAAACTTCTCCACTGAAAAGGTTCTCAACCACTGGAGCAGGCTGCCCAGGGAGGTGGCTGAATCCCCATCCTGGGAGGATAAGTTGATAGGTTGGATGCGATGATCTTGAAGGTCTCTTTCAACCTGGTTCATTCCCTTCCCTTCCCTTCCCTTCCCTTCCCTTCCCTTCCCTTCCCTTCCCTTCCCTTCCCTTCCCTTCCCTTCCCTTCCCTTCCCTTCCCTTCCCTTCCCTTCCCTTCCCTTCCCTTCCCTTCCCTTCCCTTCCCTTCCCTTCCCTTCCCTTCCCTTCCCTTCCCTTCCCTTCCCTTCCCTTCCCTTCCCTTCCCTTCCCTTCCCTTCCCTTCCCTTCCCTTCCCTTCCCTTCCCTTCCCTTCCCTTCCCTTCCCTTCCCTTCCCTTCCCTTCCCTTCCCTTCCCTTCCCTTCCCTTCCCTTCCCTTCCCTTCCCTTCCCTTCCCTTCCCTTCCCTTCCCTTCCCTTCCCTTCCCTTCCCTTCCCTTCCCTTCCCTTCCCTTCCCTTCCCTTCCCTTCCCTTCCCTTCCCTTCCCTCACAGAGATGAGGTGCTGAGGTAGGTGCATGGTTTGGCACCACACTTGGCAGAGTTACAAAATGGTTGGACTTCATGAGCTGAAAGGTCTTTTCCAACCAAAATGAGTCTGTGATTCCAATACAGTGTTCTTGTCCATAGCTGATTTATTGATACCATCAGATGAACAGGTTATTGCTTTAATTTTGTGGAACAAAGATTTATCACAGTATCACAGTACCACTAAGGTTGGAAGAGACCTCGAGGATCATCGAGTCCAACCTGTCACCACAGACCTCATGACTAGACCATGGCACCAAGTGCCACATCCAATCCCCTCTTCAACACCTCCAGGGATGCTGACTCCACCACCTCCGTGGGCAGCACATTCCAATGATGAATGACTCTCTCAGGGAAGAACTTTCTCCTCACCTCGAGTCTTACCCTCCCCTGGCACAGTTTGAGACTGTGTCCTCTTGTTCTGGTGCTGCTTGCCTGGGAGAAGAGACCAACCCCTTCCTGGCTACAACCACCTTTCAGGTAGTTGTAGAGAGCAATGAGGTCTCCCCTGAGCCTCCTCTTCTCCAGGCTAAGCAACCCCAGCTCCCTCAGCCTCTCCTCACAGGGCTGTGCTCAAGGCCTCTCCCCAGCCTTGTTGCCCTTCTCTGGACACCTTCAAGTCTCTCAATGTCCTTCTTCAGTTGAGAAGCCCAGAACTGGACACAGGACTCAAGGTGTGGCCTAACCAGTGCAGAGCACAGAGCACAATGACTTCCCTGCTCCTGCTGGCCACACTATTCCTAATGCAGGCCAGGATGCCATTGGCCCTCTTGGCCACCTGGACACACTGCAGGCTCATGTTTAGGCAGCTGTCAATCAGCACCCCCAGGTCCCTCTCTGTTTGGGAGCTCTCCAGACACTCCCTCCCCAGCCTGTAGCTCTGCCTGGGGTTGTTGTGGCCAAAGTGCAGCCCCTGGCACTTGGATTTGTTGAATGCCATCCTGTTGGACTCTGCCCATCTGTCCAGTTGGTCGAGGTCCCTCTGCAGAGCCCTTCCACCCTCTAATAGATCAACTCCTGCCCCCAGCTTGGTGTCATCTGCAAATTTGCTGATGACTGACTCAATCCCCTCATCCAGATCATGAATGAAGATGTTAAAGAGGATAGGGCCCAGCACTGATCCCTGGGGGGAATCAAACTAATCTGATCCAGAAAGCTGGCAGGCAGCGTCTCTGCTCTTCAGGGAGACTCCATAGTGAGATTATGTTGTGTATGCCAATGGATGTCCCACCACCTGGCCTCAATCTATGAATGATAGACCTTTAAGCAAGGCAATATATTTTGTGAGCTGGTTTCACAGAAGTCATTACTGTGCCTGGGAAGGAGATTATCTCAATTAAGTTTTCAGAGGCTTAAAATCTCAGAAGAGAGTGCAGCATTTGTACATCCTGCTCTGGGAAGATGAGACTTGAGTTGGTTGCCAGCTCACCAGTCTCTAACAAGGCAGAGCCTGGGAAAAAAAAGAGCTTTTTCTTTCTTGAATGTTAAAGTGTTCTTACATACTGGCTATTGACCCTGCTTGCTTCAGGGCAGATTGTAATCCTGATGCAGTTCATTAAACATTTCATTAAACAATTCATTTCATTAAACATTTTCTTGACTGGCAGATGACACTTCGGTGTAATTTGTTTCTGTGTCTTGGTACTGCTCCCAAAAAAGGAGAAAGGGAGTGGAAGACTGACTTCACTGCACTAAGTCTGGCTGGAAGTTGATTTACCTGTTGGTGTAACGTGATTTAAAGTGGTGGGAATAAGGGGCAAGCTGTTTTAGCAGTAAGGAATCATAGAATCAACAAGGTTGGAAAAGACCTCAAAGATCATCAAGTCCAACCTATCACCCAACACCTCATGACAACTAAACCATGGCACCAAGTGCCTCATTCAATCCCTTTTTGTACACCTCCAGGGATGGTGACTCCACCACCTCCCTGGGCAGCACATTCCAAAGGCCAATTACTCTTTCTATGAAGAGCTTTCTCCTTACCTCCAGCCTAAACTTTCCCTGGTGCAACTTGAGACTGTTTCCTTGCATCAGGAACAATGTGGCCAGCAGGAGCAGGGAGGTCATTCTGCCCCTGTACACTGCACTGATTAGGCCACACCTTGAGTCCTGTGTCCAGTTCTGGGCTCCTCAGTTTAGGAGGGATATTGACTTGCTGGAGCATGTCCAGAGAAGGGCAACAAAGCTGGGGAGGGGTTTGGAGCACAGCCCTGTGAGGAGAGGCTGAGGGAGCTGGGGTTGCTTAGCCTGGAGAAGAGGAGACTCAGGGGTGACCTTATTGCTCTCTACCACTACCTTAAGGGGGGGTGTAGACAGGCAGAGTTTGGTCTCCCAGGCAGCCAGTACCAGAACAGGAGGACACAGTCCACTAGGGGAGGTTTAGGCTGGAGGTTAGGAGGAAGTTTTACACAGAGAGAGTGATTGCCCATTGGAATGGGCTGCCTGAGGAGGTGGTGGAGTCACCATCACTGGAGGTGTTCAGGAGGAGACTTGACAGGGTGCTTGATTGCATAGTTTAGTTGGTTGGGTGGTGTTGGATGATAGGTTGGACATGATGGTCTTGAAGGTCTCTTCTAACCTGGTTCGGTTCTGTTCTATTCTATTCTATTCTATTCTATTCTATTCTATTCTATTCTATTCTATTCTATTCTATTCTATTCTATTCTATTCTATTCTATTCTTCTGGTGAATGCAAGAACTATGCAGTGATAGCCATGCTTAAAACTTGCTCCAGCTATGTTCTGTCACAGGCTGTAAATGCTGTGAAAGAGGTCATTTGTAACTACTTGTGTGCCCTGTATCTCCTGATAACCTGGCTCCACCTTCAGTAGTGTGACAGTCATACTGGTGCAGGTTGGCATCAGTGACAGCAGGCACAGTACCTTGGATCATCTGCCTCACAAGGAAAGGCAGAGAGAGCTGGGATTGTGTAGCCAGGAGAGGTGGAGACCGAGGAGGAAATCTCATTAATGGTTATCGATATCTAAAGGGTGAGTGTCAGGAGGATAGGTCCAGACTCTTCTCAGTGGTGTCCAGTGACAGGACAAGGAGCAATGGACACAAAGTAGAACACAGGAGGATTCACATAAACAGAAGGAAAATCTGCTGTCCTGTGAGGGTGGTGGAGCACTGGACCAGGCTGCTCACAAAGGGTGTGGAATGGAATGGAATGGAATGGAATGGAATGGAATGGAATGGAATGGAATAGAATAGAATAGAATAGAATAGAATAGAATAGAATAGAATAGAATAGAATAGAATAGAATAGAATAGAATAGAATAGAATAGAATAGAATAGAATAGAATAGAATTAACCAGGTTGGAAAAGACCTTTCAGATCATCCAGTCCAACCTATCACCCAACACCATCTAATCAACTAAACCATGGCACCAAGCACCTCATCATAGAATCAGTAAGGTTGGAAAAGACCTCAGAGATCATCAAGTCCAACCTCTCACCCAACACCTCAGGACTAACTAAACCATGGCTCCAAGTGCCAGGTCCAATCCCCTCTTGAACACCTCCAGGGATGGTGACTCCACCACCTCCCTGGGCAGCACATTCCAATGGCTAATTACTCTTTCTATGAAGAACTTTCTCCTCACCTCCAGCTTAAACTTCTCCTGGCACAGCTTGAGACTGTGTGCTCTTGTTCTGGTGCTGGTTGCCTGGGAGAAGAGACCAACCCCCACCTGTCTACAACCTCCTTTCAGGTAGCTGTAGACAGCAAGAAGGTCTCCCCTGAGCCTCCTCTTCTCCAGGCTAAGCAACCCCAGCTCCCTCAGCCTCTCCTCACAGGGCTGTGCTCCAGACCTCTCCCCAGCCTCGTTGCCCTTCTCTGGGCACGTTCAAGAAGTCTGGCTCCATCCTCCTGGTAAGGTAGAGGATTGATAGTTAAGCCTTCTGGAAGTCTGCATAGGCAGTCTGGGGGTGTATGACTCAGTCCCTAAGTATCCCTGGAAGAAAGCTTTTTTCTCTGTAATTACATAAAGAAGTAGTCCTTAAGGTAGTTTGGAAATTATAGTTTATTGTACAGAGATGATCAAATTGTTGCTCTGCTGAGTCTCTCTGATTTTTGTGTTTGTTTGCATGGCATAAAAGAATATCCCTGTTGTCTCTCTGGCCTGGACATGTCTCAGTGAAGCTGTGGGAGTCTAGGGTGTTTATCTCACCATTTTCCAAAGTAAATGTCTGGTTTCTCCAAGTGCCTCACAGAATTTACGTAGCTACGAAGCTCTGGTGCTTACTAAGTCATTGCTCATAGCTTTTGTTTGCCAACTAATTTTCTGAGAGAACACAGCCCTTATACATACGTAGGTAAGATAAATATGTCTGCAAAGCTGTGAAAACGGCAATTCATCTGCTCTTTAACACCGACCCCCACAGCAAACTGCTGGCCAAGCTCTCAGCCCCTGGCTGGGACAGCAGCACTCTGAGCTGGGTTAGGAACTGGCTGGAGGCTGAGCCCAGAGAGTGGTGGTGAATGGTGCCACAGCCTGCTGGCAGCCAGGCACCAGTGGTGTGCGCCAGGGATCAGTGCTGGGCCCTGTGCTCTTTAGTATATTCATTGATGATCTGGATGAGGGGATTGAGTCCATCATCAGTAAATTTGCAGATGACACCAAGCTGGGAGCAGATGTTGGTCAGTTAGAGGGCAGAAAGGCTCTGCAGAGGGACCTCAACCGACTGGACAGATGGGCAGAGTCTAACAGGATGGCATTCAACAAGTCCAAGTGCCAGGTGCTCCACTTTGGCCACAACAACCCCATGCAGAGCTACAGGCTGGGGTCAGAGTGGCTGAGAGCTGCCAAACAGAGAGGGACCTGGGGGTGCTGATTGACAGCTGCCTAAACATGAGCCAGCAGTGTGACCAGGTGGCCAAGAAGGCCAATGGCATCCTGGCCTGCATCGGGAACAGTGTGGCCAGCAGGAGCAGGGAAGTCATTGTGCCCTGTACTCAGCACTGGTTAGGCCACACCTTGAGTCCTGTGTCCAGTTCTGGGCCCCTCAGTTTAAGAAGGACATTGAGAGACTTGAAGGTGTCCAGAGAAGGGCAAGGAGGCTGGGGAGAGGCCTTGAACACAGCCCTGTGAGGAGAGGCTGAGGGAGCTGGGGTTGCTTAGCCTGGAGAAGAGGAGGCTCAGGGGAGACTTCTTGCTCTCTCCAACTCCCTGAAGGGAGGTTGTAGCCAGGTGGGGGTTGGTCTCTTCTCCCAGGCAACCAGCACCAGAACAAGAGGACACAGTCTCAAGCTGTGCCAGGGGAGGTTTAGGCTGGAGGTGAGGAGAAAACTCTTCCTAGAGAGAGTTGTTAGCCATTGGAATGTGCTGCCCAGGGAGGTGGTGGAGTCCCCATCCCTGGAGGTGTTCAAGAGGGGATTGGATGTGGCACTTGGTGCCATGGTTTAGTCATGAGGTCTGTGGTGGCAGGTTGGACTCGATCTTTGAAGTCTCTTCCAACCTAGGAGATCCTGTGGCACTGTGCAAGCACACAAACACTAACCACTATTTCCTCACTTTCACCAGGTGTAGTGTGTCTTGCATTGTCCCTGTTTAAAGGACATGGTTTTGAAGGTGTAAGTCTATCTAGTATTTAAAATTCTTTTTCTAGGCAGTCTGTGTTTTTGGTTTTGCATCACAATCTGCCCTCTACCAATGGGAGGAGGGAGGCTGTGTGTGTAATGCGTGCCCAGGGTATGGAACAATACATAATTTCATCTCTGTTTAGCTGCTTCTGGTAAAGGCAGATACAGTGTCAAGTGGTCTGAGTCATGTCTGGCACAGCCTTGAGGGGAAATCAAGATGAATTGAAAATGGAAAGCTTGGCAGCACATTCAGGAGAAAGAGGAGAAAAGAGCAACCAAGAGAAAGCAGAAACTGATGCAATGCAAACACAGAGCTGGGGGACATTGTTCAGCCTGGAGAAGAGGTGGCTCAGGGGTGACCTCATTGCCCTCTTCAACTACCTGAAAGGGAGGTTGTAGCTAGGAAGGGGTTGGTCTCTTCTCTCTAGCAACCAGCACCAGAACAAGAGGACACAGTCTCAAGCTGTGCCAGAGGAATTTTAGGCTGGAGGCGAGGAGAAAGTTCTTCACTGAGAGAGTCATTGGTCATTGGGATGTGCTGCCCAGGGAGGTGGTGGAGTCACCATCCCTGGAGGTGTTCAAGAGGGGATTGGATGTGGCACTTGGAGCCATGATCTAGTCGTGGGGTCTGTGGTGACAGGTTGGACTCGATGATCTTTGAGGTCTCTTCCAACCTTGGTGATACTGTGATACTGTGACATGGCAGAACAAAATATATGGGAGAGGAAATATTTGACATGAGTGGAGGGCAGGTTAGAAGGAGATATTACCAAAAATTAAAGGCAGTATCAAGAGATTATGATCAGAGAAGGCAGATTAGTTTCATTGCATGAAAAGGATTCTCACAACGGCACAGACAGCTTCAGAATCCTTTCTTGGGGTTCCTAATACACTTATTAACACAAAGAAAAGGGAAAGCAAGACAACCCCCAGAACAACAGCAGAAGAAAGAAAGGGCACCCAAAACTCCTTGTAACCATTTGCTTTGCCTGGATGTGTTTGACTACCAAGGCATGTTGAGAAGCAGATATGCTAGGGTGGGTTGTAGGTGCTCAGTATGCATTGGGGTGAGGATGTGTTTGCTCCTTGTCAGGTTTCCCAAGACTTTCCTCCTACTCTTGTTCCTCAGAACAAGCTGCTCAGGGAGATTGTGAGCCTCCACCTCTGGAGGCATTCCAAACCCACCTGGCCATGTTCCTGGGTGATTTACTCTGGCAGGGGGATTGGACTAGATGATCCTCAGCAGTCTCTTCCAACCCCTGCATTCTGTGGTTCTGTGTCATTCTTTACAATGATGCTCTCACCAATACCTCCATGGTCCCTTGTGAAATCTTGTCTTCTTTAGGCCCCTGTTCATGCCCTGTCCTTCCTCCTGATGCCTTGTGTACCTTCCCTTCAGCTCCTATTCATGCTCCTTTAACTTATCCCTGCACTTCACCTTGTACGAGCTGGAGGACTGTAAGCACTGTCTTTTGTTACTTCTGCTTCCCTGCTGGCAAAGCTCCATAGAGATCGTCTGTCCTTTGATGGCTCCTTTGGTTTCCTGATTGTAATTCAGATTCATTTTTCTCTGTTCTCTTTCTCCTTTCATTCCTCCCCCACCTCCCCTTCTTTAAATTAATCAGCAGCTCTTTCACTATTGGGAGAACATGTAAGCTAGGTCATAGAATCAATAAGGTTGGAAAAGACCTCGAGGATCATCGAGTCCAACCTGTCACCACAGACCTCATGACTAGACCATGGCACCAAGTGCCACATCCAATCCCCTCTTCAACACCTCCAGGGATGGGGACTCCACCACCTCCCTGGGCAGCACATTCCAATGGCCAATCTCTCTTTCTGGGAAGAACTTTCTCCTCACCTCCAGCCTAAACCTCCCCTGGCACAGCTTGAGACTGTGTCCTCTTGTTCTGGTGCTGGTTGCCTGGGAGAAGAGACCAACTCCCACCTGTCTACAACCTCCCTTCAAGGAGTTGGAGAGAGCAAGAAGGTCTCTCCTGAGCCTCCTCTTCTCCAGGCTAAGCAACCCCAGCTCCCTCAGCCTCTCCTCACAGGGCTGTGCTCCAGACCCCTCCCCAGCCTTGTTGCCCTTCTCTGGACACCTTCAAGTCTCTCAATGTCCTTCTGAAACTGAGGGGCCCAGAACTGGACCCAGGACTCAAGGTGTGGCCTAACCAGTGCTGAGTACAGGGGTACAATGATTTCCCTGCTGGCCACACTGTTCCTGATGCAGACCAGGATGCCATTGGCCCTCTTGGCCACCTGGGCACACTGCTGGCTCATGTTCAGCCTACTGCCAATCAGTACCCCTATGTCCCTTTCTGTCTGGCTGCTCTCCAGCCACTTTGTCCCCAGCCTGTAGCACTGCATGGTGCCAGATGTTGTCTGTGCTCTCACATTTGGTTCCCTGTAATGCCCCATATGTGGCCAGGAAGGTCAGTGGCATCCTGGGGTGAATGCAAAAGATTGTGTGAGGTGTTCAAGAGGGGGTTGGACGTGGCACTTGGTGCCATGGTTTAGTCATGAGGTGTGTGGTGACAGGTTGGACTTGATGATCTTTGAGGTCTCTTCCAACCTTGGTGATTCTGTGATACTGTGATTCTGGTTAGGAGTTTGACAGAGGTTTTCCTTCACCTCTACTGTGCCCTTCTGAGGCCTCATCTGGAATACTGCACCCAGTTCTGGGCTCTTTAGTTGAAGAAGAACAAGGAACTACTGAGAGAGTCCAACAGGGGGCCACTAAGATGATGAGGGAACTGGAGCATCTCATGAGGAAAGGCTGGGAGAATGGGGGCTGTTTAACCTGGAGAAGAGCAAGATGAGCAAGGAATATTATTAATGCTTATCAGTACCTGAAGGTTGACTGTCAGGAGGATGGAGTCATGGTGTCCAGTGACAGGACAAGGGGCCATGGACACAAACTGGAACACAGCAAGTTCCATGTATGTAAACAGAGGGAAAAGTCTTCCTTTTGAGGGATTTATCCTAGGTGTTCCTGGTCTAGCAGAGGGCCTGGACTGGATGATCTTCAGAGGTCCCTTCCAACCCTGACTCTTCTGTGATTCTGACAGTAGCTCTTGCAGCAAGAAGGAATCATTTGAGAAGAGCCTTTTGAAGACTCACTTTCAGGCTTAAGCATGAGTGACTGCAGCTGCTGTGTTGTGCAAATTCCAGGCTGCTGGCTTCAGTCCTGAGATGATTTAGGATCATAGAATTGTAAACAGTTGGAGGAGACCTCTAAGATCACCATGTCCAACCATTAGCTGGAGAAGAGGAGGCTCAGGGGAGACCTTCTTGTTATCTACAACTACCTCAAGGGAGGCTGTAGCCAGGTGGGGGTTGGTCTCTTCTCCCAGGCAAGCAGCACCAGAACAAGAGGACACAGTCCCAAGCTGTGCCAGGGGAGGTTTAGGCGGAAGGTGAGGAAGAAATTCTTCCCAACAAGAGAGATTGTCCATGAGAATGTGCTGCCCAGGGAGGTGGTGGAGTCACCATCACTGGAGGTGTTCAAGAGGGGATTGGATGTGGCACTTGGTGCCATGGTTTAGTTAGTCCTGAGGTATTGGGTGACAGGTTGGACTTGCTGATCTCTGAGGTCTTTTCCAACCTGATTGATTCTATGCTTCTATGAGTAGTTTATTTACAAAGATGATTAATCTGGCAGCTTAATACTGCTTGTGCAAGTGCAGTGCAACTCACAGTGAAGGAGTCAGAACCTGGAAAAGCAGGAAAGACAAAGCACAGCAAATGCCAAGGCTGAAAGCAACTTTCCAATAGTAATAATAATAGAAGAGAAAACAAACTGAGGATTTCCAGGAGTTTTGGCTTAGTGGTGTGTTATATCTTCCTGGAATGATCAGCTCAAGGAGGCATATATCTATATGCCAGATTTCCATTGGATTTATTCAGAATTTTAAGTGGTCTTGTGATGCTGTCTGACTAGTGTAAAGCATCTCAGATGTGAAGGCTCTTTACAAATGGGGAATGTGAAACTTTCCTACTCAGATATGCATTGAAGTGATGCCAGGGAGGCTGATACAGCTATTGAGGGGAATGGAAATGAGGCAGTTTAATTGAGACTTTATCAGCCAGTGCCAGGTAGTTTAAATGTCAGTACTTGGTCACCCATTGCACACCAAACTGCTGCATTTAGGTACTCCAGAGCAAAAATCTCCAGCAGTGCTGCTAATAAGCTAATAAGAACAATCTTTGTCATGGAGATTGTTCAAAAGTGGTGGTAGGGTGAAGCCAATTAATATTTCATTAAGTTCTAAGATGGCTCAGTTATCTGAGCTAGAGTCTTAGCATCTACTCTCCAGAAAAATGTGTCCAATGTTCTCTTTAATGTCCTTAGCAGTGATCTGGATGAGGGAACTCAGTGCACCCTCAGTGAGTTTGTTCACCATCATCTGCTCTCCATCATTTTCCTCCAGTCCTGGCTCACTGGAGAGGTCCCAGGTGACTGGAAACTGGCCAAGGTGGTTCCCATACACAAGAAGGGTCAGATGGAGGAACCTGGAAACTCCAGGCCAGTCAGCCTGACCTCAGTGCCAGGCAAGGTTATGGAACAGGTCATCTTGAGTGCAATCACACAGCACTTACAGGATAGCCAAGGGATCAGGCCCAGCCAGCAGGGATTTAGGAAGGGCAGGTCCTGCCTGACCAACCTGATCTCCTTCTATGATCAGGTCTCAAGCTGTGCCAGGGGAGGTTTACACTCGAGGTATAACTAACGTTGGAAGAGACCTCGAGGATCATCGAGTCCAACCTGTCACCACAGACCCCATGACTAGACCATGGCACCAAGTGCCACATCCAATCCCCTCTTGAACACCTCCAGGGACGGTGACTCAACCACCTCCCTGGGCAGCACATTCCAATGACTAATGACTCGCTCGGTAAAGAATTTCCTCCTCGCCTCGAGTGTAAACCTCCCCTGGCACAGCTTGAGACTGTGTCCTCTTGTTCTGGTGCTGCTTGCCTGGGAGAAGAGACCAACCCCTTCCCAGCCACAACCACCCCTCAGGTAGTTGTAGAGGGCAATGAGGTCACCCCTGAGCCTCCTCTTCTCCAGGCTAAGCAACCCCAGCTCCCTCAGCCTCTCCTCGCAGGGCTGTGCTCAAGGCCTCTCCCCAGCCTTGTTGCCCTTCTCTGGACACCTTCAAGTGTTTCGATGTCCTTATTAAACTGAGGGGCCCAGAACTGGACACTGGTATTTCAGAGATGTCCCTCAGCACCATATCACTGCATGATTTAGCACTAGAGTTGGTAGAGTTAGTTAATGGTTGGACTCCATGATCTTGAAGATCTTTTCTGTGATACTGTTATACCTCCAGGCCTGGGGACTCCACCACCTCCCTGAGCAGCACATTCCAATACCTTATCACTCATGCCCTGAAAAAAACTTTTCCTGATGTCCAGTCTAACCCTACCCAGTGACAGCTTGAGACCATTCCCTCTTGTTCTGTCACTCATTACCTGTGAGAAGAGACCAGCACCAGCCTCTCCCCAACATCCTTTCAGGCAGCTGTAGACAGCCATGAGGTCTCCCCTCAGCCTCCCCTTTTTCACACTAACCATCCTGTCTCGGTCTGGAGAGGGAAAGAGACTCAAGTTCTTTTAGAACATTCCCGTGTTGTGAAATTAGAGGCACAAACGAGGCCGAAGTATCAACAGCTAGACTATTTATTACATAAATAAAGTGGACATAAGAAGGGGAGAGGGAGAAAATAGAGAGGGAGAGGGAGAAAATAGAGAGGGAGAGAGAGAAGAGGAAAGGAATTATATTACCACAAAATAGAGAGGGAGAGAGAGAAGAGAGAGAGAAGAGGAAAGGAATTATATTACCACACCCCTCATCCCCCCCAAGACAGTTAAAGTCTGTGGAGGAAAGGTGCTGCAGGAGATGTTGGGTCTGTAGAGAAAGGCTGCTGAGGCTCTGGCTGGAGAAGAGCTGTGGTCCTCTGGGGAGATGTTGGGTTGGTACAGGAACGGTGCTGAGGCTCCTCTGGGCAGCCTGGGTCTGTAGAGAAAGGGAGCTGAGGCTTTGGCTGGAGCTGTGGTCCTCTGGGCAGCCTCTTTCCTCCGGAGCAGCACTGTCCCGGCTTTCCCTTCCCAGCGGCCTGGCCCGTCTCCTGTGTTTTCCTTCATCTCCGTTTTTCTCCCCGTTTTTCTCCTCTGTTTCTCTCTACAACCCAGTAGTTGCTCCAGTCTTTTATACAGTTTTCAGTCCTTAGGTATGTATTCAAATATTGTCCCTCAGGAATTCCAGGGGCAGGAAATAATCCTTAGGTCGTTTCCCCGGAAATCTTTCTGTGTATTGCTGTGTGTTTGGGCAAGATTTTGGATGGTGAGGGGGGGGATCTCCGTCTCCCCTGTCTCCATCCAGACAAGTCCCCCCCACATTCCTTACACATCAGGAAACAGGTGGTAAAACCCATTGTGTCACCCTGCCCAGGGTACTTGATGGGTGGAGACTATCTTGCCCTAAAGGTGTGATGGCTGGGTCCTTGGGTCCATTGTTGTAGTCCTGTGCTATCATGATGCAATCAAAAGCTGATTTGCATCCAGGATTGGTAGACAGGATTCTTTCCACCTTCTTTCCAGTGGCTCTGCTGTCAGTTTATCTTTGTTGACTCACATCAAGAGAGACAAACTTACTAGTCTCTCACACATCCCCAGCTCCTTCAGTCACTCTTCATCAGATTTATTCTCCAGGCCCTTCCCCAGCTTCCTTGCCCTCCTCTGCACTCACTCCAAGTGAAGTGAAAGAAGGAAGCTGGGGAGGGGGGGAATTCATCTGTGGCATCTGTCCTCCAGAGGAACCATTGAGCGTTGAGAGCCCTGCTTCCCGAGACCGACCACCGTTGTGCTTGATGGGAAGCAGAGACTAACATCTCTGCTTTTGCTTCTCTGTGGCCTATCACTTGTGCTTATTATTGTTATTAAATTGCTGCTCTCTTAGAGCTGGCTTCTGTTATATTTTGCCCTCTCCCTTACCAATCTAAGGGGGAGTGATAGAGCAGCTTTGGTGGGCATTTGGCTCCTAGCCAGGGCCACACCTGCTTCACCCTTTTGTTCTTGAGAGACCAGAATGCTCATAGCATAGGAGGATTCTACAGCAGCAGTTGCATGAAGAGAAGTAACCACTTCTGGATTCCCATCAGGGTGAATTTAGCAGTGTACTGAATTTTTTGAGACTACTAGAATGGAGACACTAAGCTCAGTTTCTTTCTCCCTGCAGGTGTAAATCTGCATTTGAGCAACTTTGTGCCTCATAGAAGTCTAGTAGCTTAAAAGGCCAAGATTCAGAGATGAGTATTGTTTGACACCAAAGCTAAAGGTGAATTACATAGAATTAGAATTACATAGAATAAAGCAGGTTGGAAGAGACCTTCAAGATCATCACGTCCAACCTATCATCCAACACCACCTAATCAACTAACCCATGGCACCAAGCACCCTTGTATCACCCTTAAATCACTCCTGTCTTCAGAAAGGCCAAGAAGCAGCACCCAGGGAACTATAGGCCAGTCAGTCTTACTCAATCCTTGGGAAGGTGGTGGAGCAACTCTCTTGGGAAACTATTCCCCAGCCCATGAACAAGGTGACTGGGAGTAGCCAACACACATTCACATATGAGAAGTCATGCTCAACCCATCTTGATAATCTATGATGATATCAGCAGCTTGGGAGAGTAAGAGAGGGCAGTGAATATTGTCTGCCTTGGCTTCAGTAAGGCTTTTAACCTGTTTCCCATAAGATTCTCCCAGAGAAGCTGGTGACATATGGGCTGAATGAGCAGATCAGGAGGAACATTGAAAACTCTGAACAGCCAACCTCAGAGGGTGATGGTGCAAAATATAGTTGGAGGCCAAAAACTAGTGGTGTATGCCAGGTGTCAATACTAGGTCCAGTCCTGTTCCAACGTCTTTGTTAATGATCTGGATGATAGGACAGAGAGCCCCTCCAGCAAGTTTGCTGGTAACAGAGAACTGGGAAGAGTGGCTGATAGCCCAGAGCAGCACACTACCACCCAGAGGGATCTCAGAAGCCTGGAGAACATCATGCAGTTCAGTGAGGGCAAGTGCAAAGTCCTGCACCTGGGGAGGAACAATATGTGCTGGAGGCCAACCATCTGGAAAGCAGCTTTGCAGAACAGCGATGAGCACTGACTTGAGCATGAGCCAGCAGCATGCTCTTGCTGCAAGGAAAGTGAATGGTGTCCTGGGCTGCATTAGGAGGAATGCTGCCAGAAGGCTAAAGGAGGTGATCCTTTGCTTCTATTCAGCAATGGTGTGGCCACCACTGGAGGTCTGTGTCCAGTTCTGGGGCCCCTAGTACAAGAGGCATGGACATACTGGAGAGAGTCTAGCAAAAGGCCACAGAGAGGATTCAGGGACTGCAGCATCTCTCATCTGAGGAAAGGCTGTTCAACTGCAACTCTTCAACCTGGAGAAGAGAAGGCTTGAGGCAGAAATTCATCCATGTATACAAATATTGGAAGAGAGAATAAAGAAGGAAAGCAGAGCCAGTTGACACCAGAGCCGTTTTAAGTTTATGCCATAGCCCAAATTCACGTTGATTCCTTTTTCCTTAACACTGATCTTAGACTCTTTGTACCCATTGCCCCTTGCCCTGTCACTGGGCACTACTGAAAACAGCTCAGCCTTGTGCTCTTGATCTCCACCTTTTAGATGTTGGTAAGCACTGAGCAGATCCTCTCTCAGTTTTCTCCAGGCTAAAGAGCTCCAGGTGTCTCAGCCTCTCTTCATAAGAAAAATGCTCTGGTTCCCTCTGAATCCTCACAGCCCTCTGCTGGACTCTCTCCAGTAGTTCCCTGTCTCTCTTGAAGCAGTGGAGATCCCAGAACTGGACCCAGTGCTCCAGCTGTGGCAGAATAAAGGGGGAGATGATCCCTTGACCTGCTGGCCTCACTACTCTTAATGTATCCCAGGGTCACGCTCATGTTCTTGCCTGTGAAGGCACATTGCTGGCTGTGAAGGCACATTGCTGGCTGTGAAGGCACATTGCTGGATGTGAAGGCACATTGCTGGCTGGTGCTGGCAGCAAAACCTGCTTTAGAAGGAAAAAAGCCCAACCACCACCAAAACAAAACAACAAACCCCCAAAACAACCAACCAGAACTGCAAAACAAACAAACAGAACCTGCTCTGTGATAAATAACTCTGTTGTCTGATGCCAGCCCCTTATTGAACAGTAGAGCCTGAGGCATTTGCTGTTTCTCTGATGGTAAGTCTGAAACTGAGTGAGTGAAATCGCTTCCATGAGCTCAGTGGAGCACTGCAGTCTCATCCACTGCTGCTCACTACATTTCTTTCTTTTCCCTACATTCTCCAAATACACTCTTCTGGCCACTTTGCCCATACAAAAACCTATGGAGCTGTATTCCAGCCCAAAGGAAAGCACTGTGTCAAGCACTAGGTGGGATTGTCATCTCGTAGCAGCAGTGAACTGAGACGGAGATGGCAGCAGGAGAAAGAAAAGACTTATCTTCAGACAACATTTTCAGTGCTTCCCTGCATTCAGTCTTCAGTGAGAGAGGGATATAGAAAGGTATAGTTTTACTTCCTGATGCTAAATCAGAGGGACCTCGACAGGCTAGACAGATGGGCAGAGTCCAAGGGCAGGAGATTGAACACATCCAAGTGCCAGGTTCTGCACATTGGCCACAACAACCCCAGGCAGTGCTACAGGCTGGGGTCAGCGTGGCTGGAGAGCAGCCAGGCAGAGAGGGACCTGGGGGTACTGGTTGACAGCTGGCTGAACAGGAGCCTGCAGTGTGCCCAGGCAGCCAAGAGGGCCAATGGCATCCTGGCCTGCATCAGGAACAGTGTGGCCATCAGGAGCAGGGAGGTCATTCTGCCCCTGTACACTGCACTGGTTAGGCCACACCTTGAGTCCTGTGTCCAGTTCTGGGCCCCTCAGTTTAGGAAGGAGGTTGACTTGCTGGAACAAGTCCAGAGAAGAGCAACAAAGTTGGTGAGGGGCTTGGAACACAGCCCTATGAGGAGAGACTGAGGGAGCTGGGGTTGCTTAGTCTGGAGAAGAGGAGACTCAGGGGTGACCTTATCACTCTCTACAACTACCTGAAGGGAGGTTGTAGACAGGCGGATGATGGTCTCTTCTCCCAGGCAAGCAGTACCCGAACAAGAGGACACAGTCTCAGGCTTTGCCAGGGGAGGTTCAGGCTGGATGTTAGGAAGAAGTTCTACACAGAGAGAGTGATTGCCCATTGGAATTGGTTGCCCGGGGAGGTGGTGGAGTCGCCGTCATTGAAGGTGTTCAGGAGGAGACTTGCTGGGGTGCTTGGTGCCATGGGTTAGCTGTTTGGGTGGGTTGGATTGGTTGATGGGTTGGACACGATTATCTTGAAGGTCTCTTCCAACCTGGTTTGGTTTATTCTAATAAAGGTTTTATTCTATTCTAAGACTATTGCATAATCAGAGTGTAACCCATCAGAGAGGGTTGTCTCTGCTCACAGCAAGTTTTTGCAGCTACTGCTAGTGTGGTTGTTCTGAACTAGGAGCTACTGCTGCCACTCTGATGCCCTGCATCCCTCTTCTGCTCCTCTGATGCTGCCACTCTGATGCCCTTGTTTGCCCCTCAGCTCAACTGGCTGGCAGAGTGGTTGCCTTGCTTTAACTGCCCTCCTGTAGATCCATGCATGTTTAGACCAACTTGATCTTTGCTTCATACACTTTAACTAAAAACCTGCTTCCAGCACTACAGATTGTTCCCCAAATGCTGAGGATTTCAAATGAATGAGAAGCTGGATCATGGTACACACCAGGAGCCCATGTGTGGACAGGTGGCCAAGAGGGATAATAGCATCTTGGCCTGTATAAGGAGCAGTGGGACCAGCAGGACTGTGCCCCTGTAACTCAGCAGTGGTGAGACCATACCTTGAGTACTGGGTTCAGTTTTGGGGCCTTCACTACTGGAAAGACATTGAGGTGCAGGAGCAGGTCCAGAGAAGGGCAGTGAAGCTGGTGAAGGATCTAGAGAACAGTTCTTGAGAGGAGTGGCTGGGTGACCTGGTGTTGTTTAGTCTGGAGAAAAGGAGATTGAAGGGAAACTTTCTTGCTCTCTGCAACTCCCTGAAAGGAGGTTGAAGTATCACAGTATCACAGTATCACCAAGGTTGGAAGAGACCACAGAGGTCATCGAGTCCAACCTGTCACCCAATGCCTCATGACTAGACCATGGCACCAAGTGCCACATCCAATCCCCTCTTGAACCCCTCCAGGGATGGTGACTCCACCACCTCCCTGGGCAGCACATTCCAATGACGAATGACTCAGTGAAGAACTTTATCCTCACCTTGAGCCTTAACTTCCCCTGGCACAGCTTGAGACTGTGTCCTCTTGTTCTGGTGCTGGTTGCTATAAAGAAGAGACCAACCCCCACCTGGCTACAACTTCTTTTCAGGGAGTTGTAGAGGGCAATGAGGTCACCTTTGAGCCTCCTCTTCTCCAGGCTAAGCAACCCCAGCTCCCTCAGCCTCTCCTCACAGGGCTGTGCTCCTGGCCTCTCCCCAGCCTTGTTGCCCTTCTCTGGACAAGTAAGGTAGGTGTTGGTCTCTTCTGCCTAGGAACAAGTGACAGCCTGATAGGAAGTGGCCTGATGCTGCTCCATGGGAGGTTTAGGCTGACTATTAGAAGAAACTTCTGCGCTGAAGGAGTTTTCAACCACTGGAACAGGGTCCCCAGGGAGGTGTTTGAAGCCCCATCCCTGGAGGTGTTTCAGAGATGCAGAGATGTGGTGCTGAGGGGCATGGTTTAGCACCAGACTGCACAGAGTTAGGTAATGGCTGGACTCAGTGATCTTAAATAGTTCTTTTCCAAATGAAATGTATTTTATTCAGTTTTGTTCTGTTCTATTCTGTAAATTGTTACTTTCTTCTTCTGAGGATGTTTCTAGGAATGGTCTCCTACTGAATATTCTTGCCTTAATGCTTCCATATTTTATTGATGAATAATAAATACAACACTGCAGCCTTTTCAGAGGGTGCAGCAACCAAAAGCAGAAGTTAAACAAGTTCTTACCATAAAAATCTTTTAGTACTGTGTGACATTTAATTGGGAATCTTCGTTCTGGTCTGGATTAGGTGTTGGAACTTGTCTGTGCTGTAGATGAGCTCCTTGCAGATAGTTCTATGTGGTTTTGACTCATCTAATGCTAAGAATTCAGCATGATTTTTTCACATACATTTATATATGCAAATTTCATAGCTTATTTATAAGTGGGTCAAGACACAGCTTTTAGTTCTCTTCAGGGTTTCTTTTTCCCCAGTTACTGTAGCCTCTATCTGTATTACAGTTTTTATACTAGGAGAGCAGCCAGACAGAAAGGGACCTAGGGGTACTGGTTGACAGCTGGCTGAACATGAGCCAGCAGTGTGCCCAGGTGGCCAAGAAGACCAATGGCATCCTGGCCTGCATCAGGAATAGTGTGACCAGCAGGAGCAGGGAAGTCATTGTGCCCCTGTACTCAGCACTGGTTAGGCCACACCTTGAGTCCTGTGTCCAGTTCTGGGCCCCTCAGTGTAGGAAGGACATTGAGAGACTTGAAGGTGTCCAGAGAAGGGCAACAAGGCTGGGGAGGGGTCTGGAGCACAGCCCTGTGAGGAGAGGCTGAGGGAGCTGGGGTTGCTTAGCCTGGAGAAGAGGAGGCTCAGAGGAGACCTTATAGCTCTCTACAACTCCCTGAAGGGAGTGTCTAGCCAGGTGGGGGTTGGTCTCTTTTCCTAGGCAACCAGCACCAGAACAAGAGGACACAGTCTCAACCTGTGCCAGGGGAAGTTTAGGCTGGAGGTGAGGAGAAAGTTCTTCCCAGAAAGACTAATTTGCCGTTGGAATGTGCTGCCCAGGGAGGTGGTGGAGTCCCCATCCCTGGAGGTGTTCAAGAGGGGATTGGATGTGGCACTTGGAGCCATGGTTTAGTTAGTCATGAGGTGTTGGGTGATAGGTTGGACTTGGTGACCTTGAGGTCTTTTCCAACCTTATTGTTTCAATGGGTCTATGATTCCTATTATCATAGAATCATTAAGGTTGGACAAGACCTCTAAGCTCATGAAGTCGAACTGTAATCCAAACCCACCATGCCCACTGACCCATGGCCTGCAGTGCCATGTCTATACATTTTTTGAACACCTCCATGGATGGTGACAGCACCCCTTCCCTGGGCAGCCTGTTCCAATGCCTGACCACTCTTTCATTAAAGAAGTTTTTCCTGATACCTAATCTGAACCTGTCACAGCTCGAGGCCACTTTGACTCGGTTCTTTATTTAAGGTCAGAGTGTTAGCTGAATTTGAGTGCTACACTTTTACATGTTTTTCTCAAAGACTGTCTTCTCTCAGTATCTTTGCTGAAAGTCTTTCAAGCCATATTCCCTCTTTTCTCTCACATTTCCATCAACTCATGATCTGAGGTGTTGTCATTTGAAGTTTGGATGTATCCCATTTGCCTCATTTAGAGTAGCTCTGTAAAAGTTATTTCTCCTGGCTCATTGCTTTCAGCTCCAGCTCCATCCTTCCAAACTCCACTGCATCAAATAGAATTAGATGTCATCTTTAATGTTCTGTTCCTGTTTATTTTGTGTCTCAGTAGTCACCTCCTCAAGTATTAAGATCTTGATCTTTTTCCACCTTCATATGGAAAAAAAAGTGAATGTCCTCATTTGCTTCTTGTTTCAGCTGCTTTTCAGCTTGCTTCTCCAGTCAGCATCTCTTCAGTTTGTCTCTCTTACACTTTACAGAATGGAGAGATCTCATTTAAACATCTGACAGACCTGTCCCATAGTCCTTTTTAAAGCTCTTATTCTTCTCTATTACAGAAGTCAGGTAGTTGATAGAATGGAATGGAATGGAATGGAATGGAGTGGAGTGGAATGGACTGGACTGGACTGGAATGGAATAGAATAGAATAGAATAGAATAGAATAGAATAGAATAGAATAGAATAGAATAGAATAGAATAGAATAGAATAGAATAGAATTAACCAGGTTGGAAAAGACCTTCAAGATCATCAAGTCCAAGCTATCGTCCAACATCATCTGATCAACTAAACCATGGCACTAAGGCAGTCCCCAAATGCAGGAAAGCAATAGGCTAGGCTAGGCTAGGCTAGAGTAAGAATAGAATAGAATAGAATAGAATAGAATAGAATAGAATAGAATAGAATAGAATAGAATAGAATAGAATAGAATTAACCAGGTTGGAAAAGACCTTCGAGATCATTGAGTCCATCCTACCACCCAACACCATCTAATCAACTAAACCCTGGCACCAAATGCCTTATCCAGTCCACTCTTAAACACTTCCAGTGATGGTGACTCTAGCAAGAGAATCACAGAATATCTGAAGATGGAATGGACCAATGAGAGTACTGATGCTGGTGAAGGTTCTAGAGAGCAGGTCTTGTGAGGAACATTGAAGGAAACTGGGGTTGTTTAGTCTGGAGAAAAGGAGGCTGAGGGGAGACCTTCTCAATCTCTGCAACTCTCTGAAAGGAGATTCTAGTGAGGTGGGTGCTTGTGTTTTCTCCCTAATATCAAGCAGTTGGATGAGAGGAAAGGGCCTGAAGTTGCCCTAGGGGAGGTTTAGATTGGTTGTTGGAAGAAATACCTATGCTGAAAGTGTTCTCAATGACTGGAACTGGCTCCCCAGGGAGCTGGTTGAATCCCCATGTCTGGAGGTGTTTCAGAGCCACAGGGGATGTTGAGGGACGTGGTTTACTACCAGGCTTGGTAGCTGTTAGGTAATTCAGGATTCAGTATTCAGTATCACTGAGGTTGGAAGAGACCTCAAAGACAAAAACCTGGCACCACAGACCTCATGACTAGGGTAGGGAGGACACTACTGCCCTAATGGTTGGACCTGGTGATCTTAAAGGCCTTTTCCAATCCAAAGGGTTCTATGTTTCTATCAGATCCAATGCCCTGCTCCTCACCAGGCTACCTAAACCAAACCCAGGTGACTAGCAGCGTCGTCCAGATACCCCTTGAATGATGCCAGGCTTGGTGCCGTGACCACCCTCTCCCTGAAAAACTGTTTCTTGATATCCAGTCACAGTTTCCCATGACACAGGCTCATTCCATTTGCTTGTTCCCTGTTGCTGGTCTCCAGGGAGAGAAAGCTTCTGTGTGTGTCTGTGTTGCATGAGAGGCATGGTAAGCTTTTTTTGTTCCATGCTTGTACAGTTCTTCAGGCTGCTGCATAACCTTGTCTCCAAACTAAGAAGGTACTTCTGCAGAAGCATAGTGAAGACTGGCAGTGCTTTAATTAAAATGTATGCTGGCTGGTAAAAACAGTTCTATGTCTTCTGTGTCATCATCATGTCTCTACCAAATATGCCTTCGTGGGAAGGATGCTTCCTGTGGGCTTTGAAGGAGCTTTCTCCCAGTTGCTTGCTGAACTATCATAGCATCATAGTATCATTCAGGGTTGGAAAGGACCACAAGGATCATCTAGTTCCAACCCCCCTGCCATGGGCAGGGACACCCCACACTACATCAGCCTGGCCACAGCCTCAGCCAGCCTGGGCTTAAACACCTCCAGGGTCGGGGCCTCGACCACCTCCCTGGGCAACCCATTCCAGGGCTTCACCACTCTCATGGGGAAGAACTTCCTCCTCACCTCCAGCCTCAATCTCCCCACCTTCAGCTTCATTCCATTCCCCCTAGTCCTATCACTGCCTGAGATCCTGAGCAGTCCCTCCCCAGCCTTCCTGGAGCTCCCTTCAGATCCTGGAAGGCCACAATGAGGTCACCTGGGAGCCTTCTCTTCTGCAGACTGAACAGCCCCAACTCCTTCAGTCTGTCCTCATAGGAGAGGTGCTCCAGCCCTCTGCTCCTCCTTGTGGCCCTTCTCTGGACACCTTCCAGCACCTCCAGATCCCTCTTGTAATAGGGGCTCCAGAACTGGAGGCAGTACTCCAGGTACTGATAAACATTAGGCTCCTAATAAGGCTATTACAGACTTATGTATCAAAAGTAGGTAAGAGCAACACTGGAAAGGAAAGACATTTCATCCCATCAGTAATTTCCATGAGTAATCAGACTTGAGAGGGAAGATTAAGCCTATAATTATTTTTCTGAGGCATTTTCAATGAAGGAGAAGCTCCAGGAGGCTGTGTATGTATGGGGTTTGCAGAGATGATGTTCATACAAGAGTGAGAACGCCATCTGCACTATATATCTCATTGTAAAGTGACTGGAAGTTTGTAAAAGTGACAGTATTTGGTGGAGAGGAGGAGGGTTCTCTTGATTTTTAGCTACAGAATATAAAGTATGGCTTAAAGACTGCTTTAGAGAGCACTTGAAATTCCTATTATCGGTGGAGGGAGGTGGGAGGAGAATTTATGTTCTTCATTAATAGGAACCTAAGCACTATTGCTGGGGAGCATGGAAGGAAAGGAATGAAAATGACAAGGTTTCTTTTCATGTTCCAATCTTAATGCAATTTGTAAAGTGAACAAGTGGAAAATAAATGATAACTTAATCTATGCTTTGTGATGTAAAACTTTCCTAGTACAAAGCGCTGGGTGGGGAGAGGAAATTTCAGTCTCTCTAGCTCTTGGAGATAAACCAGACTTTGTAACTCTTTGCAATTGATCCTACTATCTTAGGTTTTCAAGATCAAAGCTGTGCAGCTGGCAGGGAAACTTCTTCCAGCCTTCAACACACCTACGGGTATTCCATGGGCAATGGTGAATCTGAAAAGGTAACGCATTTTCTTTTGTGGGGAAGTGTCTTCCTGCCCCTCCCTTTAACTTCAAATCCATAATGGCCTGTGTCAGTTTTTGTTAGCAGTGCAACTGTGGATGGTGCAGACAAGCTGGCACTTCTGACACTTCACAGAATCACAGCGTGGGGGAGGTTGAAAGGCACCTCTGGAGATCATCTAGAATGGAATGGAATGGAATAGACTAGGAGAGAATAGGCTAGAATAGAAGTGGGAAGTGTCAACACACAGGCAGTAGAGGGTTTGTACCAGCAAAGAAACTCCTTTGTCTGTTTGATGTTCACTATGCCAAACACTCATATTTAATGACTCAAATCAGCTTGAGCTTGTTGGTGTAGGTGTCACTCAGAGGACTATTGGAGTACACCAGTCCATAGATGCAGAGAAGAATAGAATAGAATAGATTAGAATAGAATATAATAGAATAATAGAATATAATAGAATAGGAGTAGAATAGAATAGGAGTAGAATAGAAGTAGAGTAGAATAGGATAGGAATAGAATGGAATGGAATAGAATAGAATAGAATAGAATAGAATAGAATAGGTTGGAAGAGATCTTTGAGATCATCAAGTCCAACCTATTACCCAACACCATCTAATCAACTAAACCATGGCACCAAGCACCCCACCCAGTCACTTCCTAAACACCTCCAGTGATGGTGACTCCACCACCTCCCTGGCCAGCCCATTCCAATGGCCAATAACTCTTTCTATGAAGAACTTCTTCCTAAGCTTCCCTGCTAGAGCAGGCTCATCTAGAGCAGGTTGCAGTGGAATGTGTTCAGGCAGGTTTTGAGCATCTCCAGAGATGACTCCACAATAACTCTGGGCAGGCTGTTCCCGTGCTCTGGTACCCTCAAAGGGAAAAAGTTTTTCTTTATATTTAAGTGAAATCACCTGTGTTCTAGTTTGTGCCCACTGGCCCTTGTTCTGTTACTGGACACCACTGAAAAGAGCCCAGCCTCATCCTCTTGATCTCCACCTTTTTGATATTTATGTACACTGAGAACACCTCCTCTCAGTCTGCTCTTCTCTGGCCTAAAGAGCCCCAGGTCTCTCAGCCTCTCCTCACAAGAGAGATGCTCCAGTTCCCTCTGCATCTTTTTGGCCCTCTGTTGGACTCTCCCCAGCAGTTCTCTGTCTCTCTTACATTGGGGAGCTGAAAACTGGACACAATACTGCAGGTTTGGCCTCACCAGGTCTAATGGGTTGGGGCAGACCCCCTCCCCACCACGGGCAGAAATAACGACTCAAACAGACAGATTGCAAAAGTGATGGAAAGTTTAAATAGAGAACAGTGAGAGTGTGCAGAAAACCAGAAGCACAGTGACATGAGAAACCCCAAAACAGACCCAGAAACATCCTATCCCCACCTGAGGGTGCACCCAAGACTCCCAGGGCTCCTCCTTTCCCCCCTACTGCTAGGCTAGTCTCAGCTGGCCAGATCTGAGACTGCCCATTTCCCGCCCCCTCCCCCATGGCCTTGGGCCTAGCCAGGCCCATGTCTGGGAGACATCTCCCCCAGTTACCGGGTGGCAGAGAAGAAGGAAAGAGGAAGTGCCAGACCCTGCCGTGGATTTTATAGTGGTGCAGGAATTATGGTAGGAAATAACCTAATTTCCTGTGTCCACCCACTGGGCTGGACCTCTGCACACAGGAAACACCCCTGTAGCAGAGGGCACCCAGCCCAAACTACTACACCAGGGCAGACTGGAGAGAGAGGAGAACCTTCCTTAACCTGGTGACACATGGGTGTGATGGGTGACCACTAGATGGATAAGGAACTGGCTTGATGGCTGCACCCAAAGAGTGGCTGTCAATGGCTCCATGTCCCAGTGGAGGCCAGGGACAAGCAGAGTCCCTCAGGGATCAGTCCTGGGACCAGGCTTGTTCAACATCTTTGTGGATGCCATGGACAGTGGCACTGAGTGCACCCTCAGCAAGTTTGCTGATGACACCAAGCTGTGTGGTGCAGCAGACAGCTGGAGGGAAGGGAGGCCATCCAGAGGGACCTGGACAGGCTGGAGAGGTGGGCACAAGCCAACCTCATGAGGTTCAACAAGACCAAGGGCAGGGTCCTGCATCTGGGTCGAGGCAATCCCAGGCACAAATCCAGGCTGGGCAGTGACTGGCTGGAAAGCAGCCCTGAGGAGAGAGACTTGGGGGTGCTGGTGGAGGAGAAGCTCAACAGGAGCTCTCAGTGTGCACTTGCAGCCCAGAAAGCCAATCAGATCCTGGGCTGCATCAGGAGAAGTGTGGCCAGCAGGGCAAGGGAGGTGATTCTCCCCCTCTGCTCAGCTCTGGGGAGACCCCACCTGGAGTCCTGCCTCCAGTTCTGGAGCCCCTATTGCAAGAGGGATGTGGAGGTGCTGGAAGATGTCCAGAGAAGGGCCAGGAGGATGAGCAGAGGGCTGGAGCACCTCTCCTGTGAGGACAGACTGAAGGAGTTGGGGCTGTTCAGTCTGGAGAAGAGAAGGCTCCCAGGTGACCTCATTGTGGCCTTCCAGTATCTGAAGGGGGCTACAGGAAGGCTGGGGAAGGACTGCTCAGGATCTCAGGCAGTGCTAGGACTAGGGGGAATGGAATGAAGCTGGAGGTGGGGAGATTGAGGCTGGAGGTGAGGAGGAAGTTCTTCCCCATGAGAGTGGTGAAGCCCTGGAATGGGCTGTCCAGGGAGGTGGTCGAGGCCCTGTCCCTGGAGGTGTTTAAGGCCAGGCTGGCTGAGGCTGTGGCCAGGCTGATCTAGTGTGGGGTGTCCCTGCCCATGGCAGGGGGGTTGGAACTAGATGATCCTTGTGGTCCCTTCCAACCCTGACTGATACTATGATACTATGAACCTGCTGCCCACATTCTTCATGCAGCCCAGGATACCATTGACATGTTATGCTGAACTTGTCTGCCAGGGCTCCCTGACTCTCCCTGTCTCCCCAGAACTCCCTGTGTTCTCCACACAATTTTCTGGAAAATGTTAAGAGCTCAGAGCTTTCTAACTAACTAGCTGCAATTAGGAAACTGTGGACATGATTTTCTTCTTGTGATTCTGCAAGAATTCCACATGCCATTGGAATATACCCAGTCTGTTGTTATAATGTGATGATCTTCAAGGTCTTTTCCAATCAAAACAGTTCTGTGATTCTCTGTGCTGCTTAACAGCTAAATCATTGATGTGTGTGGTGGTTTAACCCACCCACATCAAACAAAAGCTCAGCTGCACCCCATTGGAGAAGCAGATGAAGGAGCTGAATTGTACAAGCAATAATGGAATGCAAAAGGATGTGTACAAATATACAGTATTTACAGTGTTATACAGGTATTTACAGAGAGAAAACAGCACAGAAATCCTCCTTGAGCAGGAGGACACTGCCCTGCTTCCCCCCAACCTCTCCCTCCCTTTTCCCTCTCTTAATTAGAAGCAAAGAGAAAAGGAGAAGTGTTAGGGAAATTTCAGTTAGTTCAAAAGCATCCTTAGAAAGTCAGTGCTCTTATCTCAAGGGCATTAGATGACAAGATGTCTCTGTGTCCAGGAACACCCAGCATGCAAGCAGAAGGAGGGAATGAGAGAAGAATGTGAGATGTTGCTGTGGTACATCTCACATCTGACCAATGAAATTCGGTTAGAATTATTTCTCCTGTTTTCCTTCTTACACTCAACTGTGCAGCTAGAGAATTTGCAGCTATCTTTCTTAAAGGCACAGCCTGAAACCATCACAGATGGCTTAGTGATTGAGTTTATATCAAATTGATAAGCCAGAAATATGCTAAAACATGAATATGATTTATTAAATATAAAAAAAATACTGTTTCCAAGCCACTTTGATTCAGGTTGGTTTGCCTCTCTGATGATAGCTTAATTACACACAATAGGAGGCTAATAAACAGTAGAATAACAGTCTAGAACAATCAGAGTATAATGGAATGGAATGGAATGGAATGGAATGGAATGGAATGGAATGGAATGGAACGGAGTGGAATGGAATAGAATGGAATAGAATGGAATAGAATGGAATAGAATAGAATAGACCAGACCAGACCAGGTTGGAACAGACCTATGAGATCATCGAGCCCAACCTCTCACCCAACACCATCTGATCAACTAAACCATGGCACCAAGCACCCCTTCAAGTCTCTTCCTAAACACCTCCAGTGATGGTGACTCCACCACCTCCCTGGGCAGCACATTCCAATGGGCAATTACTCTTTCTGGGAAGAACTTCCTCCTAACATCCAGCCTAAACTTGCCCTGGCACAGCCTGAGATTGTGTCCTCTTGTTCTGGTGCTGGTTGCCTGGGAGAAGAGACCAACCCCCACCTGGCTACAACCTCCCTTCAGGGAGTTAGAGACAGCAATAAGGTCTCCCCTGAGCCTCCTCTTCTCCAGGCTAAGCAACCCCAGCTCCCTCAGCCTCCCCTCATATGGCTGTGTTCCAAATCCCTCCCCAGCTTTGTTGCCCTTCTCTGGACACCTTCCAGCAACTCAACATCTTTCTTAAACTGAAAGGCCCAGAACTGGACACAGGACTCAAGGTGTGGCCTAAGCAGTGCTGAGCACAGGGCAGAATGACCTCCCTGCTCCTGCTGGCCACACTATTCCTGATGCAGGCCAGGATGCCATTGGCCTTCTTGGTCACCTGGGCACACTGCAGGCTCCTGTTCAGCCAGCTGTCAACCAGTACCCCCAGGTCCCTTTCTGCCTGGGCTGCTCTCCAGACACTCTAACCCCAGCCTGTAGCACTGCCTGGGGTTGCTGTGGCCAATGTGTAGAACCTGGCACTTGGATGTGTTCAATCTCCTGCCCTTGGACTCTGCCCATCTGTCCAGCCTGTCCAGGTCCCTCTGCAGAGCCTCTCTACCCTCCAGCAGATCAACTCCTGCCCCCAGCTTGATGTCATCTGCAAACTTACTGATGATGGACTCAATCCCCTCATCCAGATCATCAATATTTATGAGGATGGGGCCCAGCACTGATCTTGGAATACAGAGGAACAAACTGGAATCTTCTTGTATGTGCAAAACCATCAGCAGTGCTGCCTCGGGTGGTGAGAGGAACCACCTCGGGTTCACAATGGAGCTAGCCAACAGGTTACCTATAAGCCAGGATGGGATAGGATGGGATAAGATAGGATAGGATAGGATAGGATAGAATAGAATAGAATAGAATAGAATAGAATAGAATAGAATAGAATAGAATAGACCAGGCTGGAAGAGACCTTCAAGATCATCGCGTCCAACCAATCATCCAACACCATCCAACCAACTAAAGACTGAGGCAGGTAAATTAGCCTAAACTATGAACCGTTGAGCTGTTAACTACCAGAACCTTTGTTGAATGAGGCCCTGCCCTGAGTTCATAGTTATAGCACAAAGGGCAGAGATAATCCGATGTTAGTATCCAAGATTAGAGGAAGTGAGAGAGAGGGAGACGTTGCTGTGGTGAAGATCTGGGCACTATGCTGCTAGGACAAAAGAAGCTAATTGCCCTGAAGAGAGGAGCAAATAGGTGTTTGAATCCCACTATAGAACAAAAGTGGGGAGAAGACAAGAGAGAGAGCAAGAACAAAGAACAAGGGACATGTGGGCTCTTGAAATCTTCCCCTATATATTCCCTGTCTGCAAACTGGGCAGCCAGTGGCTCATTAGCTATTCAAATCCTGCCAGTCAGTTCAAAATGTTGCCTGGCAAGCAAAACTGCACACACCTTCTCTCATAGCCTCTGACACCTGCAGCTGCCTCTCTGAAATGTGAGGCTTGGGGTCCAGCTTCCACCTACTCCTACTGCCGATTGGCTCCTCGACCTCAGTCCAGACCCTGCAACAAAAAGGGAGGAGTAAGGGCAGTGGCTCAAAGAGACTTAGCTGGCTTGTTAATGCCTCTTCCAGGACATTTAGTCAGAAAAGAAGCTATTAAAAAAGTCATGTCTGCAGGATGTGGTTAAACCTGCTGGGGTTTGTGTACTATGTTACCTTCACAAGACTCACAGTGTTTGAGAAGATGGTGGGATGCTGAAGACATGATTCCCTTTTGCAATTCAGCTTAGGTGGAGAAGTTAGTGTGCTCAAGTCCACCGTGGTCTATGGAGGTGGATGAGTTCCTTTAGATGACTGTTCAGGTCAGATGTTGAGCTTACATGGTCTGCATTGCCTCTTGGAAAAGAATTGCCATGCCTAAGTGATCTTGTGTTGATTGTTCAGTGCTGAGCTACCAGCCAAGTTGGAGGACATGCCTAGATTCTGTGTACACTTAAGCAAGGCAGGATGATAAATAGCAGACAGGTTTGTGAAGCATTGTTTACCTTTTGGAGATGTTTGCTGTGCTTAGTTAGGCTGTATAGAGGTTTAGAACTACTTTTGAGGCTTTACATGGCTTTCTGTGATCAGGAAACGATTCTCACTTTGCTGTCACTAATTGCACGAAGATCATGGAGCTGTGCTTTGCCCTTCAGTTCATGCAGGACCTCACCATCCTTGCCTGGTTTTCTCAGCTTTGCCTGTGCTGCAGTTTTCTCTCTGAGGCCATGTATTGCACCTCTGTACAATGAACACTGTTGGGCTGAAGTTCTGCACAGCACTGCTTGTTCTCTGTAATATCTTTGTCAGTGATCTGGAGAAGGGGATTCAGTGCACCCTCAGGAAGTTTGCAGAGGGCACTAAGCTAGGCAGGAGTGTTGATGTGCTTGAGGATAGGCAGGCTTTACAGAGGGACCAGGACAGGCTGGATCAGTGGGCCAAGAACAGTTGTATTGAGATTCAACTAGACCAAGTGCCAGCTCCTGGTTATGTTGCAACAGCACCGTGCAACACTCCAGGCTTGGGGCAGAGTGGCTGGAAAGCCGCCCAGCAAAGAAAGCCTTAGGGCTGCTGGTTGGCTGCCAGCTGAAGGTAAGCCAGTGGGTGCCTGGGTGGCCAAGAAGGCCAACAGCATCCTGGCCTGTGTCAGGAATAGTGTGGCTATCAGGACCAAGGAAATGATTGTCCCTCTGGACTCTGCACTGGTAAGACCACACCTTGGTACTGTGGTCAGCTTTGGGGCCTTCACTACAGGACATTGAGGTGCAGGAGTACATCCAAAGTGCAAGGAAGCTGGTGAAATGCCTGGAGGACAGGTCTTGTGGCTGAGGGAACTGGGGTTGTTTAATCTGGAGACAAGAAGGCTGAGAGGAGACCTTCTTGCTTTCTAGAACTTACCAGAAAGGAGGTTGGAGCAAGGTGGGAGTTGGTCTCTTCTCCCAAGTAACAAGTGATAGGATGGTAGGAAATGGCCTTAAGTTGCACCAGTGGAAGTTTAGGTTGGATAATAGAAGAAACTTTTTCACTGAAGGGGTTCTCAAAGACTGGAATGGGCTCTCCAGGGAGGTGGATATATCCTCATCCCTGGAGGTGTTTCAAAGATGCAGGTGTGGTGTTGAGGGGCATGGTTTAGCACCAGACTTCACAGAGTTAGAGAATGGCTGGACTCAGTGATCTTGAAAAGGTCTTTTCCAAATGGGGCAATTTTGTGAGTATGCTTTACTCAGGGTTTTTGTTTCCAGTTTCATGTGGTTTATAATTCCTTAGTGATGTTTTTTTTTGCCTTTACTTTGTTTGTCCTGCACTGTGCTTCTACTATGTTTGAGGGGCCCAGGTGGCCATACTCTGGGCAGCACAGGCACCTGGTACACTGGCTTGAGCAACATAGGTGGCAAGGCTTAAGAAGCTGCATGCAGTAGATGCATGAAGACTCACCAGTCAAACTTGGAGGCTGATCACATCAGAGCACAGTGAAGCAGGATAGAGGAGGAGGATTTTCAGTAGTCAGAGGGGAGAGGATTGGAGTGCCAGAAATTTCCTGTGGGCTGGTGTTGCTTACCCGTGTATTGTGTCAATGTCTTGGTGAACCAGCCAGCATCACAGCAGAGAACAGTGGCTGGCATGCCAGAGGGCAGTGGCAGTAGCAGGCACATCTATGAACACTCAACATGAGGCTTACAAAGACAAGACCTGAAGGAATTGGTCAGGCATTGGAACAGGCTGCCCAGGGAAGTGGCAGAGTTGCAGTTCCTGGAGGTGTTCAAAAACCATGTAGACATGGCACTTTGGGACATGGTTTAGTGGGCAGAGTGGCAGATGGTTGGCTTTGATCATCTCTGAGGTCTTTTCCAACCTCAATGATTCTGTGATTCTAAGTACTTGAAAAATTGTTGAATCATAGAATCAATAAGGTTGGAAAAGACCTCAAAGATCCTCGAGTCCAACCTGTCACCCAACACCTCAGGACTATACTAAACCGTGGCTTCAAGTGCCATGTCCAATCCTTTTTTGAACACCTCCAGGGATGGTGACTCAACCACCTCCCTGGGCAGCACATTCCCATGGCCAAATGCTTTTTCTGGGAAGAACTTTCTAACTTTCTCCTCAGCTCCAGCCTAAACCTCCCCTGGCACAGCTTGAGACTGTGTGCTCTTGTTCTGGTGCTGCTTGCCTGGGAGAAGAGACCAACCCCCACCTGGCTACAACCTGCCTTCAGGTATTTGTAGAGGGCAATGAGGTCTCCCCTGAGCCTCCTCTTCTCCAGGCTAAGCAACCCCAGCTCCCTCAGCCTCTCCTCACAGGGCTGTGCCCCAGCCTCGTTGCCCTTCTCTGGACTCGTTCAAGTGCTTCAAAGTCCTTCTTAAATTGACTTGTGTTTCATGCCTGGGGTGGTGGTGGAGTCACCATCATTGGAGGTGTTCAGAGGAGACTTGACAGGGTGCTTGGTGGCATGGGTTAGTTGATTCAGTGGTGTTGGATGATAGGTTGGACACGATGATCTTGAAGGTCTCTTCCTATCCTATCCTATCCTATCCTATCCTATCCTATCCTATCCTATCCTATCCTATCCTATCCTATCCTATCCTATCCTATCCTATCCTATCCTATCCTATCCTATCCTATCCTATCCGTCTATGCTATGCTATGCTATGCTATGCTATGCTATGCTATGCTATCCTATCCTATCCTATCCTATCCTATCCTATCCTATCCTATCCTATCCTACCCTATCCTATATTTATAAGAAAACAATTTTCTCTTTTTATGAGAGCCAACCTCAAACCCCACTGAGGCAATCCATGCTTTTGTCTCACTGTGTTCTGTAAGCACTTGTTACTCTAATTTAAAAGGTGTTTTTCTGTCTCAGGTAAGAGCTGGAAGTGCTGCTCCAGAACCATCACTGTTCCTTTACATTTCCTTTTCCTAATTTGTAAGTTCAAAATGAAGTGAGAAGGCATTCCTAATTGATTGTAATTGTGCTGAGAGCTGAAGTCTTTAGTGAGAGGAAGTAATCTCCAGGAAAATGCATTTAGCTTCAGAGTAATTAAAAGATGCTCTCCTGAAAGGTGATGGAAACTGCCAAATTAGATTGAACTAGAGGTCATTTAGAAGTTACAACTTAGCAAGATAGACTCATAGAATCAGTAAGGTTGGAAAAGACCTCAGAGATCATCAAGTCCAACCTATCACCCAATACTACATAGCTAACTAAACCATAGCACCAAGTGCCACATCCAATCCCCTCTTGAACTCCTCGAGGGATGGTGACTCCACCACCTCCCTGGGATAGTATCTTTTATGCTTTAAGAGGTATGGTATTTTCTGTTCATTCCTTATGGGAGCCTGAGGAACTTGGGAAATTCTGCTTATAGTAAACTATTGGTTTCCTCTATGGATACTGGTAGGACCCACTCCCATCCTACTCAGTATCTGACATGCACTTGAAGCCATCCCATACAAGTAAAGGGACTGCAACAGGTGTTTGACAGAACAGTGTAGCAAAGTACACACATCTTGGTGATCCTGAGGCTCTTTCTCAGCCTGGATGTTTCTGTGATTCTGTGAAAACCCTTTGGGCCTCTGCCCTTTAGGAGGAGCACTGCCTCTCCACTGGTGCTCTGCAAACACAGATCATTCAACACATCCATAGCAGGGAAAAACAATCCTGATGTAGCAAGCTATCCTGTGGGTACTGGACAATAGTAGGCTGAACATGAGCCAGCAGTGTGCCCAGGTGGCCAAGAAGGACAATGGCATCCTGGCCTGCATCAGAGATAGTGTGGCCAGCAGGAGCGGGGAAGTCATTGTGCCCCTGGACTCAGCACTGGTTAGGCCACACCTTGAGTCCTGTGTCCAGTTCTGGGCTCCTCAGTTTAGGAAAGATGTTGAGTTGCTGGAAGGTGTCCAGAGAAGGGCAACAAAGCTGGGGAGGGGTTTGGAGCACAGCCCTGTGAGGAGAGGCTGAGGGAGCTGGGGTTGCTTAGCCTGGAGAGGAGGAGACTCAGGGGAGACCGTACTGTTGTATCCAACTCCCTGAAGGGAGGTTGTAGCCAGGTGGGGGTTGGTCTCTTCTCCCAGGCAGCCAGCACCAGAACAAGAGGACACAGTCTCAAGCTGCACCAGGGGAGGTTTAGACTGGATGTCAGGAAGAAATTCTTAAACAATGTAAGTGTTTAAGAGGAGACTGGGTGAGGCACTTGGTGCCATGGTTTAGTTGATCAGATGGTGTTGGGTGTTAGGTTGGACTCGATGATCTCAAAGGCCTTTTCCAACCTGGTTAATTCTATTCTATTCTATTCTATTCTATTCTATTCTATTCTATTCTATTCTATTCTATTCTATTCTATTCTATTCTATTCTATTCTATTCTATTCTATTCTCTGCATCTATGGGTTGGTGTACTCCAGTAGTCCTCTGAGTGACACCTACACAAACAAGCTCAAGCTGATTTGAGTCATTAAATACGAGTGTTTGAGATAGTGAACATCAAACAGACAAAGGAGTTTCTTTGCTGGTATAAACCCTCTACTGCCTGTGTGTTGACACTTCCTACACTTGAGGTTTCATGGTTTATTATTACAGAAAGGCTGATCCAGCACTGGAATGTGCTGCCCAGGGAAGTGGTGGAGTCACCATCACTAGAGGAATGGAATGGAATGGAATGGAATGGAATGGAATGGAATGGAATGGAATGGAATGGAATGGAATGGAATGGAATGGAATGGAACGGAATGGAATGGAATGGAATGGAATGGAATGGAATAGAATGGAATGGAATGGAATAGAACAGAATGGAATGGAATAGAATAGAATAGAATAGAATAGAATAGAATAGAATAGAATAGAATAGAATAGAATAGAATAGAATAGAATAGAATAGAATAGAATAGACCAGGTTGGAAGAGACCTTCAAGATCATTGCGTCCAACCTATCATCCAACACCACCCAACCAACTAAACCATGGCACCAAGCACCCTGTCAAGTCTCCTCCTGAACACCTCCCATGACAGTAACAGAGTAGTAACAGAGCTCCCAGACACAAGTTAGAATTTCAATAGAAGTATCTCTTCTCACCCTGACAGCTCCTGCAGTGCAGCCAGGGTCCCTCCCAGCAGCTGGGATGTGAGTTAGTAACTCATTTCACATGGAATAGAATAGAATTAACCAGGTTGGAAAAGACCTTCAGGATCATCAAGGCCAACCTATCACCCAACACCGTCTCATCAATTAAACCATGGCACCAAGTGCCTCATCCAGGCTCTTCCTAAACACCTCCAGGGATGGTGACTCTACCACCTCCCCAGGCAGCCCATTCCAATGGGCAATCACTCTCTCTGTGTAAAACTTCCTCCTAACCTCCAGCCTAAACCTCCCCTGGCACAGCCTGAGACTGCTTATGTGGCACTTGGTGCCATGGTTTAGTTGATTAGATGGTGTTAGGTCACAGGCTGGACTTGATGATCTCAGAGATCTTTTCCAGCCTCAATAATTCTGTGATTCTGTGACTCTGTGTCTGATAATGGCTTTTGATTCCTCCTCATAGCAATGTATAATGAATAAATAGTGATCAAGATTGGGCCCAGTGTTAAGTTGTTATACTTCTGTGACATCAAGATAATCTATCATTTGCTATCATATAATATTAATTTAATGTTATGTATTTAGTGTATAAGATATTCTCTCTTTAGCAGGACTTTTTGTTGATAAGGTTATTGCTCTTTGTGCCAAAAAGACCCAACCAGTGATCCAGCAGGCCCTCCAATGGCACCTCCTCTCATCCTGAATATGGGTTAATGTTCTGCTGTGCTGGCTGACACTCATGCTGTGCACACTGACTCTCATCATTTTTGCTTGTTTGTTTTCTCCCCTTTCTTCCTGCCTGTCTGTTGGAACTCAGTGGTGTGGGTCGAAACTGGGGCTGGGCTTCTGCTGGCAGCAGCATCCTCGCTGAGTTCGGAACTCTGCACATGGAATTTGTACACCTCAGCTATTTGACAGGGGACCCTGTGTACTACAACAAGGTGGGTCTCAAGTTCAGGTTTTTCTCCTGCAATTCTCTTTTACACTGTTTCATCATAAACTGCATGAAAGGGAAGTGCTTTATAAATTGAATTCAATTTGCATCCTTCATAGCAGGTAATTTGCTTTCACAGTACCATAGTATCAGTCAGGGTTGGAAGGGACCACAAGGGTCATCTAGTTCCAACCCCCCTGCCATGGGCAGGGACACCCCACACTACATCAGCCTGGCCACAGCCTCATCCAGCCTGGGCTTAAACACCTCCAGGGACAGGGCCCCAACCACCTCCCTGGACAACCCATTCCAGGGCTTCACCACTCTCATGGGGAAGAACTTCCTCCTCACCTCCAGCCTCAATCTCCCCACCTCCAGCTTCATTCCATTCCCCCTAGTCCTATCACTCCCTGAGATCCTGAGCAGTCCCTCCCCAGCCTTCTTGGAGCCCCCTTCAGATACTGGAAGGCCACAATGAGGTCACCTGGGAGCCTTCTCCTCTCCAGACTGAACAGCCCCAACTCCTTCAGTCTGTCCTCACAGGAGAGGTGCTCCAGCCCTCTGATCATCCTCCTGGCCCTTCTCTGGACACCTTCCAGCACCTCCAGATCCCTCTTGTAACAGGAGCCCCAGAACTGGAGGCAGTACTCCAGGTGGGGTCTCAGCAGAGCTGAGCAGAGGGGGAGAATCACCTCCCTTGCCCTGCTGGCCACACTTCTCCTGCTGCAGCCCAGGATCTGGTTGGCTTTCTGGGCTGCGAGTGCACACTGAGAGCTCCTGTTGAGCTTCTCCTCCAGCAGCACCCCCAAGGCTCTCTCTCCTCAGGGCTGCTTTCCAGCCAGTCCCTGCCCAGCCTGGATTTGTGCCTGGGGTTGTCTTGACCCAGCTGCAGGCCCCTGCCCTTGGTCTTGTTGAAGCTCATGTGGTTGGCTTGTGTCCACCTCTCCAGCCTGTCCAGGTCCCTCTGGATGGCCTCCCTTCCCTCCAGCTGTCTGCTGCACCACACAGCTTGGTGTCATCAACAAACCTGCTGAGGGTGCATCCAATGCCACTGTCCATGGCACTGACAATGGTTGTATTTTTGCTACCAGATAGGTGACTTCTGCAAGTGTAAATTCCTGTCTGCACAAATTTGTGGTTTTATTATATTTCTGCATACATTTAAAAGTTATAATTTTTAAACATGTTTGTGTGAGCAGCCCTGTATTGGTTTAAGCCTTAACTGGGAGTTAAGAGCTCAGATGGGGGCAAGGCTGAGAATCTCTCCCCTGCTGTCCATTCCTCCCTCCCAAGAGAGAGGGAAAAAATGGAAAGGGAAGGAGCAAATCCACCAAGCAACAATTTGGAGTTGGCCTGGAAGTAGAGAAGTAGAGTTTTATTTAAACAATATATACATAACAATAACAGGTAAGGTTCACAGGGGCAAGGAACAAGGATGGATGGGAGGGTGGAAAAAACAAGAGTACAAAAGCAGTCTCTCTGAAGAGGCACAGAGGCAGCAGGGAGAAGGATCAGGCCCGACCACATGGCAGAGGAGCAGGAAGGCAGCTGCAGTAGCTCTCATCCAGGAGAGGCAGGAGCCAAAAGGGCCTAATGGCTGCAGTGTCCTCCCTTTTATACCCTAGCTGGGCAGGGAGGGGGGAGTGGAACAGACTCAGTTTCCTTGGGGGTAAATGTCCTGCAGGGAGGGCAAAGCACTTACAAACCCTCCCCCCTGTTTTCAGGATGGGCATTAACCCACCACAGGCCCTTTATAAACAAAAGTATCCTCATTTGCAGGGAGCCCTCAAGAAAGCTTCTGGCTTCAGAAGAAGAAAATCTACTTTAAAAAAAAAAAGGGGTGGGGGAAGAAAAGTGATCCCATTAACTGTGTGCAGAGAGCAGCTGAATGTTTGTCAGTGGTGATCTTCCTTTTTGATTGGGTTTAGGTGATGCACATTCGGAAGCTGCTTCAGAAGATGGACCGTCCCAACGGGCTGTACCCAAATTACTTGAACCCAAGGACAGGCCGCTGGGGGCAGCGTAAGTATTGGTCTCTTCCTCCTTCCTAGTTAAGAGTTCTGCTTCTTACTTTAGTGCTGAGCTGCAGGTGGCAAATTACTCTGCAGGATACAAACAGCATTGCTTGGAAACATGCAGCATGGAAGGGTTGCTTAGAAGTGAGATCTCCTGAAGCCACTTTTTGCCTGTTGCACTCTCTGAAGTGAGCCACAGCAGACTTCTGATACAGCTTCCTACCAGGGATCAGATGTGGCTCAGTTGGTAGTGCATAAGACCCTTAATGGGAAGGTCATGAGTTCAAGCCTGCAGTGGGCAGTAGTGTCCTCCCTACTCTCGTCATGAGTCTGTGGTGACATGTTGGAATTGATGATCTTTGAGGTCTCTTCCAACCATAGTGATACTGATACTGATACAGATCTGAATCCCTTCCTTACAAGAGGACACAGTCCTCTTCTCCCAGGCAACCAGCAACAGAACAAGAGGACACAGTCTCAAGCTGCACCAGGGGAGGTGCAGCTGAAACTTGTCCAGAGGAGAACAACAAAGCTGGGGAAGGGTTTGGACCACAGCTCTGTCCCTGTGAGGAGAGGCTGAGGGAGCTGGGGTTGCTTAGTCTGGAGAAGAGGAGGCTCAGGGGAATGCTTATTGCTGTCTCCAACTCCCTGAAGGGAGGTTGTAGCCAGGTGGGGGTTGGTCTCTTCTCCCAGGCAACCAGCAAGAACCAGAACAAGAGGACACAGTCTCAAGGTACACCAGGGGAGGTTTAGGCTGGATGTTAGGAAGAAGTTCTTCCCAGACAGAGAGATTGCTGCCCAGGGAGGTGTTTCAGAAGAGCCTGGATGAGGCACTTGGTAGCATGGTTTAGTTGATCAGATGGTGTTGGGTTGGACTTGATGATCTCAAAGGTCTTTTCCAACCTGGTTCATTCCATTCCATTCCATTCCATTCCATTCCATTCCATTCTATTCCATTCCATTCCATCCCCTCCCATCCCATCCTGTCAGTCAATAAAGCCATCATTCTTAAAGTATGAGGCTGAAAAGAGTTTAGCTGTTTTACCTTTGTTCTGCACACAGCTGGTAAGTGCATCGCTCTAGAGTAATATAGAAGTGAAGCATACTTGTGGTGGTTAAATTTAAGCTCCTTCCCCTGGTGTTAGGGACTGACATTGTGCAAGCATCATTCTCCTGTCTAATGGCATGATGACCCTCAGTATAGATCCTGCAGGTAGCAGGAAAATGCTGAGTTTGTTGCTCCCTGTGTAACTGGAGTGAGAAAACTGAGCTGAACATGATTCCTTTTCTTGAAGTGGTTCTTCCATCCAAGGTTGAGAGGTTTAGTGCTTTCATAGTGAATGTGATAAAAGAGAATCTTCATCTTCAAGGCTTCTGTTCTTTCATGAATGCAGGGTTATTAAGGAAAACCAAGCAATATGTTCTATTTCTGGTCCTGCTTGAGACCATTGACAGGTTATGGGGATTTCAAGAATTGGATGTGGGCAGGGGGGTTGGACCCAATGATCTCTTGAGGTCCCTTCCAACCTCTAATATACTGTGATGCTTTATCAGGTAACTGTGATGTAAATATCCATGGAACCCTAGAATGGTAGGGGGTGTAAGGCTCCTCTGGAGATCATCTAGTCCAACCCCCTCTGCTAGAGCAGGCTCCTTTAGATCAGGTTGCACAGAAATGTGTCCAGGAGGGTTTAGAAAGTCTCCAGAGAAGGAGATTATACAACCTGTCTGGGCAGTCTGGTTCATTGCTTTGGTACCCTCACATAAAACAATTGTTTCCTCATGTTTTAGTAAAAAGCTCCTGTGTTCTAGTTTGTACCAGTTGCCCCTTGTCCTGTCACTGAGCACAGCTGAAAAGAGCTCAGTCACATCCTCATGGCCTCATATCCACCAGAATGTGTTCTGGCTTGCAAACTGAGAACTTGCATCTGACTTTTGAGGCTGGTCTGTGGGGGAAATGAATGCAGCTGTCATAGGCATGACTGTGAGCAGAGTTGTTTGCTCACATTGTTGATATCAAAGTTCCCTCCAAAGCAACTAATATCTTTGAGTAGGGAGTGTAAGAATACAGAATTAACCAGGTTGGAACACACCTTTGAGATTATCAAGTCAAACCTATCACCCAGCACCTCATGATTACCAACCTTGGCACCAAGTGCCTCATCCAGGCTCTTCCTAAACACCTCCAGTGATGGTGACTCCACCACCTCCCTGGGCAGCACATTCCAATGGCCAATCTCTCTTGCTGGGAAAAATTTCTTCCTAACATCCAGCCTGAACCTCCCCTGGCACAGCTTGAGACTGTGTCCTCTTGTTCTGGTGCTGGGTGCCTGGGAGAAGAGACCAACCCCCACCTGGCTACAACCTCCCTTCAGGTAGTTGTAGAGAGCAATAAGGTCTCCCTTGAGCTTCCTCTTCTCCAGGCTAAGCAACCCCAGCTCCCTCAGCCTCTCCTCACAGGGCTGTGCTCCAGACCCCTCCCCAGCTTTGTTGCCCTTCTCTGGACACCTTCCAGCAGCTCAACATCTTTCCTAACCTGAGGGCCCAGAACTGGACACAGGACTCAAGGTGTGGCCTAACCAGTGCTGAGCACAGGGCACAATGACTTTCCTGCTCCTGCTGGCTACACCCTTCCTGATGCAGGCCAGGATGCCATTGGCCTTCTTGGCCACCTGGGCACACTGCAGGCTCATGTTCAGCCTACTATCAACCAGCGCCCCCAGGTCCCTCTCTGCCTGGCTGCTCTCAGCCACTCTGCCCTCAGCCTGTAGCACTGCATGGAGTTGCTGTGGCCAAAGAGTAGAACCCAGCACTTGGATGTGTTCAATCTCCTGCTGTCACTTTTGAGAGAGACACGTGGCACTGATGGGTTGAATTCTGTAGACCAATGTAGGTTTAACAATGTGTTCAGTAAAACCGAAGTGAACAAATACCAATATTCCCCTTTTATTCATTCAAGAGATAGTTTTATCTTGTTCTGAAATAAATTTTTCATTGCTTTCTTCTATTCCTGGGCAATTGCTCCTGCCACCTGTCAAATGTGCTATAATCCCCAGGATCCTTTAGGGGCCTGTTGTCAGTTACCATAATAATGCTCAGAATTAAAAGCTCTTGGGAAGGAAGTAATCCTGGTGACTAGGAATAAACACTGAGTGAAAAATTGGACTTGGCAGAAGTTTGAAGGAAGCCAAACCTACTCCTTAAATGAATTTTGAAAGATAATGCATTTGAGAGTAAAGTTTGGGATGGCAGGGTGAGGCCTGAGTCATTGGGATGAAAACATCTGTGACTTTGTAAAGCCTTTAGTTTTTCTCTCCTGCTCTTCAGTCACAAACTTCTTGTTTCCTGGAATTTTTGTAGCAAATAAGCTTCCAAATGCAGATCCAGGTGTTCTGGTGGTGCTTCTAAGGTTTGCCAGTACCTCTGTACCCAGCACTGGTTAGGCCACACCTTGAGGACTGTGTCCAGTTCTGGGCGCCTCAGTTTCATTCCTGGAAGGTGTCCAGAGAAGGGCAACAAGGCTGGGGAGGGGTCTGGAGCACAGCCCTGTGAGGAGAGGCTGAGGGAGCTGGGGTTGCTTAGCCTGGAGAAGAGGAGGCTCAGGGGAGACCTCATTGCTGTCTCCAAGTACCTGAAGGGAGGTTGTAGCCAGGTGGGGGTTGGTCTCTTCTCCCAGGCAACCAGCACCAGAAAAAGAGGACACACTCTCAAGCTGCACCCGGGGAAGTTTAGGCTGGAGGTGAGGAGAAAGTTCTTCACTGAGAGAGTCTTTCACCATTGGAATGTGCTGCCCAGGGATGTGGTGGAGTCCCCATCCCTGGAGGTGTTCAAGAGGGGATTGGATGTGGCACTTGGTGCCATGGTCTAGTCATGAGGTCTGTGGTGACAGGTTGGACTCGATGATCTTTGAGGTCTCTTCCAACCTTAGTGATACTGTGATCCTGTGATACTGTTATAAGCAGTTGTAAACCTGACATGGGAAGTTTTGTGGTGACACAATAGCAATTCATGATTATTTTTTTCCCTCTGCAAAGTAGGATGGAACAATGAGAAAGTTCTGTGTCCATGATAAATCACTCTTCAGGGAATCTCGTTGGCAGAAATTTAAGACTTCAGAATTAAAGTACTTGAAGAATTAGAATTAAAGAATTAGAATGGAACAGAACAGAACAGAACAGAACAGAACAGAATAGAATAGAATAGAACAGAACAGAACAGGACAGAACAGAACAGAATAGAATAGAATAGAATAGAACAGGTTACAAAAGACCTCAGAGGTCATCAAGTCCAACCTATCACCCAATACCATCTGATCAACTAAACCATGGCACCAAGGGCCTGATCCAGGCTCTTCCTGAACGCCCCCAGTGATGGAGACTCCACCACCTCCCTGGGCAGCACATTCCAATGGCCAATCTTTCTTGCTGGGAAGAACTTCTTCCTAACATCCAGCCTGAACCTCCCCTGACACAGCTTGAGACTGTGTCCTCTTGTTCTGGTGCTGGGTGCCTGGGAGAAGAGACCAACCCCCACCTGGCTACAACCTCCCTTCAGGTAGTTGTAGACAGCAATAAGGTCTCCCCTGAGCCTCCTCTTCTCCAGGCTAAGCAACCCCAGCTCCCTCAGCTTCTCCTCCCAGGGCTGTGCTCCAGACCCCTCCCCAGCTTTGTTGCCCTTCTCTGGACACCTTCCAGCAGCTCAGCATCTTTCCTAAACTGATGTTATTATTAACACTGGAAAAGACTAACTGAATCAGTTAATGAATCCTGATGTGTGACAGACTTTATAGCTTCAGTGAAAGGCAGAAGGGGGAGGCTGGTTAGGCCCTGTGTGTATAACGTTTGGGGGTGCTGCAGTGCTGAGGTCTTGATCTTAGTCAATTATTACCTACCCCTGGTTGATCTTAACTGCATGTATCCTCATGTTGCAATCCATAGAGTGAATCAACTACCTGAAAGGAGGTTGTAGATAGGAGGGGGTTGGTCTCTTCTCCCAGGCAACCAGCACCAGAACAAGGGGACACTCTCAAGCTGCACCAGGGGAAGCTCAGGCTGGAGGTGAGGAGAAAGTTTGTCCCAGCAAGAGAGATTGGCCATTGGAATGTGCTGCCCAGGAAGGTGGTGGAGTCACCATCCCTGGAAGTGTTCAAGAGGGGATTGGATGTGGCACTTGGTGCCATGGTTTAGTAGTCATGAGGTGTTGGGTGACAGGTTGGACTTGATGGTCTTTGAGGTCTTTTCCATCCAACCTTGTTGATGTTACGATTCTATGATTCAACATTAAACAGAATTTCCCATGACAATGCTGAATATCAGCACTGAGAATGAAATGTCCTCTAAGATCATCCAGTCCAACCACCAACCCAGCACCTCCATGCCCACTAAACCATGTCCCAGAGTGCCACATCCACATATGTATTTGTACACCTTGAGGGATGGGGACTCCACTTCCCTGGGCAGCCTGTTCCCATGCCTGACTCTCTTTCAGGAAAGCAATCTTTCCTAGTATCTCATCTAAGCCTTCCCTGTCGCAGCTTCAGGCCGTTTCCTCTCCTGCTATCACTTCTTACTAGGAAGAAGAGACCAACCTGGCTACAACCCTCCTTTCAGGTAGCTGTAAAGAGCAATAAGGTCTCTACAGCTAATAATTAATGTAATCATTTAATTGATTTGAGAATGTTCAGTCACAGCAAAGGAACACATGCACTGAAACAGCGGGCACAGGAGCTGGAACAGCTGAGGCTGAAGCAGGAAATGTTCTTTGGGTTCTTCTGATGAGGTTGTGTCCTGCATCACAAGAGTCAGTTGAAGAAGGGCTGTGCCTTCACACAATGCATCTCAGTTCACTGGAGGGCTTCTGTTCAGTCTGCAGAAGAGAAGGCTCCCAGGTGACCTCATTGTGGCCTTCCAGGATCTGAAGGGGGCTACAGGAAGGCTGGGGAGGGACTGCTCAGGATCTCAGGGAGTGCTAGGACTAGGGGGAATGGAATGAAGCTGAAGGTGGAGAGATTCAGGCTAGATGTGAGGAGGAGGTTCTTCACCATGAGAGTGGTGAAGCCCTGGAATGGGTTGTCCAGGGAGGTGGTTGGGGCCCTGTCCCTGGAGGTGTTTAAGGCCAGGCTGGCTGAGGCTGTGGCCAGGCTGATGTAGTGTGGGGTGTCCCTGCCCATGGCAGGGGGGTTGGAACTGGATGATCCTTGTGGTCCCTTCCAACCCTGAATGATACTATGATACTATGATTTGAGTCACAGTGTTGGTTTTAAGGCAAAGGTTTTGCCTCCTCCACAGATGGTAACTTCCAAAAGCATTGTGCTAGGCTTGTTTCATGCATCAGTACTGGGAGGGCTGAGACAAGAGGAAAAGGACCAAAGTGTAAGTTTCCTTCTTTCAGCTTCTGGGAAAGCTCTTTGTCTGTGCTGTGACCTTTAGTTTGACACACCTTGCCTTGTGCAAAGTACTTTCTCTAGGTAGTTTCTGAGAACAATTTCAGATCTCTTTATTTGTCTCAATAGATGTAACTCCTGACTCTGACCTTCAGGGCCTTGCTTTCTACTTTCTTTTTTTCCCCTTCCTTTTATTTGTTTTTTTCCTCCTCAAGACTTCTTTGGCTCAGTTTTAGTTAGGTTTTCTGTAAATAGTAGAAGGATCACCTTAAGTGTATGAGAATGAGTGGTGGTGAATGGTGCCACAGCCAGCTGGCAGCCAGGTACTAGCGGTGTGCCCCAAGGATCAGTGCTGGGCCCTGTGCTCTTTAACATCTTTATTGATGATCTGGATGAGGGCATTGAGTCAGTCATCAGTAAATTTGCAGATGACACCAAGCTAGGGGCAGGAGTTGATCTGCTGGAGGGTAGAGAGGCTCTGCAGAGGGACCTGGACAGGCTGGACAGATGGGCAGAGTCCAAGGGCAGGAGATTGAACACATCCAAGTGCCAGATTCTGCACATTGTCCACAACAACCCCATGCAGTGCTACAGGCTGGGGTCAGAGTGGCTGAGAGCAGCCAGGTAGAAAGGGACCTGGGGGTGCTGGTCAATGGTAGGCTGAACATGAGCTAGCAGTGTGCCCAGTTGGCCAAGAAGGCCAATGGCATCCTGGCCTGCATCAGGAACAGTGTGGCCAGCAGGAGCAGGGAGGTCATTCTGCCCCTGTACACTGCACTGGTTAGGCCACACCTTGAGTCCTGTGTCCAGTTCTGGGCCCCTCAGTTTAGGAAGGAGGTTGACTTGCTGGAAGGTGTCCAGAGAAGGGCAACAAAGCTGGGGAGGGGTCTGGAGCACAGCCCTGTGAGGAGAGGCTGAGGGAGCTGGGGTTGCTTAGCCTGGAGAAGAGGAGACTCAGGGGTGTCCTTATTGTTCTCTACAACTCTCTGAAGGGAGGTTGTATCCAGGTGGGGGTTGGTCTCTTCTGCCAGGCAGCCAGCACCAGAACAAGAGGACACAGTCTCAGGCTGCACCAGGGGAGGTTTAGGTTGGATGTTAGGAAGAAGTTCTATGCAGAGAGAGAGATTGGCCATTGGAATGTGCTGCCCAGGGAGGTGGTGGAGTCATCATCCCTGGAGGTGTTCAGGAGGAGACCATGGTTTAAGTGATTAGGTGGTGTTGGATTGGTTGATGGGTTGGACACAATGATCTTGAAGGTCTCTTCCAACCTGGTGTGGTCTATTCTATTCTATTCTATTCTGTTCTGTTCTGTTCTGTTCTGTTCCATTCTGTTGAAACCAGTAAGTCAGGTTCGAGGGAGGCTCAACATATATGCCTCTACACTAATGTACATAGCATGGGAGTCCATGGCAGTGAATCAGGGTTAAAGGTGAGGCAGAGGCAAGTGACAGCGTAGCAGGGGTCTGCTACAGACCACTTGATCAGGAAGACCAAGTGGGTGAGGCTCTCTATAGACAAATAGGAATGGCTTCACATTCACAAGCCCTCAACCTCGTGGGGGTCTTCAACTACCCCAGTATCTGTTGGAGGGACGATACAGCCAGGCATCAGCAGTCCAAACAACAATTTCCTTCTCCAAGTGGTTGAGGAGCCCCCAAGGAAAGGTGCTGTGCTGGACCTTGTTCTCACCAGTGATGAAGGGCTGGTTGACAGCGTGAAGCTCAGAGGCAATCTTGGCTGCAGTGACCATGAAATGGTTGAATTCATGATCCTTAGGACAACAAAGAGTGTGCATAGCAAGTTCACTAGCCTGGACTTCAGGAGAGCAGGCTTTGAACTCCTCTAGGACCAGGGATAAAGCCCTGAAGGGGAGAGGGGCTCAAGAAAGCTGGTTAGTATTCAAGGATCACCTCCTCCAAGCCCAGAAGTAATGCATACCAACAAAGTGGAAGGTGGGCAAGGATGCCAGGAGGCCTGCACAGAGAAGAGGAGGCTCAAGGGAGATCTTATTGCTGTCTACAACTACCTGAAAGGGAGGTTGTAGCCAGGTGGGGGTTGGTCTCTTCTCCCAGGCAACCAGCACCAGAACAAGAGGACACAGTCTCAAGCTGTATCAGAGTAGGTTTAGGCTCGAGGTGAGGAGAAAGTTCTTCCCAGAATGTGCTGCCCAGGGAGGTGGTGGAGTCACCATCCCTCATCCCTGGGGGTGTTTAGGAAGAGACTGGATGGGGTGCTTGGTGCCATGGTTTAGTTGATCAGATGGTGTTGGGTGATAGGTTGGACTTGATGATCTCAAAGGTCTTTTCCAACCTGGTTAATTCTATTCTATTCTATTCTATTCTATTCTATTCTATTCTATTCTATTCTATTCTATTCTATTCTATTCTATTCTATTCTATTCTATTCTATTCTATTCTGTTCTGTTCTACTCTACTCTACTCTACTCTACTCTATTCCATTAATTGGGAGCGAGACTCATGTCAGTGGTGCCCAGTGACAGGACAAGGGGCAGTGGACACAAACTGTAGCACAGGAGATTCCATGTGAACAGGCAGAAAAGATTCTTCCCTCTGAGGGTAGCAGAGCACTAGAAAAAGCTGCCCAGGGAGGCTGTGAAGTCTCCATCTCTGGAGGCATTCCAAAGCCACCTGGGCATGATTCCTGCATGGTTTATTCCAGGTGACCCTCCCCTAGCTGTGGGATTGGACTAGCTGATCTTCAGAGGTCCCTTCCAACCCCGATCATGCTGTGATTCTGTGATCTGGTTCCATCACCTCTTGCAAATAATGTCACTGAAGAGGAGCTTAAATCACTCTGACTCCACATCTCAGTTTCTGCAGTAAGGCTACCTATAAAGTTAGCTGTGTGGTTACATAGAGAAATTGTGCAGGTTCTAGACAATATATGGTGTTCATAAAGAAGAGGATAGGCAGAGATAACTATTCTGTGTTAGCCTTCTGTGTTCATTACACCTTAGTGGTGTGTGAGCACATTAAGAAGTTACTGTAAAGTAAGCTCATAGGTGAATTTACTGTGCATAAGCTGAGTGTTACAATGAGGAATGTAGTAGCAGATACTGGAATTACCATCCCTGAGTGCTGATGTGATGAATGTTCAGAGTGCAGGTCTATTCTGCAGTGCTTTCAGAGAATCCTAGAGCCTTTTTGGTCAGAAAAGACTGCTTGAGATCATTTGCTGTCATCAGAATGTCAACCCAACACCACCATGCCCTGGAGAAGAGGAGACTCAGGGCAGACCTACCTGAAGGGAGGTTGTAGTCAGGTGGGGGTTGGTCTCTTCTCTCAAGCAACCAGCACCAGAACAAGAGGACACAGTCTCAAGCTGCACCAGGGGAAGTTTAGGCTGGAGGTGAGGAGAAAGTTCTTCACTTAGAGAGTCGTTAATGTGCTGCCCAGGGAGGTGGTGGAGTCCCCATCCCTGAAGGTGTTGAAGAGGGGATTGGATGTGGCACTTGGTGCCATGGTCTAGTCATGAGGTCTGTGGTGACAGGTTGGACTTGGTGATCTTGAGGTCTCTTCCAACCGTGGTGATTCTGTGATTCCGTGATTAAACCATGCCCTGAAGTGCCACGTCTGCATGTTCTTGTAACACCTACAGGGATGCTGATCCCACCCCTTCCAGTGCCTGAGCACTCTTTCACTAAAGAAAGGTGATTAGCCTGCCTTGTTACACCACCTTTTGGGGATATTGCCCCCTCTTTGCAGTTCTTTTCCACTGTTACTACAGAATAAATAGAGGAGCAACCAAGGTGGCTGAAAGGGAGAGATTGATGTCCTCTCTTTCCCAGTTGTTTGTGCTGCGGAGCAGCCTTTAAATTAACCAGAGCAAATGCCTCTGTGGCTCTGTGCGTATTTCAGTTTCTTCAGGTGGTCTTTCACTTGCAGCAGTAAAGGCTTGAACTGACTCAAACCAGTTTTAAAACACACTTTGGAGAAGCCTGCTGAGGGTGTAGTTTGTTTGGCTCCGATTTACACGCCCGTTGAGACGGTGCCGTTTCCACACGTACAAAAGCTGTAAAACCAGTCTTATAAAACCAGTCTTCAACTACTTTCACTAAATGGCTGTAAACACTAGGTGAATATTCCTAAATCTTTATGTCTGCTTCTGCAGCTGGTTTTAGGCTAATGCTCTTGGGCTGAGCTAGGTAATTAGCTGAATTGCTTAACGTAAACTCTTGCAGGAAACGGACAAACCGTGAGTAATGCACCTGGGCTGTTTCCACCTGTGATGTGTCATTCTATCAAATACACAGCACCATCTGTCTTTAAATAGAAGAAAGTCATAGAAAGGCCCCTAAGGTCATCAAGTCCAAGCATCTAGCCAACACCAACCTGCCCACTAAACCCTGTCCCAAAGTGCCATGTCTCCACACTTTTTGAATCCCCCCCAGGGATGGTGATTCCACCCCTTCCTTGGGCAGCCTGTGTCCGACTTCTAGAACAATTTCACTGGAGACATTTTTCCTAACAGCCAATCTAAACCTCCCCTGGAACAACTTCAGGCCATTTTCTCTTGTCCTATCACTTGTAACTAGGGAGACCTGGCTCCGCTCACCTGGCTTCAACCTCTTTTGAGGGACTTACAGAGAGTGAGGTCTCTCCTCAGCCTCCTTTTCTCCAGACTAAACAACCCCAGTTCCTTCAGCCCTCTTCACAAGACTTGTTCTCCAGAAGCTTCACCAGCTTCCTTGCCCTTCTCTGGACACACTCCAGCACCTGATGGGATGGGATGGGATGGGATGGGATAGCATAGTATAGCATAGATTAGAATAGAATAGCATAGCATAGCATAGAATAGAATAGAATAGAATAGAATAGAATAGAATAGAATAGAATAGAATAGAATAGAAATATAATTAGAATAGCATAGCATAGAATAGAATAGCATAGCATGGAATGGAATGGAATAGAATAGAATAGAATAGAATAGAATAGAATAGAATAGAATAGAATAGAATAGAATAGAATAGAAAGAATAGAATTAACCAGGTTGTAAAAGACCTTCGAAGATCATCAAGTCCAGCCTATCACCCAACACCATCGAATCAACTAAGCCATGGCACCAAGTCAATGTCTTTCTTGTAGTGAGGGCCCCAAAACTAATACTCAAGGTGTGGCCTCACCAGTGCCAAGTCCAGGGGGACAATTACTGCCCTCATCATGCTGGCTACACTATTGTTGATACAGGCCAGGATGCTGTTGTCCATCTTGGCTAGCTGGACACACACTGGACACACATCTTTGGATGGCTGTCAACCAGCACCCTCCAGGGCTTGCTTTGCTGGGCAGCTTTCCAGCCACTCTGCCCCTCACCTGTAACACAGCATTGGGTCATTGTTACCCAAGTGCAAGACCCACATTTGGCCTTATTGAACCACATACAAATCATCTTCGCCCATTGATCCTGTCTGTCCAGATTTCTCTGGAGAGACTTCCTATCTTTGAGCAGATCAGTGCTCTCACCCAGTTTGTTGTCAGTAAATTTGATCTAAATGGAGTGCACTTCATTAAAGACATTAAGGAAGCCACTGCATCCATCACCCTCCAAGACCTGGGGATTCCTTCTTCCCAACTATTGAAGCCCAGCCAGGTACAAGTGTTTCCTTTCCTGTCCCATCAATTTGGCTGCTGCTGTTGATTTTGTAGTTTTGGCCAGCACTGAAGGTGAGGACATATCCTAGATAATAGAATAGAACAGAATTAACCAGGTTGAAAATGACCTTTGAGATCATCAAGTCCAACCTATCACCCAACACCACCTAATCAACTAAACCATAGCACCAAATGCCTCATCCAGTCTCTTCCTAAACACCTCCAGGGATGGTGACTCCACCACCTCCCTGGGCAGCACATTCCAATGGCCAATCTCTCTGTGAAGAGTTTCTTCCTAACATCCAGTCTAAACCTCCCCTGGCACAGCTTGAGACTGTGTCCTCTTGTTCTGGTGCAGGTAGAGAGGATGTTAATGCTCACACAGGCTGCCACCAGCAATGCTGCCTTTGTAGTGCTCATGAGTACTGATGCCACGAGTCACATAAAGTGTATGTGCTGGAGCTCTGGACTCCTTAAGCAGCCACTGGCTCTGAGCTTGGGTCTGAGCATCTTGCATAGAGCATCTCTTCTATGAGAAGAGGCTGAGAGACACACAGCTCTTTAGCCTGGATAATGCCAGACAGAGGGGATCTTCTCGATACTGATCATTGTCTGAAGGGTGGAGGCCAAGAGGAAGGGCTGGTCTCTTTTCAGTTGTGCTCAGTGGCAGGACAAGGGGCAGTAGGTACTTCAGTGTATGTGGATTTCAGTCCTTTAGTGAAGCCTGGATGCAGCACAGAGAGGTTCAGGCCTGACCACAGGGCAGAACCAGGAGGCCAGCAGCAGTTGTTGCTCCTTTCACACAGGCAAGGCAGGAGCAAAGAGAAAGATGGCTGCCATGCCCTCCCCTTTGTAGTCTTGCTGGACAGGAAGGGGGAGAGGAACACACAATCTAGTGGTCTCTTCTCCCAGGCAGCCAGTACCAGAACAAGAGGACACAGTCTCAGGCTGTGCCAGGGGAGGTTTAGGTTGGAGGTTAGGAAGGAGTTCTACACAGAGAGAGTGATTGCCCATTGGAATGGGCTGCCCAGGGAGGTGTTCAGGAGGAGACTTGATAGGGTGCTTGGTGCCATGGGTTAGTTGTTTAGGTGGGTTGGATTGGTTGATGGGTTGGACACGATGATCTTGAAGGTCTCTTCCAACCTTGTTAATTCTATTCTATTCTATTCTATTCTATTCTATTCTATTCTATTCTATTCTATTCTATTCTATTCTATTCTATTCTATTCTATTCTATTCTATTCTATTCTATTCTATTCTATTCTATTCTATTCCATTCCATTCCATTCCATTCCATTCCATTCCATTCCATTCCATTCCATTCCATTCCATTCCACTCTACTCTACTCTACTCTACTCTACTCTACTCTACTCTACTCTACTCTACTCTACTCTACTCTACTCTATTCTATTCTATTCTATTCTATATAGTATCCCACACAGAGTTGTTCAAGGGGATGTATGCAGGGGAGACAACCTGTGTTTCAGATGTAATAGTCTAGAAGCCATTATAGCTAAGAGTACTACCACTAACACTGTGGGTCAGAGAAGTATTTAGCAGAGCACTTGAATAGCAACCCTCTGATTTTCTTCAGCTTATCAGGCTGCTTGTAGGTTCTGACCTTTTATTATGCCATGGTTTAGTTGTTTAGGTGGGTTGGATTGGATGATGGGTTGGACACGATGATCTTGAAGGTCTCCTATTCTATTCCATTCTTATTCTATTCTATTCTATTCTATTCTATTCTATTCTATTCTATTCTATTCTATTCTATTCTACTCTATTCTGTTCTACTCTACTCTACACTACTCTACTCTACTCTACCCTATTCTACTTTACTCTATTCTATTCTATTCTATTCTATTCTATTCTATTCTATTCTATTCTATTCTATTCTATTCTATTCTATTCTATTCTATTCTATTCTATTCTATTCTATTCTATTCTATTCTATTCTCTCTCAGACCCAGGGGGACTCCTCCTCCTGGGAGGGGGAAACCACATCCACCTGGATCAGGTTTCTTTTGTCCCCTGGGGGAAGCAGGGCTCCAGCAACCCAACCCCAGGATGGGTGTAACCCAGCACACCTGTGTCTTCCCAAAAGTATTTTACAAAGCTGTTGAGATCATTACCTTCAAAATTAATTTTTAGATTAACCCTCTCCCCCCCATCTTTGGAATAAGAAGTTTTTCTTTGTCTGAAGTAGAAATGATGCAGGATGCAAATAGTTGAGGGTTGTTTTTTTTTAGAGGTACTTGTAAAAGTAGTTCTTATCCTGACTTCATCTTTGCAAGTTGATGTGATTCAGTAAGTAAATGTCTTTCCTGCTGTGTAGTTGGAGCATCAGTTGTAGAGCTGGAGGTATGTAATCTGTGTGATGGTTAGTGAGGCTGAGGGGAGTCCTGCTTGCTCTCTGTCACTCCCTCAAATGACCTTGTGGTAATATGGGCATTGGTTTCTTTGCCCTAGTATCATAGAATCATAGAATCAATAAGGTTAGAAAAGACCTCAGAGATCATCAAGTCCAACCTATCACCCAACACCTCAGGACTAACTAAACCATGGCACCAAGTGCCACATCCAATCCCCTCTTGAACACCTCCAGGGTTGGTGACTCCACCACCTCCCTGGGCAGCACATTCCAGTGGCTAACAACTCTCTCTATGAAGAACTTTCTCCTCACCTCCAGCCTAAACCTCCCCTGGCCCAGCTTGAGACTGTGCCCTCAAGGGCCAGAAGGATGAGCAGAGGGCTGGAGCACCTCTCCTGTGAGGACAGACTGAAGGAGTTGGGGCTGTTCAGTCTGCAGAAGAGAAGGCTCCCAGGTGACCTCATTGTGGCCTTCCAGTATCTGAAGGGGGCTACAGGAAGGCTGGGGAGGGACTGCTCAGGATCTCAGGGAGTGATAGGACTAGGGGGAATGGAATGAAGCTGGAGGTGGGGAGATTGAGGCTGGAGGTGAGGAGGAAGTTCTTCCCCATGAGAGTGGTGAAGCCCTGGAATGGGTTGTCCAGGGAGGTGGTTGAGGCCCTGTCCCTGGAGGTGTTTAAGGCCAGGCTGGCTGAGGCTGTGGCCAGGCTGATGTAGTGTGGGGTGTCCCTGCCCATGGCAGGGGGGTTGGAACTAGATGATCCTTGTGGTCCTTTCCAACCCTGACTGATACTATGATACTCTTGTTCTGGTGCTGGTTGCCTGGGAGGAGAGACCAACCCCCACCTGGCTACAACCTCCCTTCAGGGAGTTGTAGACAGGATGAGAGGAAAAGGCCACAAGTTGCACCAGGGGAGGTTTAGGTTGGATATTAAGAAAAATTTCCTTCCTGAAAGAGTGGTCAGGCATGGAAGAGGCTGCTCAGGGAAGTGGAGGGGTCACCATCCCGGGGGGTGTTCAAAAAATGTATTGACATGGGTTGCCAGTTGGACCTGATGATCTTAGAGGTCTTTTTCCCAACATCAATGACTCTGGGATTCTGTCTTGGTTTGTAATTAGAATCTGTTCTGATGAGAAAATAAGCTCAGTAATCTCTGCTGGGGAATTCCCCTTGCCCTTTTGCTTTGCAGCCATGTGCAAACATAATTAACTGTGCTCCTAGGAAAGGCTGCATTTGAATTTGTTTATCCATTAGAAACTGGGATAAATTTAACCTTCAAATGCTGCTTTAATGAAGTGCAGCAGAGGAGTGCCTTGGAGGGAATGTGCTGGTGGAAGTCTCAAACGAGGAGATCTTTTGCTGGAGTGTTAAGTGAGATGCTGAGAAAGCTCAAAGCTTGCCTCGGTGTGTTAATGCTTCCAGTGTTATTGGAAGGTTAAACATGAATATGAATTATGCTTTCAACAAGGAGTGTCTATAAATAATTCCTAAAGGAAGGATTTGGCTGGGGTGTAACTGGGTTTAGAAAGTGCTTGTGCACAGTGCTGTGGAAAGAGAGTCATGTTGTGCTTTGCTCTATGACCAGATTGTACTTTTAGAGCATGATCGTGGGGCAAAGTGTGTCAATATCTAGAATGCCAAATCTGACCCACAGCAGCTTTGACTTTACAATAGAACAGAATTAATCCGCTTGGAAAAGACCTTTGAGATCACCAAGTCCAACCTGTCACCCAACACCATCTGATCAACTCAACCATGGCACCAAGTGCCTCAGCCAGGCTCCTCTTCTTCTGTGCCTGGACATCTCTGAGTAAATCATAGAGTCACAGAATCAGTGAGACCGGAAAAGACCTCAGAGATCATCAAGTCCAACCTCTCACCCAACACCTCAGGACTAACTAAACCATGGCACCAAGTGCCTCATCCAGTCCCCTCTTGAATACCTCCTGGGATAGTGACTCCACCACCTCCCTGGGCGGCACATTCCAATGGCCAATCTCTCTTTCTGGGAAGAACTTTCTCCTCACCTCCAGCCTAAGCTTCCCCTGGCACATCTTGAGACTGTGTCCTCTTGTTCTGGTTGCCTGGGAGAAGGGACCAACCCCCACCTGGCTACAACCTCCCTTCAGGGAGTTGGAGAGAGCAAGAAGGTCTCCCCTGAGCCTCCTCTTCTCCAGGCTAAGCAACCCCAGCTCCCTCAGCCTCTCCTCACAGGGCTGTGCTCCAGACCCCTCCCCAGCTTTGTTGCCCTTCTCTGGACACCTTCCAGCATCTCAACATCTTACCTAAACTGAGGGGCCCAGAACTGGACACAGGACTCAAGGTGTGGCCTAAGCAGTGCTGAGTACAGGGCACAATGACCTCCCTGCTCCTGCTGGCCACACTGTTCCTGATGCAGGCCAGGATGCCATTGGCCTTCTTGGCTACCTGGGCACACTGCAGGCTCATGTTCAGCCTACCATCAACCAGTACCCCCAGGTCCCTCTCTGCCTGGCTGCTCTCCAGACACTCTGACCCCAGCCTGTAGCACTGCCTGGGGTTGTGGCCAATGTGTAAAACCTCTGTGGTTTGCTCACTGTGAATTCAGTATATTCATCTATATTAACAGAGTCCATCATGTCTTGGGGTACTTCTAGACTGTATCATAGGCATCTTCAAAGCCAACAATTTAATCTGTTTGGGAGGTAGAAAGGTATTCTTTGACACATGTTCCATGAGATTGAAATGTTTGAGCTCCCGAGGAATGTCATTATTTGTTCAAGAATCACAGAATGGTAGAAGTTGGAAGGGACTTCTGAAGGTCATAGAATCCAACCACTGCTAGAGCAGGATCATGCAGAGTATAAATCATACAGGACCACATTCAAGCAGGTTTGGAATGCCTCCAGAGAAGGAGACTGCACAACCTCTCTGGGCAGCCTGGTGCACTGCTCCAATATCCTTATAGGGAAGAATTGTTTTTCCTGATGCTTATGTGGAACCTCTTGTGTTCCAGTTTGTGTTCATTGCCCCATGTCCTGTGCCTGGACATCTCTGAGTAAATCACAGAATCAATAAGGTTGGAAGAGACCTCAGAGATCATCAAGTCCAACCTGTCACCCAACACCTCATGACTAGACCATGGCACCAAGTGCCACATCCAGTCCCCTCTTGAACACCTCCAGGGATGGGGACTCCACCACCTCCCTGGGCAGCACATCCCAATGGCCAATTACTCTTTCTGGGAAGAATTTTCTCCTCACTTCCAGCCTAAACATCTCCTCTGAGCCTCCTCTTCCAATGGCTAACAACTCTTAAAGTCTGGCTCCATTCTCCTGACACTCACCCTTTGGATATTTTTAATCATTATTGAGATCCCCCTCAGGATTCTCTGTAGAGATCTTTGTGCTAGGATCTCTTTATACCTAAGGTCTATTTTTAAGCTATTCCTGAAATGCTCACATCTTACCAAAGGGAAACCTTTCAAAGGCCAATTACAAAGGGGTTTTTTTCAGCCTTATTACAGTTGTTTCTGTGTCACCTGTTGGAGGCTGTGCCAAGCTGCTTCTAGTGTTGCAGCTTCCCAGAGCACTAATGGACCTGGGGGGGGGGGGGGTGCCAGGCAGTTTCTTTTCATCCTGTCTGCTGTAGGTGAAACTTCATACTCTGAGTTATGCTTGGAGATGTACTTTCTGCTGGTCACATAAGAAAGACTTCCAGTTTCCTGACCTTGAAGGGAGAGGTTTTGTAGTGTTGTTTAGTGGACTTTGAATATATGAGCCAGTGTGTGCTCAGGTGGCCAAGAAGGTTAACAGCATCCTGGCCTGTATCAGGAATAGTGTGGCCAGCAGGAGCAGGGAAGTGATTTTCCTCCTGGACTCAGCACTGGTGAGGCCACACCATTTGTTCTGGCTTCAGTTTTGGGGCTCTCACTACAAGAAAGCCAGTGAGGTTCTGGAATGTGTCCAGAGAATAGCAACACAATTGGTGAAGGGTCTAGAAAACAGCTGAGGGAACTGAAGTTGTTTAATCCGGAGAGCAGGGGGCTGGGGGCAGATCTTTTTGCTCTCTACAACTCCCTGAAAGGAGATTGTAGTGAGGTGGGTGTTGATCTCTTCTCCCCAGTAAAAAGTGGTATGATGAGAGGAAATAGAATAGAATAGAATAGAATAGAATAGAATAGAATAGAATAGAATAGAATAGAATAGAATAGAATAGAATAGAATAGAATAGAATAGAATAGAATAGAATAGAATAGAATAGACCAGGTTGGAAGAGACCTTCAAGATCATCATGTCCAACCTATCACCCAACACCATCTAGTCAACTAAACTATGGCACCAAGCACCCCATCAAGTCTCCTCCTGAACACCTCCAGTGATGATGACTCCACCACCTCCTCAGGCAGCACATTCCAATGGGCAATCACTCTCTCTGTGTAGAATTCCTTCCTAACCTCCAGCTAAACCTCCCCTGGCACAGCTTGAGACTGTGTCCTCTTGTTCTGGTGACCTCAGTATGTGCCATAGGAAGTTTATGTTGAGTATTAGGAAAATTTTAATTACTGAAAGAGTCGTCAAGCACTGGAACAGGCTGCCTAGGAAAGTGGTGCAGTCATCATCCCCAGAGGTGCTCAAAAAATGTGTTGAGATGGCACTTCGAAGTGTCATTTAGTGGGTACAGTGGTGGGGGGCTGATGGTTGGGCTTGATGATCTTAGAGGTCTTTTGTAATGTTAATGATTCTGTGATTCTGTGAGAGCCTCTTGTAAGATACCAAATTAGGACACCTCTTTGAGAGTAGAATAGAATTAACCAAGTTGGAAAAGACCTCAGAGATCATCAAGTCCAACCTATCACCCAACACCATCTAATCAACTAAACCATGGCACCAAGTGCCTCATCCAGGCTCTTCTTCAACACCTCCCTGGGCAGCACATTCCAATGGCCAATCTCTCTTTCTGGGAAGAACTTCTTCCTAACATCCAGCCTAAACCTCCCCTGGCACAGCTTGAGACTGTGTCCTCTTGTTCTGGTGCTGGTTGCCTGGGAGAAGAGACCAACCCCCACCTGGCTACAACCTCCCTTCAGGGAGTTGGAGACAGCAATGAGCTCTCCCCTGAGCCTCCTCTTCTGCAGGCTAAGCAACCCCAGCTCCCTCAGCCTCTCCTCACAGGGCTGTGCTCCAGACCCCTCCCCAGCTTTGTTGCCCTTCTCTGGACACCTTCCAGCATCTCAACATCCCTCCTAAACTGAGGGGCCCAGAACTGGATGCAGAGAATCATAAACTACCTTCAAATTGTCTCAACCCATGACTAGAATCTATTTGGTTCTAACCACATGAGTTACCTAAATATATGCTGGGCTGGCTATCCTTGCTGGTCTGCTTCACATTACATCTCTTGTCATTGCACACACTTGATTTGTCTATGCTTGAGAACTGCAGTTTGATAATCACTGCAGTCCTAGGGAGACATTTTGCTTCATTTTGTTACATAAGCAACCATATTGCTCCAGACTTGCCATTAAGTGATTGTGCTTTCAGTTTCCTGTAGCTGCCAAACTCCCAACTCCCAATACTCTGCCTGCCTCGAGCAGTTTGGGGTTTTGCAGGCAGTTGGCAGAAACACTTCAGCCATCTCTGAGTGCACCTAGAGGTGGAATGTCGTTCTACCCAGGGAAAAGTTTTTCCTAAGCCTACAGTTAACAAGCTTAAGAACCATCACATTTTGCATCTACTGTGAGAATAATTTGTTTCAGGACTGCTTGAGGAGAAAATTACCCACATTTTGCTAAGACTTTGAAAACCATTCACATCTCCCTTCTCCATATGGAGCATTTAAAGTTCAGCTGCTGCATTCTCACACGTTCCCAGGCTGGGAAGAGCTGAGAGAGATTTTCTTGAAGTCTGTTGTGGCACTCTGCAGCAGAGCAGGAAGCAATGTCTGTTCAGCTGTCTCCTAACTCATACATGCTTGACTTTGCAGCCTTGACTGTTCTTTAAATATAGTTCCCTTAGAGAATCATTTGGGTTGGAAAAGACCTTTAAGATCTTCAGATCCAACCCATGTCTAACTCTACCAAGGCTGGCTGCCTGAGCCAGCAGTGTGCCCAGGTGGCCAGGAGGGCCAATGGCATCCTGGCCTGCTTTAGGAATAGTGTGGCCAGCAGGAGCAGGGAGGTCATTGTGCCCTGTGCTCTGCTTTGGTTAGGCCACACCTTGAGTCCTGTGTCCAGTTCTGGGCCCCTCAGTTTAAGAAGGACATTGAGAGACTTGAAGGTGTCCAGAGAAGGGCAACAAGGCTGGGGAGAGGCTTTGAGCACAGCCCTGTGAGGAGAGGCTGAGGGAGCTGGGGTTGCTTAGCCTGGAGAAGAGGAGGCTCAGGGGTGACCTCATTGCCCTCTACAACTACCTGAAGGGAGGTTGTAGCCGGGAAGGGGTTGGTCTCTACTCCCAGGCACCCAGCACCAGAACAAGAAGACACAGTCTCAAGCTGTGCCAGGGGAGGTTCAGAGTCGAGGTGAGGAGGAAGTTCTTCACCAAGCAAGTCATTTGTCATTGGAATGTGCTGCCCAGGGAGGTGGTGGAGTCACCATCCCTGGAGGTGTTGAAGAGGGGATTGGATGTGGCACTTGGTGCCATGGTCTAGTCATGGGGTCTGTGTTGATAGGTCGGACTCGATGATCCTCGAGGTCCTTTCCAACCTAAGTTATACTGTGATACTGTGATACTGTAAACCACATCCCTCAGCACCACATCTCTGCATTGCTGAAGCACCTCTAAGGATAGGGATTCAACCATCTCCCTGGGGAACTACTCCAGTGTGTGAGCACCCTTTCAGGGAAGAAGCATCTTCTAATAGCCAACCTAAACTTCCCCTGGTGCAACTTGAGGTCATTTCCTCTTGTCCCATCACTTGTTACTAGAGAGAAGAGACCAACACCCACTTAGCTACAGCCTACTTTCATGTAGTTGTAGATCACAGAATCACCAAGGTTGGAGGAGACCTCAAAGATCATCAAGACCAACCTGTCACCACAGACCTCATGACTAGACCATGGCACCAAGTGCCACATCCAATCCCCTCTTGAACACCTCCAGGGATAGTGACTCCACCACCTCTCTGGGCAGCACATTCCAATGGCTAACAACTCTCTCAGTGAAGAACTTTCTCCTCACCTCCAGCCTAAACCTCCCCTGGCACAGCTTGAGACTGTGTCCTCTTGTTCTGGTGCTGGTTGCCTGGGAGAAGAGACCAACCCCCTCCTGGCTACAACCTCCCTGCATGGTTCTGGGAAAATTGTCATGCCAGTAACGTGTTCCTTAGTGATAAATGATTCATATCTGACTACAGATTGCACCTCCACTCTCCTGTATGAGGGCTGCCTCTGCTGCAGTTAATTTACAAGTGTTTGCACTTCCAAGCCATCCACAGTGGCTTATGGATTCCTTAGGTGGAATTTCCACTGTGAATTGCAGCAGCTGCAATTTTCAGGGCCTCGGCTTTCTGGATTAAAGGATTAGAAAGGGAGCTTGCACCTATTTAGAGCAGCTGAGGGGGCACTAAGCCCAACTACATGAAGTGAAGATTGAACTGAAATTTAATCACAGCCACCCTCATGACAGGCAGAAAAACAGTTCTTTAAAGTTCACTTAGATAGGGAAAGAAGGCTTCTGCAGCATGAGGCCAGTGGGAGCACAGGACAAGTAATGGGGATGTGATAGGTGGATTGCTTCATGAAAATTCAGCTTAGCTTAATCACTTCACTACTCCCTTCTGGTCATTTCTCTTTTCATACAATCATAGACTCATTAAGGTTGGGAAAGGTCACTGAGTCCAACCCTGAACCCAACACCACCATAGCCACTAAACCATGTCCCAAAGTGCCATGTCTTTGAATGTCTCCGGGGATGGTGACTCCAGCACTTCTTGTTCAGCCTCTTCCATTCCTTGACTGCTCTTTCACAAAAGAATTTTTTCCTGGTATCCAATCTAAACCTCCCCTTGCAGAGAGCAAGAAGGTCTCCCCTCAGCCTCCTTCTCTCCTTGCCCTTCTGTAGGTATTCTTCAGCACCTCAATGTCTTTCTTGTAGGGAGGGCCTCAGAACTGCAGACAGGACTCAAGGAGCAGCCTCATGAGTATTAAGCCCAGGGGAGCAATCATAGAATCAATAGGGCTGGAAAAGACCTCAAAGATCATCAAGTCCAACCTGTCACCCAACACCTCCTGACAACTAAACCATGGCTTCAAGTGCCAAGACCAGTCCCCTCTTGAACACCTCCAGGGATAGTGACTCCATCACCTCCCTGGGCAGCACATTCCAATGGCCAATTACTCTTACTGTGAAGAACTTTCTCCTCATCTCCAGCCTAAACTTCCCCTGGCACAGCTTGAAACTGTGTCCTCTTGTTCTGGCACTGGTTGCCTGGGAGAAGAGACCAACCCCCACCTGGCTACAACCTCCCTTCAGGGAGTTGTAGAGAGCAATAAGGTCTGCCCTGAGCCTCCTCTTCTGCAGGCTAAGCAACCCCAGCTCCCTCAGCCTCTCCTCACAGGGCTGTGCTCCAGACCTCTCCCCAGCCTCATTGCCCTTCTCTGGATATGTTCAAGTGTCTCCATATTCCTTCCCTGGTTCTGCTGGTCTTGCTATTTTTGATACAGGATGCTGTTGGCCTTCTTGGCCACCTGGACACACATTGGCTCTTCTTCAGTTGCCTGTCAACCTGCACCCCCTGGGTTTTCTTTGCTGGGCAGCTTTCCAGGTACTCTGCCTCATGCCTGTAACATTACATGGTCGTGTTGTTACCTAAGTGCAAGACCCACACTTGGCGTTGTGGAATCTCATCATTTTGGCCTCAGCCCCTTGATTCAGCCTGTCCAATTTTCTGTGTAGGGCCTTTCTACTTTTGTTCAGGTCAGTGCTCCCACCCAGTTAGGTGTTGCCTGCAACTGACTAACAATTCCAGTTCCAAGATCTGGGTAAACCTACTTCTGCTTAGCATTTTATTTCAGCCTTTTAACTCCATGTGCAGTTAAGAATGCTTAAGGCTGCGCCAGGGGAGGTTCAGGCTGGAGGTCAGGAGCAAGTTTTACACAGAGTGATTGCCCATTGGAATGTGCTGCCCAGGGAGGTGGTGGAGTCACCATCACTGGAGGTGTTCAGGAGGAGACTTGATGGGGTGCTTGGTTGCATAGTTTAGTTGGTTGGGTGGTGTTGGATGATAGGTTGGACACGATGATCTTGGAGGTCTCTTCCAACCTGGTCTATTCTATTCTATTCTATTCTATTCTATTCTATTCTATTCTATTCTATTCTATTCTATTCTATTCTATTCTATTCCATTCCATTCCATTCCATTCCATTCCATTCCATTCCATTCTATTCTATTCTATTCTATTCTATTCTATTCTATTCTATTCTATTCTATTCTATTCTATTCTATTCTATTCTATTCTATTCCATTCCATTCCATTCCATTCCATTCCATTCCATTCCATTCCATTCCATTCCATTCTAAAACAGTGGAAGGACAGATGGATGTGAGGAGGAAGTTCTTCCCCATGAGAGTGGTGAAGCCCTGGAATGGGTTGTCCAGGGAGGTGGTTGAGGCCCTGTCCCTGGAGGTGTTTAAGGCCAGGCTGGATGAGGCTGTGGCCAGGCTGATCTAGTGTGAGGTATCCCTGGCCATGGCAGGGGGGTTGGAACTGGATGATCCTTGTGGTCCCTTCCCGACTGATGCTATGATACTTGCCCTGGGCTCAGGAAGGTGGAGTGGCTCACTACCCACCTGCTTGTGAATCACACCATGCCTCACCCTGTAGTGTGGCTCCAGCATCAGTTCTGGCATAGTGTGCTGCTTTAAAGAAACGTGCCTTCCATTATTTCTGCTCTTGGCCACGAAAAGACAATTGAACAATTAGGGCAGAAAGCAGAGAGGGTTTAGCAGCTCATGAACTGTTTTTAATTTGCCTCATTGAATGAGTTAACTACTTAATGCCACCTGTTTAAAAAAGATTATACCAGTGAAGTTTGCTCTAGAGAGCAGGTAGATCTTCATTAGAGCAGCTTTTGTTATCAGTGCTGTCTGTAAGTGGCCTTCAGGTGGTGTGGAACATGCTGTTGCTCACTGGGCCAACCTTCTCCTGTAAACAAAAAGAAGTGGCACACGTTTGTAACCTGCAGTCTGGTGCCATGACTGTGTTCTTGGGCATCACTGGGGTTCATTCAGAAACTGTGCTGTGGAGGAAGTTACAGACAGCCATGAGGTGCATCTGGGTAAGAGAAAGGAGAAGGAGCTTTGAGTTATTTGGCATGGTGGTGGTTGGAGTTGATGATCTTAGATGTCTTTTCCAAACTCAATGCTTCTGTGATTCTGTGGGTGCCTAGTATCCCAGCTATCTACTATCATCTCAGAAGGAATAGAATAGAATAGAATAGAATAGAATAGAATAGAATAGAATAGAATAGAATAGAATAGAATAGAATAGAATAGAGTGGAGTAGAGTAGAGTAGAGTAGAGTAGAGTAGAATAGAATAGAATAGAATAGAATAGAATAGAATAGAATAGAGTGGAGTAGAATAGAATAGAATAGAATAGAATAGAATAGAATAGAATAGAATAGAATAGAATAGAATTAACCAGGTTGGAAACGACCTTAAAGATCATCAAGTCCAACCTACCATCCAGCACCACCTAAACAACTAAACCATGGCACCAAGCACCCTATCAAGTCTCCTCCTGAACACCTCCAATGATGGTGACTCCACCACCTCCCTGGGCAGCACATTCCAATGGGCAATCACTCTCTCTGTGTAGAACTTCTTCCTAACATCCAACCTAAACTTCCCCTGGCACAGCTTGAGACTGTGTCCTCTTGTTCTCGTACTGGCTGCCTGGGAGAAGAGACCAACCTCTGCCTGTCTACAACCTCCCTTCAGTTAGTTGTAGAGAGCTAGAAGGTCACACTCTGGAAGAGGGGAGAGGTCTCTCATCAGGACTATAAAGATGTAGTGAGGCTGTGCAGGGAGAAAATGAGGAGAGCCAAAGCTCTCTAGAGCTCAGCCTAGCTACAGCTATTAAGGATAATTAAAAATGCTTCTATAACAACAAAAGGAGGACTGAGGGAAAATCTCCATCCTCCTTTGGATGCAGAGGGAAACAGTGACTGAGGATGAGGAGAAGGCTGAGATGCTCAGTGCCCACTTTGCCTCTGTCTTTAGCAGTGGATCCAGCAGTTCCTTGGACACCCAGCCTCATGAAGCAGGAGCCAGGGAGGGGAATCAGAATGAGGCCATCACAATAAATGAGGCAGTGGTCAGTGACTGCTACACCACTTAGACACACACAGGTCTGTGGGGCCGGATGGGCTACACCCAAGGCTGCTGAGGGAGTTGGCAGATGTGCTCTCCAAGGCACTTTCCCTTACTGACCTGAAGTCCTGGCTAGCTGGGGAGGTCCCAATGGACTGGAGGGCAGCAAATGTAACTCCCATCTGCAAGAAAGGAGGATCCAGGGGACTACAGACCTGTCAGTCTGAGCTTGGTGCCAGGGAAGGTGATGGAGCAGCTCATCTCAAGCACCATTTCACAACATAGAGAGGACAGGCAGGGGCTGAGGCCCAGTCAGCATGGGTTTATGAAGGGCAGGTCCTGCCTGACCAACCTGATCTCCTTCTGTGACAGGCTGACTGACTGCTGGCTGAGGGAAAGGCTATGGATACTGTCTGCCAGCCTTTCAGAAAGCCTTTGACACTGTTGCCCACAGAATTCTCTTGGACACACTGTCTGCTGGTGGCTTGGATGAGCTCACACTGCTGGAGAAAGCACTGGCTGGGTGAAAGGGCCCAGAGAGTGGTGGTCAAGGGAGTTAAATGCAGCTGCTGGCCAGCCACAGGTGGTGTTCCTCAGGGCTCAGTGTTGGGAGCACTTCTGTTGAACATCTTTGTTGATGAAGACATAGAGTGTGTCATCAGTAAGGTCACAGATGACACCAAGGTGGGTGGGAGTGTTGATCTGCACCAGGGTAGGGAGGCTCTGCAGAGGGACTTGGACAGATGAATCAATGGCCAACGTTAATGGGATGAGCTGCAACAAGGCCAAGTGCCAGGTCCTGCACTTGGGTCACCACAACCCCAAGCAACACTCCAGGCTTGGGGCAGTGTGGCTGGAAAGCTGTCTGGCAGAAAGGGATCTGGAGGCTCTAATCAACAGGCAGCTGAATATGAGGCAGCAGTGTGCCCAGAAGGCCAAGAGAGCCAATGGCATCCTGGCTGGGATCAGCAATGCTGTGTCCAGCAGGAGCAGGGAGGGGATTGTCCCCTGGGACTCAGCTCTGGTGAGGCCACACCTCCAGTGTTGTGTTCAGCTTTGGGCCCCTCAATACAGGAGAGCTGTGGAGGTGCTGGAGGGAGCACAGAGGAGGGCAAGGAAGCTGGGAAGGGCCTGGGGAGTAAATCTTATGGAGAGAGACTGAAGGAGCTGAGGCTGCTTAGGTTGGAAAAGAGGAGGCTGAGAGGAGACCTCATTGCTCTCTAAACTACCTGAAAGGAGGTTGTGGGGAGGCTGGTGCTGGTCTCTTCTCACAGGTAATTAGTGAGAGATGAAGAGGCCTCAAGCTGTGACTGGGTAGCTTTAGACTGGACATTAGGAAACTTCTTTTCCCAGCAAGAGTGGTCATGGATTGGAATGTGCTGCCCAGGGAGGTGGTTGAGTCCCCAACCCTGGATGTGCTTAAAGGTGGTTTGGATGTGGTGCTTGGGGATATAGTTTAGTGGTTAACCTTGCAGAGTAGGGTTATCAGTTGGACTTGGTGATCCTGAGGGTCTTTTCCAACCTGAACATGTCTGTGATGCTGTGACACACAAGTGTAGGGCTCTTGTAAAAACTTCAGAAATGCTCTGTGTGCCAAACATTTCTACAAGCAGAATGCTTTGAGTTGAGCTGAATTAAGTCTCTGAATCCCTCGAGCTGTAGTGCAAACAGCAAGGCAGAGTGATAAACACCATGGACCTTCTGATGTTAAGTTTGGGGAGGGAGCTTTGTTTATAGGAGAGAATGATATGTGATAACCCAAATCCACAGTCTCCACCACTAAGGAATATTGAAAAGTGTTTCTTCAGTGTTTCTGCTGTAGGCAAGAGCGAGTTCTCCAAGTCCCACAGTCTGTCACAATAAGCATTTTAATTTTCAGCCTTTTCTTCTTATCCTCCTTACACAAAATGCAGCAAAGTCTGCTTTGGTAACATCAGCTGGCACTAGCTGAGGACCTGAAGGTGATCTCCCCAGCATACAGTAAATGCAGCTGGAGAAGGCAGCAAACTTGCCATGCTTAAATCTCAGTTTGGGTGAGGATTTATATCTGATAGAGCTGTGCAGCTCTGTGCTCCAAATGCATAAAGAAGGTGCAAAAAAAGGCTGCCTAGGGAATGGCTCTGAGTCTTGTGTGCTCCAGTGCTGCTGGTTCCTGTGTTCCCTGTGTTTTTATGTAAGATGAAGAATGGAATGGAATGGAATGGAATGGAATGGAATGGAATGGAATGGAATGGAATGGAATGGAATGGAATGGAATGGAATGGAATAGAATAGAATAGAATAGAATAGAATAGAATAGAATAGAATAGAATAGAATAGAATAGAATTAACCAGGTTGGAAGACACCTTCAAGATCATCGTGTCCAACCCATCAACCAATCCAACACCACCTAAACAACTAAACCATGGCACCAAGCACCCCATCAAGTCTCCTCCTGAACACCTCCAATGATGGTGACTCCATCACCTCCCTAGGCAGCCCATTCCAATGGGCAATCACTCTCTCTGTGTAGAACTTCTTCCTAACATCCAACCTCAACCTCCCCTGGCACAGCTTGAGACTGTGTCCTCTTGTTCTGGTGCTGGGTGCCTGGGATAAGAGACCAACCTCTGCCTGTCTACAACCTCCCTTCAGGTAGTTGTAGAGAGCAATAAGGTCACCCCTGAGTCTCCTCTTCTCCAGGCTAAGCAACCCCAGCTCCCTCAGCCTCTCCTCACAGGGCTGTGTTCCAAACCCCTCACCAACCTTGTTGCCCTTCTCTGGACTCATTCCAGCAACTCAACCTCCTTCCTAAACTGAGGGGCCCAGAACTGGACACAGGACTCGAGGCGCAGCCTAACCAGTGCAGTGTACAGGGGCAGAATGACCTCCCTGCTCCTGCTGGCCACACTGTTCCTGATGATCAATGTGGAGAAGAGCTGCTGAAAGCAAAGACTATACTTGAATGACTGGCTGAAGAAGTAGGAGAAGGTGAGGCTGAGGGGAGCCCTTAACTGCTCTCTGTAATTACCTGATAAGAGATGGTAATGATGTGGGTGTTGGTCTCTTGTCCCAAGTAACTAGGAATAGGACAGGAGGAGACAGCCTCAAGTTGCACCAGGAAAGGTTTAGGTTGGATATTAGGAAACATTTCTGTTCTGCATAGTGGTCAGGCTTTGGAGAAGGCTGCCCAGGGAAGTGGTGGAATCACCATCCCTGGAGGTGTTCCAAAAGACATGGCACCTTGGGGCATGGTGGCACTGAGTTGGCAGTTGGCCTCGATGGTCTTACAGGTCTTTTCCAAGCTTAATGAATCTGTGATCCTAGGTAGATGTGACATGGGATGTGTTTCTGATAACTGAATTTGGAAACTCACCTGGAGTGTGGATGCCTCTGTTCAGGAAATAAACTTTTACACTCACCTATATGCTCCTTTCCTGTCCTGAGCCCAGCTGGAGATGATACCAGAGGAATCCTGCTGAGGGTTCACCAACCTGGTCCTGGTTGGAGATTGAGTGCATCTCCTCCTGTAGAGAAGCAGCACTGACTCAAGTGACAGAGCTCAGACAGGGAGTAGGCAGCAGCCTAACAGAAGTGGGTTTAAACCGCTTCTCTTGTGAAGACAGTCCCAGAGTAGTTCTGACAGGAGTTGTGACTTTGAAGTCTTGGGATGGTTTATTTTTTCCTGAAAACCTCAGAGCCTTATTAAAAGCACAGAGTGTTAGTTCCTGTGCCTAGCTGAGAATGGAATTACAGTATCACCACCACAGTATCACCCAGGTTGGAAGAGACCTCAAAGATCATCAAGTCCAACCTGTCACCACAGACCTCATGACTAGACCATGGCACCAAGTGCCACATCCAATCTCCTCTTGAACACCTCCAGGGATGGGGACTCCACCACCTCCCTGGGCAGCACATTCCAATGGTGAACAACTCACTCAGTGAAGAACTTTGTCCTCACCTCCAGCCTAAACTTCCCCTGGCACAGCTTGAGACTGCGTCCTCTTGTTCTGGTGCTGGTTGCTATAAAGAAGAGACCAACCCCCACCTGGTTACAACCACCCTTCAGGTAGTTGTAGAGAGCAATGAGGTCTCCCCTGAGCCTCCTCTTCTCCAGGCTAAGCAACCCCAGCTCCCTCAGCCTCTCCTCACAGGGCTGTGCTCAAGGCCTCTCCCCAGCCTCATTGCCCTTCTCTGGACACCTTCAAGTGTCTCAATGTCCTTCTTAAACTGAGGGGCCCAGAACTGGAGAATTGTTAATGAAGGAGGCATTTCTAGCTCTTGCATTTGTAGAAGAAAGTGATGTGAATGCCTTCTTACAGCTCACACCTAGAGAGCTGGGTGAAAAATGGTTGCAGATAAATCATGGGGTACCTAGGTGTGACAGGGCTGTGTAGGAGATACTGACATAAATGAGAAGGGCATGAAGTAATTTGCTACACATTCACAACCTGAAACCAAGTGTCAAAGCTACAGGCTTTCCACTCTCTCCTTCCTGTGTTTAGAAATCCATTGTTAAGTAGCAGAGGAGTCTAGAGTCAGTTAGAAAAGTTAGGAGAGCAGCATCTACCAGCTCTAACCTTCTACTCACCTCTTCAGAGGCAAGCAGACATGATGGGGCAAGATGGTGCTTGGAGGAAAAAGGAACGGGAGAGCTCCAGCCTTTCTTCCACACACACTTTTGTCCCAGAAACACTCTGCATGTCACCCCTTCCCTGAGGTAATTCAGAAAAGGAGGGATCATATCTGAGGTTGGGGCAGATGATCCTTGATGTCCTATCCAACCTGGCATTCTGTGATATCTAAGGGACTGGTATCAAGAGGAGGAGCCTGGTCTGTTTTCTGTGGTGCCAGTGACAGGATAAGGGGCAACAGGCACAAATTTGAACCCAGGAGGTTCCGTCTGAACAGGAGGCAAAATTTCTTTCCTGTGAGGGTGACAGAGCACTGGATCAGGCTACTCTGAGAGGTTGTGAAGTCTCCTTCTCTGGAGGCTTCCCAAACCTGCCTGACATTGCAATCCTGAGTAACCTGCTCTGGGTTACCCTGCCTCAGCACAGGGACTGGACTAGGTGATGTCCAGGGGTCCCTTCCACCCCCTACCTGTCTGTGACTCTCTGATAGCTGCTCTTTTCCTCACTGAGCAAGAAGGAGCTTGCATGACCATAACAGCCATGCTTAAGGCAGTGCAATTTTTGTCATTGTGACAAAGCTGGTCTTAGACATTTCCTTTGCCTAGCTTCAGCAAACTAAGACTGGTCTGGTGCCAGCATTTTAGGAGCTGTAGCATTGGTGGGGGGAGGGGGGAAGTTAAATGTTGTTGTGGTTGAAGCCACTTATTAAAGCTCATAGAGTGTACTGCTTTTTGAATGAAGAGTGTGCTAGGGAGCACTTGCTGTGGTTGGAACAGAAGCTCCAAGACTGAGCTCATCAGCAGGCTTTATGTGGGAATGTATGATAATTCACCCAAAGCAAAACATAAGTAGCTCTTGCCTGGTCTGTCAGCACAGAATAGTGATGGCTCTACTTGAGAAAAGCAAGGGAAAGGAAAACAGACACACAAAAAAAGGTGACAGAAAGGAATTCTGCATGTTAGGAGGTCCAGTTGATGTGGTGGTGGTGGACTCAGATAGTCAAGCAGCCTTCCTGTGTAGCACGTGGCTTGACTTTGTATGGCTATGGAATGGAGCATGGCTTGTGGTGGTGTACCCTGCAAAGACAGTTTGCCTCCCTCCTGAGTGAAATCACTGAAATAAGAACATGTACTTGGGCAGATTTAACACTCTGTTAAATAACCACCTTGGAAATAAGGATCTCCTGGAGAGATTGCCTTCTGTGTACTTCGTGGCATTTAATAGCCAACCACCTGACCTGGTTGCATCCTGGATACAGGCTGTAGCTGTGTCGCTATATATAGATCTATGCTTTTTTGCATATCTCACACACACACACAGACCCCAAACTGTACAGCAGCCAAACAACTCAGTTCTGTGGAGTGAAGTTAAACCAGAGATTTAAACAAGGCTTTTTTTAGATGAAGGATGACCTGTGCAGAATGATGAATGATGGTGAGCAAGGTTCCATGCCTGTGAAGCGGGTTTGGAGGACAGAGCGCAGCTTTTCTCCTGCTGAACAGGCTGAAAGCGTTGCTAGACCTTGAAAGGCAGAGGTTTGTGTTTTGAATAAAGTTGAAGGTGCTGTTATATAACAACTTGAACCTGGTTGTGTTGTTGTGTTTTCTTCCCTCCTACAGATCACACATCCGTGGGCGGGCTGGGAGACAGTTTTTATGAATATTTATTGAAGGCCTGGCTCATGTCAGACAAGATGGACACGGAGGCAAGGAGAATGTACGACGACGCCATTGAGGTGATTATCATTCGTGGAGTTTTCCAGCACTGTGGAACTGCAAAACCATCCTGAACACTAAACCAAAAAGAATTCAATAATCTCGCCCCCCCCCCCCCGCCCAAGCAAACAAACCAACCAACCAACCCTCACACTGTGAAACTTGTTTGGATGAGGTAAATCGTAAGCAGTCGAGGGGTGAGTGACGGCAGCTTTCACTCGGAGCGCTTTCAAAAGCATTGCTGTGGGATGCACCCAGTGCAGATTATTGTGCTGAAGATAATCAGCTTGTCCAAAGTGGCATAATGTGAAGTCCAAGCTATAGAATCATGGAATCAATAAGGTTGGAAGAGACCTCAGAGATCAAGTCCAACCTGTCACCCAACACCTCAGGACTAACTAAACGATGGCTTCAAGTGCCACGTCCAATCCCCTCTTGAACACCTCCAGGGATGGTGGCACGACCACCTCCCTGGGCAGCACATGCCAATGGCCAATTACTCTTTCTGGGAAGAACTTTCCTCTCACCTCCAGCCTAAACCTCCCCTGGCACAGCTTGAGACTGTGTCCTCTTGTTCTGGTGCTAGTTACCTGGGAGAAGAGACCAACCCCCACATGGCTGCAGCTTCCCTTCAGGTAGTTGTAGAGAGCAATAAGGTCTCCCCTGAGCCTCCTCTTCTCCAGGCTGAGCAATCCCAGCTCCCTCAGCCTCTCCTCACAGGGCAGACCCCTCCCCAGCCTTGTTGCCCTTCTCTGGACATGTGCAAGTGTCTCCGTATCCTTCTTAAATTGAGGGGCCCAGAACTGGACACAGGACTCAAGGTGTGGCCTAACCAGTGCTGAGTACAGGGCACAATGACTTCCCTGCTCCTGCTGGCCACACTATTCTTGATATAGGCCAGGATGCCATTGGCCTTCTTGGCTGCCTGGGCACACTGCTGGCTCATGTTCAGCCTACTGTCAATCAGCACCCCCAGGTCTCTCTCTACCTGGCTGCTCTCCAGCCACTCTGACCCCAGCCTGTAGCTCTGCATGGGGTTGTTGTGGCCCCAGTGCAGCACCTGGCACTTGGACTTGTTGAATGCCATCCTGTTGGACTCTGCCCATCCATCCAGCCTGTCAAGGTCTCCCTCTGCAGAGCTCTCCTACCCTATAACAGATTATAATTTATTAGAAAAAGCTAATCACAGCCCTGACAAGTGCAGAACTTCTCTGCAGGGAAGTCACAATGTACCATGTAGTTCAGACCTGTTCCTTACTCTGTGCTGCTTTTGTGGTATGGCCTTGCTCCCTCTCACAGATCAAGCAGTGCTTGCCCAGGCCCAGCAGCATTTCAGGATGACAGAATCATAGAAAGGTAGGGGTTGGAAGGGATGTCTGCAGATTGTCCAGTCCAACCCTCCTGCTAGGGCAGGATCTCATACAGTAAATCACACAGGAACACACCCAGGCAGGTTTGGAATGCTTACAGAGGCAGAAACTCCACAGCCTCTCTGGGCAGCATGTTGAGTGTTCTGCCACCCTCAAAGGGAAGAAATTTTTTCCATCTGTTGGTGTGGAACCTCCCATGTTCCAGTTTGTGTCCATTGCTCCTTGTTCTATCCCTGGACACCACAAGGAAAGTCTGTCCTGATCCTCCTGACACTCACCCTTTAGATATTGAGAAGCATTAATGAAATTGTGCCTCAGTTTCCTTTTCTCTGGGCTCAACAGCCCCAGATCTCTCAGCCTTTCCTTGTCATTTACATGTTCCAGTCCCCTCATCATCTTAGGGGCTCTCTGCTGGACTCTATCTAATATTTCTTTGTTTCTTGAAGTGCAGATCCCAGAACTGGGTGGAGTATTACAGAGTGGAGGGGGAGGAGAATCTCCCTTGACCTGCTGGCCACACTCATCTGAATGCACCCCAGGATGCCATTGGCTTTCTCACCATGAGAGCACATTGTTGGCCCATGGGAAACTTGCTGTCCACCAAGAGTCCCAGGTTCCTTTTCCCCAGAGCTGCTTTCCAGAAGGTCAACCCCTAACCTGTGCTGGTGCAGGGGATTGCTCTTCCCCAAATGCAGGACTCTGCACTTACCCTTGTTGAATTTCATTAGAATAGTTCAGAGTGATTTGCAGTGGGGACTTTTCGTGGTGGCTCTGAGCTTTATGCTGCTCAGTTCTTGCTTGCTTTCTTTTCCCAGATACAGCCATCTTCTTTCCTCAGTCTTGGTTGTGCCCATATGTATTAACTTGCCAATGCTGCAGCAAGACACACTGAGAGTAACCACTGAGAACTTCAGTCAAGGTAGCTGTGGTACCAACAGCAGCAAGGTCTTTATAGTCTTGTCCAAGTGCTGATATGTGCTTGGTACCTAACTTGTTGAATGTTCTGTACACTCTGTGTTTATTTCAAGATAACCTTTTAAAGCTTTGCTCTGGTGCTGTCAGTCTCCTAAAACAAAACTCTTGTCTTGGAATTCTCCAAATGCACAATGAAAGGTAACTAGTGAAAGCTGTAGCTCCTTTCAAGGAGTTGTAGAGAGGAAAAAGCTATTGCCTTGGCCTTCTCCTCTCCAGATTAAACAACCTCAGTTCCCTCAGCCTCCCTTCTCACAAGACCTGTTCTCCAGACCCTTTACTAGCTTTGTTGAGCTTCTCTGGGTGCACTCCAGCACTGCAATGTCTGTCTTGTAGTGAGAGCCCCAAAACTGAACCCAGAACTCAAAGTGTGGTCTCATCAGTGCCAAGTACAGTGGGACAATCATTTGCCTGGTCCTGCTGGGTACTTTGTTGCTGATGCACTCCATGATACTGTTGGCCTTCTTGGCCACCTGGAACCACGTTGTCTTGTCTTCAGCTGCCTCTCAACCAGCAGCTCCAGGTCCTTTTCTGCCAGGGTGCTTTCCAGCCTGAAGCACTGTTGGGGCTTGTTGTGACCTAAGTGCAGGATCTGGCACTTGGCCTTGTGGAATCTCATACAATTGGCCTCAGCCCATTGTTTCAGCCTGTCCACATCTCTCTGTATAGCCTTCCTACCTTCAACCACATCAACACTCCCTCCCACCTTAGTGTCATTTGCATGCTTACTGATTTCTTCTCAGCAGTCTTCTCTTCATCCAGACAAGAGCTCTGTTTGCCCTCTTAACCTCTGCCTCACACTCTCATCCACTTCCCAGTTGGTTTTGCTCAGAAGCTAGTGATAATCTTCTTGATTCAGTGCTTTCCTGCTAGGATGATTTACATTCCTGATGCCACCATGTCTGACCTTACACTTATCTCTATTAAAACACAATTGTTCAAGCAACCCCCCTTTTGTCACCTGCTCTGAATGATTTTTACAGGACAGACTTTTCCTTTATCACTATCTATAGCTCCATCAATTTCTGTGTCATATGCACATTACTTTGCAGCATTTCTTTCTTGCAGCTCCCTGGGAGGATGCCACCTAGCATTAGCTAAAAGTGTCTTTGCAGAACCTTCATGGGAAGAGGAATTTTCCATGACTTTTTGTTTTACTTTCACCTGTCTGTGCTGGTTTGAGCTTTAAGTGGAGTTTGAAAGCTCAAATAATAACAGATTGAGATATTTTTTTTCCCTAGTAAGGGGGAAACAACAAACAAAACATAAAGAAAGGGTAGGGGAAAGGAGAGGTAAATTCATGAAAGAAATAGTCTGGAATCAGTTAGGGAGTAGAAGAGGTAAATGTTTAACAAAAAATACATATAGCAATACCAGGGAGGGTTGACAAAGGTAAGGGATAAGGATAAATAGGCAAATATACAAAACCAAGGCTGGATGGCCTTGTGGTTCCCTGGATGTGAGTGGATTCAGTTCTTTAGGAAGTGTGGCTGCAGCTGGGGAAATAGACCCAGACCACGGGGTCAGTGCAGGAAGCAACAGCAGCAGCATTTGATCTCTCTTGAACAGGTGAGGCAAGAAAGAGAAGGAAGGAAATGATGTTCACCTTTTTTATAGGCTTGATGGACAGGAAGGGGGAGTGGAATAGACCACCTCTGACCCAGGGGACTCCTCCTCCTGGGAGGGGGGCAGCCAAGTCTCTCTGCCCACCTGGATGAGGTTTCTTCTGTCCACCTGGGGCTGGGTTCTTTCAGCCCCCATCAAGGATAGGTGTAACCCAGCACAGTCCACCCCTCTATTCCATGTCCACTTTTCTGTCACAGTCTTCATCCAGTTATGAATTGTGGTACTAGAATTCTTGCTGCAAGTGCTTCTTTGTCCCAGCTGACTCTCTCTCAAGGCAGTCTGTCTCTCTGGTGCTGGTTGATGCAGGTGGTGTTTGACTAAGGCAGGAGAAGGATCAGGAAACCAGGACATAGTCTTTATCTCTGAAGGGGAGTCAGGAACAGTCTGTTGCTGTAGGGAAACAGGAGCAGGTGCAGGTGAGATGATGCAGAAGTCCACTGGATCAGTGTTTGTGTGTGGTGGATTCATGTTGAATCCTGGGCACCACATTGTCACTAAACCAGCAAGGAAAACTTAGAACAACTTAAAACTATTATACAGTGATTACATTGATCTGTGTTAGCCTCTGAGTCTGTACTTTTTCAGCCAGAGTTATCTTTCACTATGGGACACATTGAATGCCCCCAGTCTCTAGCATGACCCAGCATGTGTGACCAGGCCCCTCAGCAAAGACCACCCCTCAGGTTGGTTTGCTCCCACTGGCAGCCAGAGAAACCCACACTGACTTCCCCAGTAGATTATTCTCACAGATCATAGGAACTCTATCTCCATCTACTGTTTGCAGCAGGTTGGACTGGGCAGGACCAGCTTGGTTTACAGACCCTCTGCTATTCACTAACCAAGTGGCTTGAGCTAGGTGCTTTTCCCAGTTCTTAAAGCTTCCACCACCCATGACTTTTAGGGTGGTGAATAGACTAGACTAGACTAGACTGGAGTAAACTAGTTTGGAAAAGACCTTTGAGATCATTGAGTCCAACGTATCACCCAACACCATCTAATCCACTAAACCATGGCACCAAGTGCCTCATCCAGGCTCTTAAACATTTACAGTGATGGTGACTCCACCACCTCCCTGGGCAGCACATTCCAATGGCCAATCTCTCTTTCTGGGAAGAGCTTCTTCCTAACATCCAGCCTGAACCTCCCCTGGCACAGCAAGCCATTGTAGCATTCAACTATGCCACGTCCAATCCCTTTTTGAACACCTCCAGGGATGGTGACTCCACCACCTCCCTGGGCAGCACATTCCAGTGGCCAATTACTCTTTCTGGGAAGAACTTTCTCCTCACCTCCAGCCTAAACTTCCCCTGGCACAGCTTGAGACTGTGTCCTCTTGTTCTGGTGCTGCTTGCCTGGGAGAAGAGACCAACACCCACCTGGTTATAACCTCCCTTCAGGGAGTTGGAGACAGCAAGAAGGTCTCCCCTGAGCCCCCTCTTCTCCAGGCTATGCAACCCCAGCTCCCTCAGCCTCTCCTCATAGGGCTGTGCTCCAGACCCCTTCCCAGCTGTGTTGCCCTTCTCTGGACACCTTCCAGCAACTCAACATCTTTCCTAAACTGAGGGGCCCAGAACTGGACACAGGACTCAAGGTGTGGCCTAACCAGTGCTGAGTACAGGGGCAGAATGACCTCCCTGCTCCTGCTGGCCACACTCTTCCTGATGCAGGCCAGGATGCCATTGGCCCTCCTGGCTGCCTGGGCACACTGCAGGCTCATGTTCAGCCTACCATTGACCAGTACCCCCCCGGTCCCTCTCTGCCTGGTTGCTCTTCAACCCCTCTGTCCCCAGCCTGTAGCACTGCATGGGGTTGTTGTGGCCAATGTGTAGAACTTGGCACTTGGATGTGTTCAATCTCCTGCCCTTGGACTCTGCCCATCTGTCCAGCCTGTCCAGGTCCCTCTGCAGAGCTCTTCTACCCTCTAACAGATCGACTCCTGCCCTCAGCTTGGTGTCATCTGCAAATTTACTGATGATGGACTCAATCCCCTCATCCAGATCATCAGTAAAGATATTGAACAGGATGGGGCCCAGCACTGATCCCTGATTCATTAATCTAATTAATTAATCTATTGCCCTAATCCAGGTTGTAGCAAACTGCAGTTCGCGCTGAGTAAGTAGCAAGAAGGCAACTGTATGCAGCAGGCATGAGCTCCACATCCACACTCTCTGCCTCTGTGTTGTCAGTATATCTGGATTTAGTGCAGAATACATTTGTGGATGTTTGGGATGTAATTTGTTGTAGGTACCAGACAAACAAAAGAGAGTGGCAGTAATTCACCTCTGTACTAGATCTTGTGGATGGTAAGCATCCTCGAGGTCTCTTCCAACCTTAGTTATACTGTGATACTGTGATACTGTGAAGCAGAGTAAATGCCTTTTTAGCGGTACTGTGATCCTTCAACTCTAACCAGCCTTGGAGTACTCTGACCCATCACAGATCAGGCACTTTGAAGAAAGTTCTGAACCCATGAGATGGTTATGTGTGCAAGTACAAAAGAGATTTCTGGAAAGGAGACAGGGATGCTGTCCCCCTGGTAAAGAAGATAATTGTCTTTATGATTGTAGAACTCAACCCATAATGAGATTCTAGTTAGAAGAAAAACTGTCTGATGCTAAAAATAGCAAGTCCTGAGGTAGGCTGGTGGGGATGTGTTGTTCCATGTGCATTGCAAACTTCAGAAAGTTAGGTCAGCTCTTCTCCTTTGTGCTACCAGAAGAATACCATTTGTAAGTCATCAGCAACAACGTACCTGGAAGCATTCCAAACCCACCTGGATGTGTTCCTGTGTGATTTGCTGTAGGTGATCCTGCCCTAGCAGGAGGGTTGGACTATTCAGAGGTCCCTTCCAATTCCTACCATTCTGTGATTGTGTGATATGTTGGTAAAGGTATGCAAACAAAAAACAGCTTCACCTATAAAACAATTATGGTGTTTTGTGAACAGCTGCTCTGACCCTCCTCCATCCTTTAACCATGTGCAAACAAAGGTGCTGAGAAGCACCTAGAAGGTGGCTGGAGCATTCCTGTCACTTCCTATTAAAGACTGAGACTACAGGTGCTGCCTCCTCACCAAAAGTTCCCAGTGTTGGTTTATTTCCTGAGCATGCACAGACTGTACAGCAGAACAAGGAGGTGCTTTTCAGAGTTATCAGACAAACATTGTTTGAGCCATAAAATATGTGCTGAATTCTCAGCTGAAAAATGCAGTGTTACCTTATTTCATGATGGTCCTGTGGTTGATCTCAGGAGCATTGTTCAGCAGTTACGGGGGGAGGGTGCACTGAAATCATGTTCTTAGAGCTGGTTATTCTTGTGTCATTCAGCAATGAATCTGAAAGAAGAAAATGCTTTTTGTTTTTCAATCTGCTTTGTTCTTTGAAGGAGAGTTAGCATGTGAGACTCACATGGGAAACACTGTCTGAAAGTTCTCTTCTTCTTGTAGGCCATAGAAAAGCATCTCGTCAGGAAGTCCAATGGAGGACTGACCTTCATTGGGGAGTGGAAGAACGGGCACCTTGAAAGAAAGATGGGCCATTTGACCTGTTTTGCAGGGGGAATGTTTGCCCTTGGAGCAGATGGTTCCAGAGATGACAAGGCTGGACATTACTTGCAGCTGGGAGCTGAAATTGCACATACGTGTCACGAGTCGTACGACAGGACCAGTAAGATCCATTTCTAATCCACTTCAGTGGGGAAAATGCAGAAATGGTTGTAGTGGTTGTTAAGATTTGGTTTGGACCTATGCCTTTGTAGTGCTTTAAGCCTTAACTGGGAGTTAAGAGCTCAGATGGGGGCAAGGATGAGAATCTCTCTCCCACTCCCCCCTTCTCCCTCCCAACAGAGAGGGGAAAAAAAGGGAAGGAGCAAATCCACCAAACAATAATTTGGAGTCAGCCTGGAAGTAGAGAGGTAAAGAGTTTTCTTTAAAGAAAATATATATATAAAAAAATAACAGGTAAAGTTCACAGGGGCAAGGAACAAGGATGGATGGGAGGGGGACAAAGAAGAAGAATACAAAACCAGTCTCTCTCTGAAGAGCTGTGGAGGCAGCAGGGAGAAGGATCAGGCCTGACCACATGGCAGAGGAGCAGGAAAGCAGCTGCAGTAGCTCTCATCCAGGAGAGGCAGGAGCCAAAAGGAGGCCTAATGGCTGCAATGTCCTGCTTTTTATACCCTAGCTGGGCAGGGAGGGGGGAGTGGAACAGACTCAGTTTCCCAGGGGGAAGATGCCCTGCAGAGAGGGCAAAGCACTCACAAAACCTCCACCGTTTTGTTTTTTTCAGGATGGGCATTAACCCACCACAGCCTTGCCTAACATGCACTCTTTATTTGCACACAAAGAATCATAGAATCAATAAGGTTGGAAAAGACCTCAGAGGTCATCAAGTCCAACCTATCACCCAGTGAGTGATTACTAACTAAACCATGGCTCCAAGTGCCACGTCCAATCCCCTCTTGAACACCTCCAGGGACAGTGACTCTACCACCTCCTTGGGCAGCACATTCCAATGGCCAATTACTCTTTCTGGGAAGAACTTTCTCCTCACCTCCAACCTAAACTTCCCCTGGCACAGCTTGAGACTGTGTCCTCTTGTTCTGGTGCTGGGTGCCTGGGAGAAGAGACCAACCCCCACCTGGCTACAACCTCCCTTCAGGGAGTTGTAGACAGCAATGAGCCTCCTCCTCTCCAGGCCAAACAGCCCCAACTCCCTCAGCCTCTCCTCATAGTGCTTGTGCTCAAGGCCTCTCTCCAGTTTCTGCCAGTATAGTGTTTTTACATCCAGACAGGTACTTCTGACCTACGTCACGATGAATTAATGTAAACCCAGACTTCAGACAGCTCCTTCCTGCTTGTGTGCTCCTATTTTTGGAGCAGTCACCTGAAATAGGTTGCGTGGGCAAAGAGGGGAGGGAGTGCATGTGAACTCTTGTCCTCCTCCCAGGTGCACAGGGCAGGTTTTCATTTCATATCTACTGTTCTTCCAGTGATGTAGAGTGAAAATGTTGTAAATACATCTTTTACTGGTTTTAAAAGCAGTACATTCTAAATACAACTAAACTAGTGAAGATGGTGATGAGTATACAGACTGTACGACTTGACCAGTGAGGAGGCAGTGTCAGGTTTCACTGCTGGGCTGGAAGTTTCACAGGTTCGGTCTTTTGGACCAGGTTGATTTCACATCTTCAGAATGACCTTGATGCAAAAAGTCGAAGTGTGCTTGTTATGCTTAGAATAGAATAGAATAGAATAGAATAGAATAGAATAGAATAGAATAGAATAGAATAGAATAGAATAGAATGGAATGGAATGGAATGGAATGGAATGGAATGGAATGGAATGGAATGGAATGGAATGGAATAGAAATAACCAGGTTGGAAAAGACCTTCAAGATCAAGAGGACACAGTCTCAGGGGAGGTTTAGACTCGAGGTGAGGAGAAAGTTCTTCACTGAGCGAGTCATTCGTCATTGGAATGTGCTGCCCAGGGAGGTGGTGGAGTCCCCATCCCTGGAGGTGTTCAAGAGGGGATTGGACGTGGCACTTGGTGCCATGGTCTGGTCATGAGCTCTGTGGTGACAGGTTGGACGTGATGATCCTCTAAGTCTCTTCCAACCTTAGTTATACTGTGATACTATGAAGTCCAACCTATCATTCAACACCATCTAATCCACCAAGTGCCTCATCCAGACTCCACCACCTCCCTGGGCAGCGCGTTCCATTGGCCAATTACTCTTGCTGGGAAGAACTTCTTCCTAACATCCAGCCTAAACCTCCCCTGGCACAGCTTGAGACTGTGTCCTCTTGTTCTGGTGCTGGTTGCCTGGGAGGAGAGACCAACCCCCACCTGGCTACAACCTCCCTTCAGGTAGCTGTAGACAGCAAGAAGGTGTCCCCAGAGTCTTCTCTTCTGCAGGCTAAGCAACCCCAGCTCCCTCAGCCTCTCCTCACAGGGCTGTGCTCCAAACCCCTCCCCAGCTTTGTTGCCCTTCTCTGGACACCTTCCAGCAACTCAACATCTTTCCTAACTGAGGAGCCCAGAACTGGACACAGGACTCAAGGTGTGGCCTAACCAGTGCTGAGTACAGGGGCACAATGACTTCCCTGCTCCTGCTGGCCACACTGTTCCTGATGCAGGCCAGGATTCCATGGCCTTCTTGGCCACCTGGGCACACTGCTGGCTCGTGTTCAGCCTAGAGTGTCTGTAAATTCGTATGAGGCAATTAGAGGAGTTTCAGAGTAGTAAACAGGAAGATTGTGAGGGCTGCACTGTGAGAAATAAGAGGCTCACTAGGAAAAAAATGCTCTTTTTCTGAAGCGGGAGCTGAGCAATGCCAATGCAGTCCTAGTTTGTAAAATAGGTGAAGAATTTTCAGCAGAGATTAGAGAATATTAACACTGCTTTAGGTGACATGTGTAATTCATCATCCAGGACATGCTGTACAAATATGAATATCAAGCAGAACAAATGGAGAGAAGGACCAAGAGAATGCTGAGAGCGACAGAACTTTTATCTTCAGAGGAAAAATAAGAGAAGTCAGCCTGTGCAGGCTGGAAAAGTAATGCCAAAGAGGGGAATAAATTTGTTCTCATCTCAAGGGATAAACACTGAAAAGAAATAGTTATTTTAAGATCTAAACAAGAAGGCTGTACCAAGAGTAAAGATGTGTGAGCTTGCCCTGAATAAATGTAGGTTGGAGATTGGGAATGGCTCTCTGTAGCCATCAGAGAAGTGAGATTCTGAAATAGCTTGGTGGTAGAAATAGTGGTAACGGCAGGTCAAGCAATTTTGAGGTGAGAATTCAGCTATTTGTTCACCAGATTACATAATATCATTGTACAATTGCCTGTGCTGTGAAAGCATCCAGTCACATAAGTGAAACTTCTACCTGGCTAGCAACAGCTGGGGTGAGATTGCTGGAGAGCAGCCAGGCAGCAAGGGACCTGGGGGGACTGGTTGATAGTAGGCTGAACATGAGCCAGCAGTGTGCCTAGGCAGCCAGGAGGGCCAATGGCATCCTGGCCTGTACCAGGAATAGTGTGGCCAGCAGGAGCAGGGAGGTCATTGTGTCCTGTACTCAGCACTGGTTAGGCCACACCTTGAGTCCTGTGTCCAGTTCTGGGCCCCTCAGTTTAGGAAAGATGTTGAGATGCTGGAAGGTGTCCAGAGAAGGGCAACAAAGCTGGGGAGGGGTTTGGAGCACAGCCCTGTGAGGAGAGGCTGAGGGAGCTGGGGTTGCTTAGCCTGGAGAAGAGGAGGCTCAGGGGAGACCTTCTTGCTCTCTCCAACTCCCTGAAGGGAGGTTGTAGCCAGGTGGGGGTTGGTCTCTTCTCCCAGGCAACCAGCACCAGAACAAGAGGACACAGTATCAAGCTGCGCCAGGGGAAGTTTAGGCAGGAGGTGAGGAGAAAGTTCTTCCCAGAGAGAGTTGTTGGCCATTGGAATGTGCTGCCCAGGGAGGTGGTGGAGTCATCGTCCCTGGAGGTATTCAAGAGGGGATTGGATGTGGCACTTGGTGCCATGATTTAGTAGTCATGAGGTGTTGGGTGATAGGTTGGACTTGATGATCTCTCAGGTCTTATCCAACCTTTTCGATTATATTGATTTTGATTATATGACAAGAGGACACAGTCTCAGGCTGTGCCAGTGGAGGTTTAGGTTGGATGTTAGGAAGAAGTTCTACACAGAGAGAGTGATTGCCCATTGGAATGGGCTGCCCAGGGAGGTGGTGGAGTCACCGTCATTGGAGGTTTTCAGGAGGAGACTTGATGGGGTGCTTGGTGCCATGGGTTAGTTGTTTAGGTGGTGTTGGATTGGTTGATGGGTTGGACACGATGATCTTGAAGGTCTCTTCCAACCTGGTTTGGTTTATTCTAAATAAAGGTTCTAAATAGAGGTTTATTCTAAATTCTTTGAAAAAAAAGAAAGGGAGAAGGGAAAAAATAAGAGGATGCCTAAGGAGAAAGTTACAAATTGTAGCTGCTGTTGCATTCTGAACAACAGCATTTAAATGTTTAATCTGTGCTTAAAAATAAGCAGTGCTGCTTTTACTCTTTGTGCAGTCCTAATTTCATTATTTCAGATGTTTGTTCTGTACCCCAAATAAGTCAGAGGATGGGGATGAAAGTTCTGGTTGTGCATTTCATAACACACACAGATGTCAGAAGCAGTCTGAAAGCTGTACCCATGGCTGTGTATTTGCAGTGCCCTGGTTTGCTGTTGCTCAGTGATGCACGCTCAGGAATAGGGAGTTTTGTTTTGGTTGGCTTGGGTGTTTTGGTTGTTTTTTTTGCCTGAACTCTTCTTTCAGAGAAAGTAAAAGAACTGTTCTAAGCAAAATAGCATAAAATCATAAAGGTTGGGGAAGGCCTCTCAGATAATCAAGTCCAACCATCAACTAGCACCATCATGCCCACTAAATTGTGACCCAAAGTGCCATGTATCATAATAGTATCATAATTTCATTCAGGGTTGGAAGGGACCACAAGGATCATCTAGTTCCAAGCCCCCTGCCATGGGCAGGGACACCCCACACTACATCAGCCTGGCCACAGCCTCACCCAGCCTGGCCTTAAACACCTCCAGGGACAGGGCCCCAACCACCTCCCTGGACAACCCATTCCAGGGCTTCACCACTCTCATGGGGAAGAACTTCCTCCTCACCTTCAGCCTCAATCTCCCCACCTCCAGCTTCATTCCATTCCCCCTAGTCCTATCACTGCCTGAGATCCTGAGCAGTCCCTCCCCAGCCTTCCTGTAGCCCCCTTCAGATACTGGAAGGCCACAATGAGGTCACCTGGGAGCCTTTTCTTCTCCAGACTGAACAGCCCCAACTCCTTCAGTCTGTCCTCACAGGAGAGGTGCTCCAGCCCTCTGCTCATCCTCCTGGCCCTTCTCTGGACACCTTCCAGCACCTCCACATCCCTCTTGGAATAGGGGCTCCAGAACTGGAGGCAGTACTCCAGGTGGGGTCTCAGCAGAGCTGAGCAGAGGGGGAGAATCACCTCCCTTGCCCTGCTGGCCACACTTCTCCTGCTGCAGCCCAGGATCTGATTGGCTTTCTGGGCTGCAAGTGCACACTGAGAGCTCCTGGTGAGCTTCTCCTCCCCCAGCACCCCCAAGTCTCTCTCCTCAGGGCTGCTTTCCAGCCAGTCCCTGCCCAGCTTGGATTTGTGCCTGCTTCCAGAGCTTCATTTTACTTTTGCTGCATTGTGCAAGGAGGACACAAGCACTGCACAACCTCATGAAGCCAAGGGCAGAAAAGTTTTGCTAACTCAGGCCAGTAGGTTGCCCAGCAGTTCTGTAGGGTCAGTGCTGCTTACAGAACCCTCCCAAGAAGCTGAGAGGATACTTCAGTGAACATAAAAGAGCTAAAGGACATTTGCACAAAGCCATAGCCACACAACAAACACACACATCCACCAGAAGCATACACATGAGCACAGAGATACTCAGGTCAGTGCAAAGGTGCTTCCTTTACCTGATATCCTGATATGTCAACAAGTGTTTTGAGCACCTCCAGAGATGGTTGGTGACTCCATCACATCACAGCCTGTTCCAATGCTTGACCGCTCTTTCAGTTAACAAATTTTTCCTGATACCCAGCCTAAACCTCTCCAGTGCAACTTGAGTCAATTTCCTCTTGTCCTGTCACTCATTGTTGGGGAGAAGGGGCCAACAAACCCCTGGCTACAAGCCCCTTTCAAGGAGTTGTAGGAAGCAAGAAGACCTCCCCTCAGCATCCTTTTTTCCAAGCTAAATAACCCCAGTTCCCTCAGGCAAATCTCACCAGACTTGTTCCTGTACCCCACCTGCTAGGTGAACCTGCTCTAGCAAGAGCATTGGACTACATGATACCTGAAGGTCCCTTCCAACCCCTACCATTCTCTGAATGATTCTAACTCTGCCAAGGCTGGTGCTAAACCGTGTCCCTCAGCATCACATCTCTGCATCTCTGAAACAGCTCCACCTCCCTGCAGGGCCTGTTTCACTGCTTGAAAAGCCTTCCAGTGAAGATGTTTCTTCTAGTAACCAACCTAAAAATCACCTGTGGGGGCCTGACAACACTTCCCTAAGCCAAGAGTGTTTGGATAAAGATGCAGGTTATTTGAGGTGGTGGTACCTGGTTTTGTTCCTAGATCTTCTCCTGCTGTGCTGGGTAGGATCAAAGGACATCAAAGCCTCTGCTCCAGGGGAGGTTTAGGCTGCATGTTAGGCTGGTGTTACTGCTCTCTACAACTCCCTGAAGGGAGGTTGTAGCCAGGAAGGGGTTGGTCTTTTCTCCTAGGCAACCAGCACCAGAGCAAGAGGATGCAGTCTCAAGCTGTGCCAGGGGAGGTTTAGGCTGGATCTTAGGGAAAAGCCTCCTCTTCTCCAGGCTAAGCAGCCCCAGCTCCCTCAGCCTCTCCTCACAGGGCTGTGCTCCAGACCTCTCAAGCACACACTGACAAGTGTCCCTGGATTTAGCAGCTGGAAGAGTCTGAGGACTTACAGGAACTCTGTGACTAGCAGCTAGCAATAGGGACTTGCTGCAAGTAGGAATAAAATGCTGTACTCATCTTTTGATGAGAACAAGAGGACACAGTCTCAAGCTGTGCCAGGGGAGGTTAGGCTGGATGTTAGGAAGAAGTTTCTTCCCAGAAAGAGAGATTGGCCATTGGAATGTGCTGCCCAGGGAGGTGGTGGAGTCACCATCACTGGAAGTGTTTAGGAAGAGACTGGCTGAGGCACTTGGTGCCATGGTTTAGTTGATTAGATGGTGTTGGGTGATAGGTTGGACTTGATGATCTCAAAGGTCTTTTCCAGCCTGGTTAATTCTCTCCTCTCCTCTCCTCTCCCCTCCTCTCCTCTCCTCTCCCCTCCTCTCCCCTCCTCTCCTCTCCTCTCCTCTCCTCTCCTCTCCTCTCCCCTCCTCTCCTCTCCTCTCCTCTCCTCTCCTCTCCTCTCCTCTCCTCTCCTCTCCTCTCCTCTCCTCTCCTCTCCTCTCCTCTCCTCTCCTCTCCTCTCCTCTCCTCTCCTCTCCTCTCCGAACCTCTCCTCTCCTCTCCTCTCCGAACCTCTCCTCTCCTCTCCGAACCTCTCCTCTCCTCTCCTCTCCGAACCTCTCCGAACCTCTCCTCTCCTCTCCTCTCCGAACCTCTCCTCTCCGAACCTCTCCTCTCCGAACCTCTCCTCTCCTCTCCGAACCTCTCCTCTCCTCTCCGAACCTCCCCTCTCCTCTCCTCTCCTCTCCTCTCCTCTCCTCTCCTCTCCGAACCTCTCCTCTCCTCTCCTCTCCTCTCCTCTCCTCTCCGAACCTCTCCTCTCCTCTCCGAACCTCTCCGAACCTCTCCGAACCTCTCCGAACCTCTCCGAACCTCTCCTCTCTTCTCTGCCCTGCCCTAACCTTCCCAAACCTTCCCTTCCCTTCCCACCTCCTCTTTTCTTTTTGCCCCTTCTCTTACTTGTCATTTATTTTACTTGTAAGGACCTGCTCATACACTGGTGGAGGTGGGGAGGGACCTCTGGAGATTATGTTGGTCACTTCTAATTTTATCCTACAATGGAATGTGTTCAAGTCTTTATATTCTTGGTGTTCCATTAGCTTTCAAGAGGATTACTGTGCTCCTGTCAGGATAGGCAGTTTTCTCGTGGGAAATGAATAAATTATTCATAACAAAACTTACAGACCTCAACAGCACAGAAGATTGATGAGACTGCTTAAGGACAAGCTGGTTCCTGTTTTTCTCACCTACTTGAGATCTAGCAGTCTCCTATCCACCCTTCCTGCAAAACCTGATAAGGAGTAATAATTTTTTTCCTTTCCTTTTCTTTTCTTTCCTTTTTTGTTTCTTCCTTCCTCTGCAGCATTAAAGCTGGGCCCAGAAGCCTTCAAATTCGATGGTGGTGTTGAGGCAGTGGCGGTGCGCCAGAACGAGAAGTATTACATCCTGAGGCCGGAGGTGATTGAGACCTACTGGTACATGTGGAGGTTCACCCACGATCCCAAGTACAGGCAGTGGGGCTGGGAGGCAGCACAGGTAACTGAATGAATTACATGCCAGTCATTTAATGCTACAGGCTTGCCTTTTGTAGCCATCTCATAGTGCTGAAAAACTCCAAACCAGTTGCCCAGGTGGCCAAGAAGGCCAATGGCATCCTGGCCTGCATTAGGAATAGTGTGGCCAGCAGGAGCAGGGAGGTCATTGTGCCCTGTACTCTGCATTGGTTAGGCCACACCTTGAGTCCTGTGTCCAGTTCTGGGCCCCTCAGTTTAAGAAGGACATTGAGAGACTTGAAGGTGTCCAGAGAAGGGCAAGGAGGCTGGGGAGAGGCCTTGAGCACAGCCCTGTGAGGAGAGGCTGAGGGAGCTGGGGTTGCTTAGCCTGGAGAAGAGGAGGCTCAGGGGTGACCTCATTGCCCTCTACAACTACCTGATAGGTGGTTGTAGCCAGGAAGGGGTTGGCCTCTTCTCCCAGGCAACCAGCACCAGAACAAGAGGACACAGTCTCAAGCTGCGCCAGGGGAGGTTTAGACTCGAGGTGAGGAGGAAGTTCTTCACCGAGAGAGTCATTCGCCATTGGAATGTGCTGCCCAGGGAGGTGGTGGAGTCATCGACCCTGGAGGCATTCAAGAGGAGATTGGACGTGGCACTTGGTGCCATGGTCTAGTCATGGGGTCTGTGTTGATAGGTTGGACTTGATGATCCTCGAGGTCCTTTCCAACCTAAGTGATACTGTGATACTGTGATTGTCATGATGTCCTGTAGATGAGAGTTCTACCTCAGAACTGCAGCGTGATGGGGGTGGAAGGAACCTCTGAAAATCATCTAGTCCAACCTCCATGCTAGAGCAGGATCACCACACTGAAATATGTCCTCTAGAGGCAGAGACTCTACCTCTCTGGGCAGCTTGTTTCAGTGCTCTGCCAGCCTCACAGGAAAGCTTTTTCTTATGTTTAAGGGAAAGCTCCTGTTTTCTAGTTCATGCCCAGTGCCCTTTTTCTTATCACCTGGAACCAACTGGAAGAGCCCAGCCCCATCCTCTTGAACTCCACCCTTTACCCTTTAGATATTGGTAAGATCCCCTCTCAGTCTGCTCTTCTCCAGCCCTAGGTCTCTCAGACTTTGCTTATAAGGGACACACTCCAATCTCTTAATCATCCTTGTGGCATTCCATTGTGCTGCCTGTTGTATTTTCCTGTCTCTCTTGAACTTGAGAGTCCAGAACTGGACACAAGGTTCCAGGTATGGCTTCACCAGAGCAGAGTAGAGGGAATGAAGAACCTCCCTTGACCTTGACACTCTTCTGAATGCACCCAAGAATGCCACTGGCCTTCAGCAGTCCCAAGTCTCTCAGGCATCCCCTATCCCTCTTGAACTGGAGAGCCCAGAACAGGACACAGTACTCCCAGGTGTAGCCTCACTAGGGCAGAGTCGAGGGAGAAGAGAACCTCCTTCAACCACACCCTTCTTAATGCACCCAAGAATACCACTTGCCTTCTTGGCCATAAGGGCACATTGCTGGCTCACAGGGAACTCCTTGGCCACCAGCTGGTCTTCCCTGCTGAGCTCCTTTCCAGTAGGCTAACCTCTAATGTATACTGGTGCAGGGAGTTACTCCTCCCCAGGTGCAGGACTTTACACTTGTCCTTGTTGAACTTCAAGAGATTCCCCTCTGCCCAGCTCTCCAGCCTGTCCAGGTCTCACTGAATGGCAGCACAGCCTGACTGGGTGCCAGCCACTCCTCCCAGTTTTGTACCTTCAGCATACCTGCCTTGAGCACTCTGTCCCTTCATCCAGGTCATTGTTGAAGATACTGAACAAGACTGGACCCAGTACCAATCCCTGGGGAACACCACTAGCTTCAGGCCTCCAACTTGACCCTGCATCATTGATCACAACCCTCTGAGCTCAGTCCTTCAGCCAGTTCTCAATCCACCTCACTGTCCACTCATCTAATCCACACTTCCTAATCTTACCTATGAGAATGTTATGTGAGACTCTGTCAGAAGCCTTGGCATACAACATCCACTGCTCTCCCTTCATCTTTGTCCCTCCGCAGTCTTCCTTCCCCTGGACTGAATATCAATTCTCTCAGGCTTCCCTCTGTGTAGTCTTCATTCTGACATCTCTCATTAGGCTCCATTTTACTTCTCTGGGCCCTCTCTTAGCACTGTTTTGAAACACAGGACCTAAGACATGTCCCAGTGCTCCAGCTTGAGCCCATCCTCTTCCTCAGTAGAATGAGAAAATTGTTTTGTGTCTTTTGCATTTTAATTCCTTGCAAGAGTAGCTGAAGGGGGCCTACAAGGAGGCTGGGGAGGGACAGGATGTGGCTGAGTTGGTAATGCATAAGACCCTTAATGGGAAGGTGGTGAGTTCAAGCCTGCATTGGGCAGTAATGTCCTCCCTACTCTAGTCATGAGGTCTGTGGTGACAGGTTGGACTCGATGATCTTTGAGGTCTCTTCCAACATCAGTGATACTGAATCTACTGACTTCATCTGTTCAGCTGGTCACACCATCATAGAAGGCTATCAGATTGGGCAAGCATGATAGGGGGATGAATTACAGAGTTGTTCCTGATTTGCAGCTGCTGAATCAGCTGTTGAGTTTGTGGCATGGAAATAGAATCCACTGGTCACGACTCCTCCTGCTATCAGAAGTCCACAATCCTTGAGAGAGGTAATTTGTCTTGGTGAATGGAAGTGTTAAGCATGTGTTTGTGCTCAGCTTACATGAAAAAGCAGAGCTATTCTTACAGTTCCTTCTTGGTCAGTTACTCAAACATAAGTGGTAGGACATCTATTCTCAAATGGTTTGTAAACCAGGTAGGGTGGTCATGGGGATAGATGGATTGGCATCGTGGCTTTGTCTTCCCTTAGGTGTCAGGAAGTCACAGCACATAAGGTAGAGCTTAAAAAATTGATGGTTAGGTATTTGGGGTTCGTGGTTAGGATTTTATTCCCTTGCACAGCTGCTTTCCTGGGCTTAAATCTAATTGTTGAATGTGTTAACCTAATTCCCAAGTGTAGGAGAAGGGTTGTTTTCAGATAGCTTTGGAGCACCTGTGTTTGGTCTCTGACTGAGAAAAGAATGTAAACATCTTGTGACTGAGGGGAGAAGCTGGGCAGAATTTGGTTGGATGTATTAGAATATTGGTTTGGTATTTTAGCCTATTGTATGCCTTCATTACATGGCTAAAAAGGCCAATGGCATCCTGGCCTGCATCAGCAGTAGTGTGGCCAGCAGGAGAAGGGAAGTCATTGTGTCCTGTACTCAGCACTGGTTAGGCCACACCTTGAGTCCTATGTCCAGTTCTCGGCCCCTCAGCTTAGGAAAGATGTTGAGATGCTGGAAGGTGTCCAGAGAAGGGCAACAAAGCTGGGGAGGGGTTTGGAGCACAGCCCTGTGAGGAGAGGCTGAGGGAGCTGGGGTTGCTTAGCTTGGAGAAGAGGAGGCTCAGGGGAGACCTCATTGCTCTCTGCAACGACCTGAAGGGAGGTTTGTCCAGGTGGGGGTTGGTCTCTTCTCCCAGGCAAGCAGCACCAGAACAAGAGGACACAGTCTCAAGCTGCACCAGGGGAGGCTTAGGCTGGATGTTACAAAGAAGTTCTTCCCAGCAAGAGAGATTGGCCATTGGAATGTGCTGCCCAGGGAGGTGGTGGAGTCACCATCACTGGAGGTGTTTAGGAAGAGCCTGGATGAGGCACTTGGTGCCATGGTTTAGTTGATTAGATGGTGTTGGGTGATAGGTTGGACTCAATGATCTCAAAGGTCTTTTCCAACCTGGTTAATTCTATTCTATTCTATTCTATTCTATTCTATTCTATTCTATTCTATTCTATTCTATTCTATTCTATTCTATTCCTGCCAAGCCACATTAACTTTGATTCTGTGAAAGGAAGTATACCCACATGCCACTAGAAAACAACCAGTTAAGATGTGACACCTGTGCCTTCTGATATATAATTTGCTGTCTAACATAATAAACCTCTTCACCTGCTTATATCTTGGCCTGGAAGCTGTGCTCAGGGTGAATCAAACACCTTCAAGGCTGTCCTACAAGAAGTGCTGACCCCCACAACAACTCTTTACTACAACACCCAAGCATGAAAATGCCTTTGAGTCTTTCTCATTGAAAATGGCTCTGCCTGGTCTACAGCAGTCCAGATTCTTTGTATCTGCTGGCCTGCCTTTATTCATCCTTTGTATGTAGATAGAGAACTCCGGTATCTGTCACTCACAGATTATGGGCTGTATTTGAGCTCTGTACTAGACATCAATATAGTATTCACCTAAAACTTCTTTGTAATCCCAGAGAGACTTCTTTTTTTGCCTTTTAAATGCTTCCTGCAGCTGCCTGATTTGATGATCTCTTTCTCACTGCTTCCACCTGCTGGTCTGCACCAGGCTCTTTCAAAACCTAATTTGCTGGCCAAGCAGTTTTCTGCTCGTCTTCAGGATCTGTGGATTTCTCTAGCTCCTCCTTTACCCTGCCACAGGAAGCACAGCTTCAAGCCAGTTTCAGAGATGGGAATAAACATTAAAGAGAACAAGGCCCTAATGAAATATTTTGACTAGAGCCAAAGGAGATGAGGGAAGAGCAAAGGAAGAGACTGAAGCCTGGAGAAATGTTCTGTAGGTGACAACCAGTTTTGCTGCAGAGACAAGAGATGCAGAAACAGTACTTGGAGATCTGATGGAGCCCCTATTCCAAGAGGGAACTGGAGGTACTGGAAGGTGTCCAGAGCAGGGCCAGGAGGATGAGCAGAGGGCTGGAGCTGCTCTGCTATGAGGACAGACTGAAGGAGTTGGGGCTGTTCAGTCTGGAGAAGAGAAGGCTCCCAGCTGACCTCATTGTGGCCTTCCAGTATCTGAAGGGGGCTACAGGAAGGCTGGGGAAGGACTGCTCAGGATCTCAGGGAGTGATAGGACTAGGGGGAATGGAATGAAGCTGGAGGTGGGGAGATTGAGGCTGGAGGGGAGGAGGAAGTTCTTCCCCATGAGAGTGGTGAAGCCCTGGAATGGGTTGTCCAGGGAGGTGGTTGAGGCCCTGTCCCTGTGGGTGTTTAAGGCCAGGCTGGCTGAGGCTGTGGCCAGGCTGATCTAGTGTGGGGTGTCCCTGCCCATGGCAGAGGGGTTGGAAGTAGATGATCCTTGTGGTCCCTTCCAACCCTGACTGATACTATGATCTGAGGGAAGATCTTATCACTCACTACAACTTCATGAAAGGAGGTTGGTGCAAGTTGAATGTTGGTTTCTTTTCCTTACTAACATGTGATAGGACAAGAGAAAATGGCCTCAAGTTGCACCAGAGGAGCTTTAGGTCTAGAGTGTCTATTAGAACAGACTTCCTCAAGGACAGGGTTCTCAAAGACTGGAACAGGCTTTCCAGGGAGGTGATTGAGTCCTCATCCCTGGAGGTGTTCCAAAGAGGCAGAGATGTAGTGCTGAGGGACATGGTTTAGCACCAGACTTAGAGTTAGACAATGGTTGGACTTGATCTTAAAGGTCTTTTCCCAGCAAAATGATTCTGTAATCCTGTAATGAAATGGTTTTGCACACCCCACCCTTTCACACTCACAGAGTTTTCTTAACCTGACCATCACACTTACACAGAAGCATGGGAGGCTTTTTGTTCCCCAGGGCTTTCTGTTCCCTGCATGTTGATAAGTTGTGGTGCTTACTCCTCACACCTACTCCCTACTTCTCCTTCTTCTGCACCACACACAGCTCTGGTTGGTTTTGTTCCTCCATTTATAAATAGATAAGAAACTGGAGTGACGCAGAGAGCACTTGGCTTGGCTTGCTGCTGTTGTACAACAGAGCCTGTATGCAGCTTCCTTTCCATAGAGTCAGAGAATCAATAGGGTTGGAAAAGACCTCAGAGATCATCAAGTCCAACCTGTCACCCAACACCTCAGGACTAACTAAACCATGGCTCCAAGTGCCACATCCAATCCCCTCTTGAACACCTCCAGGGATGGTGACTCCACCACCTCCCTGGGCAGCACATTCCAATGGCCAATCTCTCTTTCTGGGAAGAACTTTCTCCTCACCTGCAGCCTAAACTTCCCCTGGCACAGCTTGAGACTGTGTCCTCTTGTTCTGGTGCTGGTTGCCTGGGAGAAGAGACCAACCCCCTCCTGGCTACAACCTCCCTTCAGGTAGTTGTAGAGAGCAGTGAGGTCTCCCCTGAGGCTCCTCTTCTGCAGGCTAAGCAACCCCAGCTCCCTCAGCCTCTCCTCACAGGGCTGTGCTTCAAACTCCTCTCCAGCTTTGTTGCCCTTCTCTGGATGCATTCCAGCACCTCAACATCTTTCCTCAACTGAGTGGCCCAGAACTGGGCACGGAAATGATTCTGTGATTTCAGTGCAGGTGTTGTCCTTTTACCCAAGGGCTATTTTGTCAGTTTTCTCCAAATCCAGTGCCTGTGGGGAAGAAAACCAGGAAGCTGAATCTTAAATTGCCACAGTGATCATAAATCCCTGGGACATGGTCTCTGTCTCTTTCCTAATTGAAAAAAGAAGTTAATTATCCCAAATAGTAACCTTAGCCCTGGAGACAACATCCATCTGTATCTATACTGAGCCAGCCAAACTAGACCATGATGTGCTGAGGGGCTGGCTGACGTCTTGCAGAAATACTCATGCAAGGTACTCAGGGTAACTGCAGCAAATTACTAAAATCCTTTCTAAGGCTAATTGTTTGAAGCAGTGAGAAGCACCACTTCACAGCAGGCTTGTAAAGTGCATTGCTAATCTAAGCAGGGGAAGTTTAGGCTGGAGGTGAGGAGAAAGTTCTTCCCAGAAAGAGAGATTGGCCATGGGAATGTGCTGCCCAGGGAGGTGGTGGAGTCACCATCCCTGGAGGTGTTCAAGAGGGGATTGGATGTGGCACTTGGTGCCATGGTCTAGTCATGAGGTCTGTGGTGACAGGTTGGACTCGATGATCCTTGAGGTCTCATCCAACCTTGGTGATACTGTGATAACTATTTGGTGGGGACTTGCATATCTGACTAAGTGGGATTGTACCATGGAAGCTGCAGAGTTCATTCTCCTTCCAGTGAAAACAATATACAAGGCTTCAAGTTTGGGCTAACTTCAGACAAACTGAAGACTGACAGTGAGATGGAATGGAAGGGTATGAGGTATGAGGTTGACCTGCTGAAAAGCAGCCCTGCAGAGAAGGACCTCAATGCTTGAGAGGTTTCAATATGATCCTGCTGGCTGGAGGCAGTTGCCACCTTACAGAATCAATAAGGTTGAAGAAGACCTGAGAGATCATCAAGTCCAACCTATTACCTAACACCTCCTGACAACTAAACCAGGGCTTCAAGTTACAGAGATGAAAAAATCTTGCTTAGTGGATTGGATTTCCAGCTTGTTTACTTCAGCAGTGTATGGAATGGAATGGAATGGAATGGAATGGAATGGAATGGAATGGAATGGAATGGAATGGAATGGAATGGAATGGAATGGAATGGAATGGAATAGACCAGGTTGGAAGAGACCTTTTTGATCATCAAGTCCAACCTATCACCCAACACCATCTAATCAATTAAACCATGGCGCCAAGTGCCTCATCCAGGCTCTTCCTAAGCACCTCCAGGGATGGGCAATACATTCCAATGGCCAATCTCTCTTTCTATGAAGAACTTCTTCCTAACATCCAGCCTAAACCTCCCCTAGCACAGCTTGAGACTGTGTCCTCTTGTTCAGAGATCATCAAGTCCAACCTATCACCCAACACCTCATGAGTACTAAACCATGGCAACAAGTGCCACATCCATTCCCCGCTTGAACACCTCCAGTGTTGGTGACTCCACCACCTCCCTGGGCAGCACATTCCAATGGCCAATTACTCTTTCTGGGAAGAACTTTCTCCTCACCTCCAGCCTAAACCTCCCCTGGGGCAACTTGAGACTGTGTCCTCTTGTTCTGGTGCTGGCTGCCTGGGAGAAGAGACCAACCCCCACCTGGCTACAACCTCCCTTCAGGTAGTTGTAGAGAGCAAAAAGGTCTCCCCTGAGCCTCCTCTTCTCCAGGCTAAGCAACCCCAGCTCCCTCAGCCTCTGCTCACAGGGCTGTGCTCCAGACTGGTGCCTAACCTGCACCAGTAGCAAGATCAGTCTCAAGTCCCAACAATAAAGGAAACATTTCCATCCGAACTTTGGGAGAACTCGACTGGAGATAAGGAATGACAGTGAGAATTCGATTTTGGGTTGGTGTAAGCTCAGGCACTGGTGCCACAGCCATTCCAGTCACTTCTTTTGCCAAAGTCTCCTCTGAGTTTTGGAAAATCTTGCTGTGCTGAAACCTGAAGGTGGTCAGGCATTGGAGCAGGCTGCCCAGGGGAGCGGTGGAGTCGCTGTCCCTGGAGGTGCTCACAACGTGTGGAGACATAGCACTTTGGGACGTGGTTTAGTGGGTGTGATGGTGTTGGTTTGAGGGCTGGACATGATGATCTTAGTGGTCTTCCTCAACCTTCATGATTCTGTGTTTTCTAACAACTTGTGAATCAGTTTCTCCAGGGCCAGCTTTAATGGCTGACATCCTGATGTGCTGTGACCTTGTGCATGAGTGGAGTACTGAAAGTGTAGGCAGGAGGTGCTCTGAGCTACTTAATGCATTCCAGTCCCCTCCTCTTCCATTGTGATTTTGGCAGTATTGTGCTGGAGCTGATGAACTGGTTGATTCTTTTTTTAATCACTGATCCTTTGGCCCCTTTCTGCATTGAAGGTTGTTGGTTTTAAACTTCAGGCTTTAAAGATAAAGAGCTCTTCTGCAGCCCAGCACACAAAGCTGACTTGAGGGGAATACATAAAGGGGAAACAGAGAAGAGCACTTGGAGGAGGTGAAATGTGAGGAGAAAGCAGCAGCTGGAAGAGTTTATAAGAGGAAATCAACAGACATAATGGAATGGAATGGAATGGAATGGAATGGAATGGAATGGAATGGAATGGAATGGAATGGGATGGGATGGGATAGAATAGAATAGAATAGAATAGAATAGAATAGAATAGAATAGAATAGAATAGAATAGAATAGAATAGAATAGAATAGAATAGAATAGAATAGAATAGAATAGAACAGAACAGGTTGGAAAAGACCTTTGAGATCATCAAGTCCAACCTATCACCCAACACCATCTGATCAACTAAACCATGGCACCAAGTGCCTCAGCCAGGCTCTTCCTAAACACCTCCAGTGATGGTGACTCCACCACCTCCCTGGGCAGCACATTCCAATGGCCAATCTCTCTTGCTGGGAAGAACTTCCTAACACCCAGCCTAAACCTCCCCTGGCACAGCTTGAGACTGTGTCCTCTTGTTCTCACCAAAAGATGAGTGCAGTATTTTATTCCTACTTGCAGCAAGTCCCCATTGCTAGCTGCTAGTCACAGAGTTTCTGTAACTCCTCAGACTCTTCCAGCTGCAAAATCCAGGGACACTTGTCAGTGTGTGCTTGAGAGGTCTGGAGCACAGCCCTGTGAGGAGAGTCTGAGGGAGCTGGGGTTGCTTAGCCTGGAGAAGAGGAGGCTCAGGGGAGACCTCATTGTTGTCTACAACTACCTGAAAGGAGGTTGTAGCCAGGTGGGGGTTGGTCTCTTCTCCCAGGTAACCAGCACCAGAACAAGAGGACACAGTCTCAAGCTGTGCCAGGGGAAGTTTAGGCTGGAGGTGAGGAGAAAGCTCTTCCCAGAAAGTGTAATTTCCCATTGGAATGTGCTGCCCAGGGAGGTGGTGCAGTCACCATCCCTGGAGGTGTTCAAGAGGGGATTGGATGTGGCACTTGGTGCCATGGTGTAGTTAGTAATCATTCATTGGGTGACAGGTTGGACTTGATGATCTCTGAGTTCTTTTCCAACCTTATTGATTCTATGATTCTATGATTCCTATGCACCTGCATAGCTTTGAGTCACTGATGGGTGTTCTACTCAGTGTTACCTATGAGGAGCCATACCAGCTCAGAGCAAAAGTCTACTAAGCCCAATGTTCTGCCATCATTATCAGTCAACAGTGAATACCCAGGAAAGAAAGTATTGTTTCTTCCCCACAATACTTTCTTAGCATGCAGCAGTTTGCCAGATGAGGTGGTGTTAGGTGCTGTGGAGGGATTTTGCTTCCTTTTGTGTCCAGTCACTTTTTGGTCTTGGTCAGTGTGTCCTGGTAATGCCCACAGCATCCTCTGAGAGGAGATCCACGGCAGGATAACACAGCAGGGAAGGAGCTGCCTTCTTCATTGATCCGGCCTGATCCTTTAATGTTTCCCACTTATGCTCTGCAATTAAATTCTTTTTCTTTCCCCTTCCTCTTTGCAGGCAATTGACAAGTACTGCCGAGTCAGTGGTGGCTTTTCTGGTGTCAAGGATGTCTACTCCTCATCTCCTACATACGACGACGTACAGCAGAGCTTCTTCCTTGCTGAGACTTTGAAGTAAGTCCTCTGCACTCTTGCATCTTCCTCTAAAAGAAGAATGCAGTGGCTCAACAAATGACCTCTTGTCTTGTCAGAGCAGTTTGTAGTTTCAGCTTTCTTTCTCCCCAGCTTTAGTGTCCCAAATCAGCCTCTTTTACCAGCAGGAAATACAAGTGGAATTTCCCACATAAGAAGCTTATGCTGAGAGAGCTTTAGGATAGGGTAGGGTAGGGTAGGGTAGGGTAGGGTAAGGATAGGATAGGATAGGATAGGATAGGATAGGATAGGATAGGATAGGATAGGATGGGATGGGATGGGATGGGATGGGATGGGATGGAATGGAATGGAATAGAATAGAATAGAATAGAATAGAATAGAATAGAATAGAATAGAATAGAATAGAATAGACCTGACCAGGTTGGAAAAGACCTTTGAGATCATTGAGTCCAACCTATCACCCAACACCATCTAATCAGCTAAACCATGGCACCAAGTGCCTCATCCAGTCTCCTCAAAAACACCTCCAGGGATGGTGACTCCACCACCTCCCTGGGCAGCACATTCCAATGGCCAATTACTCTTTCCATGAAGAACTTTCTCCTCACCTCCAGCCTAAGCCTCCCCTGGCACAGCTTGAGACTGTGTCCTCTTGTTCTGGTGCTGCTTGCCTGGGAGAAGAGCCCAACCCCCACCTGGCTACAGCCTCCCTTCAGGTAGTTGTAGACAGCAATAAGGTCTCCCCTGAGCCTCCTCTTCTCCAGGCTAAGCAACCCCAGCTCCCTCAGCCTCTCCTCACCTCATCCAGACCTCTCCCCAGCTTTGTTGCCCTTCTCTGGCCAGGGAAGGTTGTGTGGGTGCTGTCCAAAGATTGAAAGCAAGGAACTTGCTTATAGTTTCAGTGCTGACTGGTGGGGCTTGAAGCTGCTGTGTTGCCACTGCCTCTGTGCTGCTCTGCTGTAATACCCACCATTTTTCCTTTCTGTCTTGCTCTCCAGGTATTTGTATCTGCTTTTCTCCAATGATGACCTTCTACCATTAGACAACTGGGTTTTTAACACAGAAGCTCATCCTCTGCCTGTTTTACACCTAGCCAACACCACACTGTCAGGAAATCCTGCCTATGGATAAAAACAGCTCTGTGAAGAGGAAGAGAGACTGCTTTCAGCTCTGTTTTGTTTACATGGACCACTTGAGACTTTAAGCAGGAGAGGAGACAGACACTTGATAAAAACTAGAGCCCTGAGTCAAGCGGAGTCCCGGCGTGAGAAGCAAAGCTCTTCAGCCTACGGAGCAGTTAAAGGTTCTGTTTTATACATGACCAAAACAGGTTCAGTGTGGTATTTGCAGGGCAGAGACTTGATGTGCTTTGAACCCTAGCAAGACATCAGATCTACTGTCTGACACAAGAGCAGCAGCGTGAGGAAGAAGAGGCTTTCCCGCCCAGGGAGAGGAACTTGCTGCTCTTCGCTGTTGCAAGGAACAGCTCCCCAGTCACAACCAGCTGGGTTCCAAACACCTACAGTTCCTTTTGTTTCTCCTTCTTTTTTGTTTTGGTCCTTTTTTGTTTGTTTGTTTGATGACAGCATGAACAAAGCAACAATGAACAAAGCAACAACACGACAAAGCAACGTCACTGCACCAGCAGCAGCAGGATCTGAGCCTTGTTTTTCTGTACCTGTCTGAGTGTTCCTGAGGAGCATCTCTTTGTCCAGCCTGGCAGCCATTCTCAGGGCCTCTAATCTCTCAAAACTAAATACTCCTAAACCATGACAACTGTTTCCTCCCCCATTTTCCTTTCCCAAGATCATACTTACAGATCTGTGTTGTGTGCTTCCATCCGGCAGACAAATGGGTGAGCGTTTGGCTCGTCAGCTGCATGGGCTTAGTTCATTTGGCAAGCTGCAGTCACAGAGCCTGGAGCACGTTGCAGGGGTAGGAAGGAGCTTGAGTTTCCCTTCCTCACAGATTCTGTCACATGGTAAAAAATCTTGTCTTGAGTAGTCCTGGTTCTTTGAGCCAAACAAACAGAGGTGAGACCATGAGAACAGCAGCCTCTCAGGATCAAAATGGGATGATGCAGTATGTGGCAGTGAAAGAGGCACCCCTTGCATGCACCATGGTGGGAGCTCCTTGCCTTATGTTTTTCCACACAATCTGGAGTTTTGCTGGAAGGTTAAAGTTAAATTTCATTCTTGGGAGAGCATTCACTGAGCCTTCTTTGAAGGTAGGTGTATGACCAAAGCCTAAAGAGCTGCCTTGGATTTAGTTTGCAATGGGTTTTTTTCCCTGGGTGCACCAGCACAAAGCCAACACAAGCTTCCTTGTGTCTCCTACAAAGGAGTGGTGAAAGAAACTGCAGAGTCTCTTTTCCCATTACTTTCTGAGAATGTTGTGGGGCTTTCTTCCACTCTTCCACAATAAGGACCAATTTATTTATGTTCCTAATTCTCCACAGCTCTCAAATTCTTTTGCTGGGGTGGCTGACACCTTTGCTGAAAGAGCTGCAAGATGCTCCTTTCCCTCCTAAATACTGCCCAGGTTGAGTGCACTTTGGTTGTGTTTTCATACTGGATTGAGTGGAAAGACTGTTCAGTGAGCTGGGTCATCAGAGCTGAAGGGTGTGAGTGCTCTCTGTGCCCCTCTAAAAATGGTTTATATGAAGTTTTATATATGAAAGCTTTTCCCCCTGTCATATTACTGTGTATTCTGACCATACATTGTTGTAGAACTTCCCCCAGAACCTTTTCCTTCACTCATTTTGACTCTCACTCAGCATCCAAATCATCCCATGGTCTCAGAGAGCTGCTGTCCAGTGTCATTTGGCAGACAGTTTAAGAGGGGGAGCACACAGAGCTCAGAAAAGAACCCCTCCAACCTCAATGTTTTAACCATAATTCTAGTGACTTAGGTACTGCAATTTGCAACAGTATCCTAACAATAACTTGGGGACTGATGAAGTCATTGAGACAGTAAAATAATACTGATGCAAACAATTGTTTCTTTAAAACTAGCAGCAGCCTACTGCTCCCACATGCATTGATTTTGCTCTTTACTAGTCAGTGACTTTGCTGAAGAGGTGGTCCTCTCCTCTGCCATCTTCCAAAGCTCAGAGATGCACTTTCAAATGCAGTTTTTCCCATCCCATGAGAACTGCTCCTGGCTTCAAACTGCACTCAAACTGCCTTGTTCTGCTCTGTCTCTCTGTGTGCAGAGGAGAAAGAGGAAAAGCAAGCTTCTGCTTAGTTAAAACAAAAAAAGACAAGCCAAAAAGACAAAAGGCACTTTCCACCCCATGCACCCATGCCTGCACACCTCCTGAAAGTGCAGGTGTAGAATGGCTGCCAGGCTGTTCAGGGAAAGGTCAAGGAGAGAATGTTGGAGTCTCAGAGGCAGCAAAATTCTCATTGCTGCTTTCTCACGAATTAAAGAGCAATCCTTCCAACCAACCCTCCCCTGAATCCCCACTGGGTTAACTCACTGCCATGGAGGAGCTAAGCCATTTCATCTTATGGGATGGCATTTCTCTCAGAGCAGATGTGAAGTGCTGCTGTGTCTTCTTTGTGTAGACAGGCAGCAGGCACCAAATAAAAGACAGTTCCCTCAGTTCCCCCAGGGGCTGTCAGTTCCTGCCCCGTCACCCTAGAACACCAACTGCCCTTCTGCCTCCCAAGCTACTGATGTGCAGAAGTCTATCAATAGTAACACATTTTAAGGACTAATGGCTGTGTCATTCATTAATCTTTCCAACCTGAGATTCCCTAGAGCAAGCTGAGTTTGGAGGTAATGGCTTCTGGGTGAGGTGTGTGCATCATAACCGAGCACCACAGGTATTGAGACCTCTGACCAAAGTGGCGTGCTCTCCCTCCGAGTCCTTCACAGAGAAGGAGGTTCTGACCTGCAGACCACCTGCAACCCAAAGTTCAGACTGTTTTCCCTCTGGGGACCTAAGGTGCAGTAGAATATTGCCACTTTCATTCTGTTGCTGCTGTCTTACATCCTTCCATGAAGATAAGAGTGTGAATTTAAGCACAAAATGACTTTCTGGTCCTAGTTGTCTCCGAGTCTTGCACTGTGTTCCCTGCCAAAGCCACCTGCGTTTTCTTTAGGTAGCTGTCCCATTGTAGCAGTTTCTACAATGCCTTCCCCTCTTACAGGATGAACTGCAGAACAGAAAATGGTGTTCTGTTTGTTTGGCACGCTGGATTTGGGCAAGAGCCTGGCAATCCCAGAGCTGTCTGTCTCCTATTTGCATGCAGTCAAAACAAGGATGTGCAGTTCTTTTCCTAAGCCACGCCTTAAGCTTGCCAGTTGGTCAGGATCTTCTAGCAGCAACTTTTTTCCTCACACTTAGGGCCTGACTTGTCAAAGAAGTCAGATTTCTCCAGGTTCTACTGACTGTCCTGGAGCTGCGTGTGTGCCCTGCAGTCAGGAAAATAGCTTCTTAGCTTTGCCCTTTCAATGCAACCAAACCCCTTGGATGATGTTCTGGGTGCAGCTTTTGCTGCACAATGCAGTCCCTAAATGTTTAAGGCACTATGAAAATCAGTAATAATGCTGGAGTAAAAGGTGTGTGTGTGGGGTGGGGAAGCAGATAGTTCCCTCTGTGAGTCACACCTCTGAGGCTCCTTCAGAGTCCTACTCCAAATTTGTGGATCACTGTCTTCTCCCTCCCTGTGACTGTTGTATTCCCATCCAGTAGGTGACAAAATTTATATGCTGAGTAACTGTACCCTGAAAACTGCAAGAAAAGACAGAGTCTTTGTGATGCCCTCCACTGAGGTTACAGCTCTAGCCTGCTGTGGTTTACAGCTGAGCAAAGCCCAGTTCAGCTGTCCTTTATGATCCCTCCTTCTGTGCTGGAGGACATTTTATTGCCAGCCCTCACAATGACCTGGTAGAACCTGGTGTTTGGTGACTTGAGTTCCTGGTGTTTTCCCTTTGTTGCCTCTTGGAGTGGATGAATGCATCCCTGCCCAAGTGGGGTGAGGTTAGTTTGCTATCGTATCAGAGGTCTACTTCTGTTTCTTTTAAGAGCTTGGGAGAGCAAAGCCAGGCGATGCTGCAGTGGAGCCTGCCTGGATCACCTCTCCAAAGTCATTCTTGGACAAAAGTAGCTGGACTCGATGATCTTAGAGGTCTTTTCCAGCCCAAATGATTCTGTGGGGGGTTTCTGCACTGTGCCTCTCAGTTGGAATGGAGAGGTGGTTAACAGCAGTAACACCGAAAGGGTCAGCGGCGGAACCTGACGTCCGCAGCAAACCGTGAGGCAGGTTGCATCTCAGGGCTGCAGTTAAGAGGCTGGGAGCAGTCTGAGCCTGTCCCATGCATTAGTAAGTCCAGTCCACGTTTTTAAGGGGAGAGATAAGAAGCAGGCTTCTTGTTAGCAGAGGGAAATGAAAGGATGCTCTCAGTCCACACTGTAGTTTGGAGTTGTGTTCGCCCTGATAAGACATCCCCTCTTTAGCTCCTTGAATTCTGAGAGATGGCCTTCTGACTCAAGAGCTCGAGCTGCCACACACAGAGGAGGCCCAAGCTCGTTTGCAGGCTGTGTGCATACAGCTGTGGCAGATGTGATGGATAAGTGCTAGCTGCTTTGGCTGTCGGCCCTTTCTAACCAGCTGCTCTGCAATCGCTCAGCAAAGTTGAGAGCCACCAAAGTCGAAGGAGACAGCCTGAGTGGCCACAGGGAAATGTTGCCTTCCATCCTCATTGCTTGGTGGGAGTTGGGTTTGCATTCTGCCTTTATTCATGCTTTGTCTAAAACTGACAGGTTCTTGTTTTTTTTCCCCCCTCCCCAAAATAATCAAAGGGCAAAAAGTCTTCTGATGTGGAAACCTTCTGCCTCTGACCTGGAATCCTGCATATGTACTTTTTACAGATTAAAAATAATATTGTATATAAAAAAAAGAAAAAAAAAAAGATTGAATAAAGAATGTCTTTAAGTGAAAAAGGTCTGCAGTGTGTCCTCTGCCTCCCACAGCAGCCTCCCCTGGAGAGCGGCCAGGCAGAGAGGGACCTGGGGGTGCTGGTTGATGGTAGGCTGAACATGAGCCTGCAGTGTGCCCAGGCAGCCAAGAGGGCCAATGGCATCCTGGCCTGCATCAGGAACAGTGTGGCCAGCAGGAGCAGGGAGGTCATTCTGCCCCTGTACACTGCACTGGTTAGGCCACACCTTGAGTCCTGTGTCCAGTTCTGGGCCCCTCAGCTTAGGAAGGAGGTTGAGTTGCTGGAAGGTGTCCAGAGAAGGGCAACAAAGCTGGGGAGGGGTCTGGAGCACAGCCCTGTGAGGAGAGGCTGAGGGAGCTGGGGTTGCTTAGCCTGGAGAAGAGGAGGCTCAGGGGTGACCTTTGTGCTCTCTACAACTACCTGAAGGGAGGTTGTAGCCAGGTGGGGGTTGGTCTCTTCTCCCAGGCAAGCAGCACCAGAACAAGAGGACACAGTCTCAAGCTGCACCAGGGGAGGTTTAGGCTGGATGTTAGGAAGAAGTTCTTCCCAGCAAGAGAGATTGGCCATTGGAATGTGCTGCCCAGGGCGGTGGTGGAGTCACCATCACTGGAGGTGTTTAAGAAGAGCCTGGATGAGGCACTTGGTGCCATGGTTTAGTTGATCAGATGGTGTTGGGTGATAGGTTGGACTTGATGATCTCTTCCAACCTGGTTTATCTTATTCTATGCTAGTCTAGTCTAGTTTAGTCTAGTCTAGTCTAATATATTCTAATGTCACCATGGCAGAGGATGTGACTCATCACCCAGAGGAACAAGGATTAGGGGGTGATCAAGGAATCCTCACATGCAGAAGGGAACCCAAGCCTGTACCCCAGGTAGCACCACACCAGGCTGTGGCTTGGCAGCAATGGAAATGGCATTGCAGGCTGGAGAGGAGCTGCAGAAGTATTTCAGTTCCCTCATGGTTTTGTTAGGGACTCCCCCAAAGTTCCCTCTCCCCCAAAGAGCTGGGTCCATCCTGCTGCACACCCAAAGCAGTTCACAAGCCATGAGGGCACCAGACAGCCAGTTCCTCTCTGCAGATTTCTAGTGCCTACAACAGCAGAAGCCTCTCAGGAACTGGGCCTCACAGAGCTCCTCACAAGGAATCCTGTGTTGTCATTTGGCTCAGCTTTGGATGAGTTCTGAGATGAGGGCCTGTAAGGGGCTGGTTCCCCATGATGCTCTCTGTTCCTGCTTTTGCTTGGTCCTGCACAGTGAGTCAGTGTCTCCACAGTGTATGAAAGCCATCAGCAGGCCAAGGTTAAGGGTGCCAGGTCCCCAAGCTGTTTGGTTCCTCAGGGTCCTTCTTTAGGTCCTTCCACCTTGGAGACAGACCCAAGCCTGCTCCTTTACCTGTACCTCATGTCTCTTATAAGAACAAGTGATCTTGGATGTCCTGGATGGTTTTGCAGGTCCTCATACCCAACCTTCCACTCAAGTTCCCTGGCTGCAAACCCTCCATTCTCCTCAGCCATGCAAATGGCACACCAGAACTTCTGAGGGCTCAGCCATCCTCTGCTCTGCCTACCCTCTAGAAAATCTGGCTTTAGATGGGGCCCCAAAACTGAGGGGACTGGCAGGGAACAGAGCTCAGCTGGAGGGAAAGTGAGTGCAAACCAGCACTCCTGAAGGGGTCTAGGAGATACCATAGTGAGAACAGAGGGGCTGCAGGGGGTAAGCATGCAAACACAAGTACTGGAGGGCAATGGTGCATGCACAGATTGGGCTGAAGGGGAAGTGAGAGCAAAGGAACAAGAGGAGGGGAGCAGAACTCAACAGGAGCTGAAGTGCAGTCTAGAGATGAACACATATGGAGAGGTCTGAAGGTGCAATTATTAGGAGCACTGGTATCATAGTATCATAGTATCAGTCAGAGTTGGAAGGGACCACAAGGATCATCTAGTTCCAACCCCCCTGCCATGGGCAGGGACACCCCACACTTGATCAGCCTGCCCAGAGCCTCATCCAGCCTGGCCTTAAACACCTCCAGGGACAGGGCCTCAACCACCTCCCTGCACAACCCATTCCAGGGCTTCACCACTCTCATGGGGAAGAACCTCCTCCTCACATCCATGGTAGGTAAGACATGATCCCCTTCTGCAAGTTGCACCTGGAGTGCTCCCGTTCCTTCATGAGCAAACCATTCTCAGTAAGGACTGCTCTGTAGCTCAGACTTCCACTGGGATCTCAAAGAGAACAGATGTGGGTTTAGCTGTTTCTTTAGAAAGGAATCCTAAGGAATATGAAATGGCCTAAAAGTGGTCTGGAGTTGGACTCTGAGAGTCACACACTGTGCACAATCAGGTGCTGTGGTTTAAAGCCCTCCCAGCCAGCACCAAACACCATGCAACCACCTGCTCACTGCTGTCCCTCTCTGGTGGAATGGGGAGGAGAAAATACACTAAAAAGCTTGAGGGTGAAGACAAGGACAGGGAGAGCACAACCACCAATCATAGTATCAGGCAGGGTTGGAAGGGACCACAAGGATCATCCAGTTCCACCCCCCCTGCCATGGGCAGGGACACCCCACACTACATCAGCCTGGCCACAGCCTCAGCCAGCCTGGCCTTAAACACCTCCAGGGACAGGGCCCCAAACACCTCCCTGGACAACCCATTCCAGGGCTTCACCACTCTCATGGGGAAGAACTTCCTCCTCACCTCCAGCCTGAACCTCCCCACCTCCAGCTTCATTCCATTCCCCCTAGTCCTATCACCAATCATGGACATGAACAAAAGACAGACTGGGGAAACAAACTCAGTTGTATTTAAACAACAAACCCACCACCAATTCACCACTTGAGTCAGAGTAGGACAGTAATAAATGCAACCACATCTTAAAAACATCTTCCCCCCCCACCCCTTCCTTCCTCTTGGGCTCAGCTCTGATCCCAGTTCTCCCTCCTCCCTGCCAGTGGTGCAGTGGGCAGGGGATGGGGGCTGTGGTCAGTCCCAGCCTGTTCCATTTTGTTTCTATTGCTCCTTCCTTCTCAGAGGGAAGACTTCTCAAGGTCCTTCCCTGTTACAACATGGTGTCCCTCTCACAGGGGACAGTCCTCCACAGACTTCTCCAGCTAGCATGGGGCCCTTCCATGGGCAGTGGTCCCCCCAGGACGCACTGCTCCAGAATCATGACCTTTGCTCCAGTGTGGTGTTGTCCATAGGCTGCAAGCTGGATTCTGCCCCACTGTTGACCTGTAAGGGCTGCAAGGCCTCAGCCTGCCAGCTCACCAGAGGCCAAAGGAGAATGGCTGCTCTGGTGTGCCTTGCCCTCTCCTTCCTCACTGATCTCAGCATCCACACGGTTGTCTCTACCATTTCCCACTCCTTTCCCACAGCAAAGAACCTCCAAAACAAAAGAACAGTTTTTTCCCCCTCTTAAATATATCACAGAGGCTCTGCCTGGCTGTGTCCAGGCCAGAGGCAAGCCCCACTTGGAGCCAAGGCAGCTTTTCAATGTGTCCTGAGGCTGCTCTGCCAGTACCAGCTCCTTCCCTGCCAAAACCTTGCCAGACACAAACCCACCACACTGAGCTAATTGCAAAGCTAAGCATCAGGGTTCATCCTGCCAGCACCTGCCCATGAGCAGGAGACCATCCTCAACCATATGTCACTGGCTCCCTTTCTGGATGGGGCAACCACTCAGCTTAGCAAACACTTGGTATCAAAATCAGGCTGGCTAAATTATGTTCAGACCACAGCACCCAAATGTGCTAAAAATGTGTAGAGAGGGCTCCCCAGATTGCTCTCCAAGATTTGTGCTGCAGGTGGTTTGATGCCAGCATGTTGCTGCTCTTTTGCTCACTGTCAGCAGCTTGCTTCAAAATGCAGTACAAGTAAGAGAAAAATGGGAGACTGTGGCTCCTACTGAAGTTCACTTCAGGGAGCAGCCACAACAGTGAGAAGTGCTGCAGCCATGGATTTCTGACCCCAGCAGCAGAGCAAAGACAGAAGAACAGAGCATGTGCCCATGCTGCTGAAATGCTGGAGCAGCTGAGACCTTATTGCTGTCTACAACTGAAGGGAGGTTGTAGCCAGGTGGGGGTTGGTCTCTTCTCCCAGGCACCCAGCACCAGAACAAAAGGACACAGTCTCAAGCTGTGCAGGGGGAAGTTTAGGCTTGAGGTGAGGAGAAAGTTCTTAACAGAGAGAGTTGTTGGCCATTGGAATGTGCTGCCCAGGGAGGTGGTGGAGTCCCCATCCCTGGAGGTGTTCAAGAGGGGATTGGATGTGGCACTTGGTGCCATGGTTTAGTCCTGAGGTGTTGGGTGAGAGGTTGGACTTGATGATCTCTGAGGTAATTTCTATGATTCTAGGAGCAAAGTCAACAGAACAGCACCATGGAATCATAGAATCATAGAATTGTTGCAAAGCTGTCCAGAGATGTTCTTCTCCCCCTCTGCTCTGCCCTGTTGAAGCCACACCTGGAGTATTGTATCCAGATTTGGCCTCCCCAGTTCAGGAGAGACAGGGGACTACTGGAGAGAGTCCAACAGATGGCCACAAGGATGATGAGGGAAGAGAGCTGGAGCTCTTCAGAAGAGACTGGGAGAGGAAGGTCTTAATCCTTGTCAATATCTAAAGGGTGAAAGTCAAGAGGATGGGGCTGGGGTCTCTTCAGTGGTGCCCAGTGACAGGGTAAGAGGCAATGAGCACAAATTAGAGTATAGAAGGTTTTACTTAAACAGAAGGAGAAAATTGTTTTCTGTGAGGGTGCCAGAGCACTGCACCAGGCTGCCCAGAGAGAATAGTGTCACAGGATCACATTATCACTGAGGTTGGAAGAGACCTCGAGGATCATCAAGTCCAACCTGTCACCACAGACCTCATGACTAGACCATGGCACCAAGTGCCACATCCAATCCCCTCTTCAACACCTCCAGGGATGGTGACTGCACCACCTCCCTGGGCAGCACATTCCAATGGGAAATTACACTTTCTGGGAAGAACTTTCTCCTCACCTCCAGCCTAAACTTCCCCTGGCGCAGCTTGAGACTGTGTCCCCTTGTTCTGGTGCTGGTTGCCTGGGAGAAGAGACCAACCCCTTCCTGGCTACAACCTCCCTTCAGGTAGTTGTAGAGAGCAATGAGGTCACCCCTGAGCCTCCTCTTCTCCAGGCTAAGCAACCCCAGCTCCCTCAGCCTCTCCTCACAGGGCTGTGCTCAAGGCCTCTCCCCAGCCTTGTTGCACTTCTCTGGACACCTTCAAGTGTCTCAATGTCCTTCTTAAACTGAGGGCCCAGAACTCAAGGTGTGGCCTAACCAATGCTGAGTCCAGCGGCACAATGACCTCCCTGCTCCTGCTGGCCACACTGTTCCTGATGCAGGCCAGGATGCCATTGGCCTTCTTGGCCACCTGGGCACACTGCTGGCTCATGTTCAGCCTACTGTCAATGAACACTCCCAGGTCCCTCTCTGCCTGGCTGCTCTCCAGCCACTCTGACCCCAGCCTGTAGTACTGCATAGGGTTGTTGTGGCCACAGTGCAGCCCCTGGCACTTGGACTTGTTGAATGTCATCCTGTTGGACTCTGCTCATCCATCCAGCCTGGCAAGGTCCCTCTGCAGAGCCTTTCTGCCCTCTAACTGACCAACATCTGCTCCTAACTTGGTGTCATCTGCAAATTTGCTGATGACTGACTCAATCCCCTCATCCAGATCATCAATGAAGATGTTAAAGAGGATGGGGCCCAGCACTGATCCCTGGGGGATGCCACTGGTGCCTGGCCACCAGCTGGCTGTGGCACTGATTAATTAAACTCAACAAAGACTTCAAGCTGCCAGCATTGCTGGAAATGTGCTTTATTTATCAGTACCAAGTCAGGTAAAATACTTTGCTTCGTGTGATCTGAAACCAGACAGAGCAATTCCCATCTTCCAGAGGTGTTTTCAGCACGTGGGCTGTGTGTTCAAGAAGCAAGCACTGGATCTCATCTGCTTCCTCGAAGAAGTTCTGAAGTTTTGGTCCAGAAGTCGAGTGATATGTTCTAAAGAAGCTCCTGTGGCCATCAGAAGAGCACAGGGACAGCACATGTGCATCTATCAAGGCTCTTGATAGACAGCAAGTCTATAGTCTTGATAGTCAGCAAGGTTTTAGCAGCTTTTGCAGACAAGTGGCTTCCCCCTGCTGCCTGTTTGGAGAGCCTGGCAGGGGCTGAGTGAGAAGGGTGTAGCTGAGTCATATGTGTTTGTAAAGTGTAATTATAGCTCTAGGACAAATTGTGCTTTGAAGAGGCCATGAAGTGAGAAGAAGGGCTGACAAGACTGGAATGGAGTCTTCCTAACTCCTTTGTGTCACACAAGACGTGGAAGTGGATGCAGACTCTACAGTGCAGTTGCCCTGATCAGCCTGTACTTAAGGGGACGATTAATGAGTGTTTATTTTGGGCTGGGGGTGGAGACTATTACAGACAGTCTTCATTTGAATGCTTTGTAGTTAAGGCACCCAGTACCAGAACAAGAGGACACAGTCTCAGGCTGCACCAGGGGAGGTTCAGGTTGGATGTTAGGAAGAAGTTCTATACAGAGAGAGTGATTGCCCACTGGAATGGGCTGCCCGGGGAGGTGGTGGAGTCGCCGTCATTGAAGGTGTTCAGAAGGAGACTTGATGGGGTGCTTGGTGCCATGGGTTAGCTGTTTGGGTAGGTTGGATTGGTTGATGGGTTGGACACAATGATCTTGAAGGTCTCTTCCAACCTGGTTTGGTTTATTGGTTTATTCTAAGTGCTGCTGATGTTCACCCAGCTCTCCTCTGTCTCAAGGCCCTAGGGTTGGCCAGGTTTCAGCAGCTCTGAAGCCCTAGCAAGCCTTGCTTTTCAAGTACTCCCTTCTCTGCGGGACGATGGAGGCAATCCACTGGCCGGTGCGCTGCTTGGCCTCTTCCCACGTGTAGCGGGGCTCGTAGCCAAAATCCTGCTGTGCCTTCCGGTACGAGAAGCTGAAGGGGGTGTTCAGCAGAGTGACCAGGTGGCGGTTGGTGGAGGGGATGTACCTGACGAAGGGACGGAGCAGGAAGCTCACCACCTCCAGCAGCAGCGAGAAGTAATACAGCGCTGTCAGAGGCAGGGGGAGCCGGGGCTCGATGCCAAAGCCCAGCTCTTTGGTCAGCTCGTAATTGAGGTCGGCATAGCTCATGTGAGGAGTGTCATCGGAGATGTAGTAGAAGTGCCCCCGGATGTGCTTGGCTCTCTGCGGGACTCGCAGGGCCCTGGCCGCCTGCACGTGTGCCCAGGCGATGTTGCCCACGTACACGGGGTTCACCAGAGCCTCCTCCCTGGAGAAGCGCAGGAAGACATTGCTGTTCAGCAGGCACTTGTCCAGGTGGCCTCGAAGAAATGGGCACCCTTCTCCAAAGATGTACATGGACCTCAGGGCACAAGCCGTCAGCCTGCCACCGTCCTTCAGCACACGGCCGTCTGCTCTCAGCACTGACTCCTCTGCCAGCCTCTTACTCTGGGCGTAGGGGAAGTTGGATTTGCTCTCATAAGCTGTGTCTTCATCCCCGTTGAATATTGGGTCCCCTTTGCAGTTGGGGCCTGTCACTTCGATGGTACTGGTGTATATGAAGTGCTGGACGTTACAGCGAACACATGCCTCCAGCAAGAGCTGAGTACCTTCAAAAGAGAAATGTGCAAGTCAGCCTCGAGCTCCCCAAGCAGGAAAAAGTTCAGCTTTTAGATCAGAAACACATCTCTGGCTTGAGCCTGGCCAGATCTCTCCTCTCTGCAGCTGGAAGAATCCTGTCCTGAACTGGGCACGGTGTTCAAAGAAACTGAACCTATTCTGGATCTGTATTTAGAATCATAGAATCAATAAGGTTGGAAAAGACCTCAGAGATCATAGAATCATAGAATCAATAAGGTTGGAAGAGACCTCAGAGATCATCAACTCCAAGCTCTCACCCAACACCTCATGACTACTAAACCATGGCACCAAGTGCCACATCCAATCCCCTCTTGAACACCTCCAGGGATGGTGACTCCACCACCTCCCTGGGCAGCACATCCCAATGGCCACCAACTCTCTCTGTGCCCCTACCAGAGTGAATCACACTCTGTGTGTGTCTGTGTGTGTGAGGTTTAATTCCAAGATTCAAATTTGCCTCTTGCTTTGGTCAGCACAGACACTGACCACAGATTCAGGGGGTTTTAGCCTGTTAGTTGGATTGACTTGGCTTAAAGCAGAGAGCCTTCAAAAGCTGTCCCACCCATTGGAGCATTCCTGTATGCTGAAGCCCTGCTTTCCACACTTGAGGATGCTTTTGGGTGACTTGCTAAGCAAGGATCTATGGGACCTGAAGGCTGACTTCAAAATCAGGTTCACTCAGTGGAAGCCTATCCACTATCCAACTGGCTTCACAGAAGGGCTTGAAGACAAAGCAGGGACATGAGGGTCAAAACTAAAACTAAACCATGAGGGGCAGGGTTTAGCACCAGACTGGGTAGAGTCAGGTTATGGTTGGACTCGATGATCTTAAAGGTCTTTTATAACCCAAATGATTCTGTGATTCTATAATGATACATAACAATATCTAGTTCATATATTCTAGGGTTCTAAGCCTAGAGTGTTTGTAATATGTGCAGAGTCAGGGATGCTACATGGGGAGGAAGAGTAAGAACCAATTTCTCAGCTGTGCATTGGGATTCAGAGGTGAACTGCTTCCAGAAAGGTCCACTAAGCATGGGGTAACAACCATCCCCAGTGAAGGCAGAGCCTGTGCAGGTCTTGGGATGGGAATATAGAATAGAAGTAACCAAGGGTGAAAAAGACCTTTGAGATCATCAAGTCCAACCTATCACCCAACACCATCTAATCAACTAAACCCTGGCACCAGGTGCCTCAGCCAGGCTCTTCCTAAACACCTCCAGGGATGGAGACTCCACCACCTCCCTGGGCAGCACATTCCAATGGCCAATCTCTCTTTTTGGGAAGAACTTCTTCCTAACATTCAACCTAAACCTCCCCTGGTGCAGCCTGAGACTGTGTCCTCTTGTTCTGGTGCTGCTTGCCTGGGAGAAGAGACCAACCTCTGCCTGTCTACAACCCCCCTTCAGGTAGTTGTAGAGAGCAATGAGGTCTCCCCTGAGCCTCCTCTTCTCCAGGCTAAGCAACCCCAGCTCCCTCAGCCTCTCCTCACAGGGCTGTGCTCCAGACCCCTCACCAACATTGTTGCCCTTCTCTGGACTCATTACAGCATCTCAACCTCCTTCCTAAACTGAGGGGCCCAGAACTGGACACAGGACTCAAGGTGTGGCCTAACCAGTGCAGTGTACAGGGGCACAATGACCTCCCTGCTCTTGCTGGCCACACTCTTCCTGATGCAGGCCAGGATGCCATTGGCCTTCTAGGCCACCTGGGCACACTGCTGGCTCATGTTCAGCCTACCATCAACCACTACCCCCAGGTCCCTCTCTGCCTGGCTGCCCTCAGCCACTCTGACCCCAGCCTGTAGCACTGCCTGGGGTTGCTGTGGCCAATGTGCAGAACCTGGCACTTGGATGTATTCAATCTCCTGCCCTTGGACTCTGCCCATCTGTCCAGCCTGTCCAGGTCCCTCTGCAGAGCTCTTCTACCCTCTAACAGATCAACTCCTGCCCCCAGCTTGGTGTCATCAGCAAATTTACTGATGATGGACTCAGTGCCCTCATCCAGATCATCAATAAATATATTGAACAGTGTGGGGCCCAGCACTGATGTACAACTGATGACAAGAGTGAATGATCCTGCAGTGCCCTGCAGTGGAAGCCTGGTGCACAGTGCATGTGGAGAAGGCATACATGGAGAATGTGTGAGGCAAAGGCATATGTGGGGAGCTGCATGTGGGTTAAATGTAAGCATGTTTGCTCTCACAGCTGTGGCTGTGCAGGATGCACTGTTTAGTCTGGCTCAGAAAAATAGCACAGGTATCCCTTTCCTGAGCAGATGATGGTCAGTACATAACAGACATGGGTCTGAGAAAGGTGCTTCAAGCCACTGACCTGTTACATTGACTTCCCAAAGCAGCTGCTTCTCCACCAGGCCCAAGGTGTCGATGATGGAAGCGGTGTGGATGACGAGGGAGACGCCCTGGCAGGCACGGTGCAGGAATGACACATCTCGGATGTCCCCTTCCAGGATTTTCACCTCAGTCTTACCCTGGAACTCTGCAAGGGAAGCAGAGGACAGAGCAAAAAACCTGATGGGCATCCAAAAGCAGAGCGCTGGGAGGAGTGATGAAGGGCTGTGAGGATGCTGAGGCTGTGCCAGGGAGGTGCTAACAGCACAGGCAGGGCAGTGACACTGTAACTCTGGCAAAGCAGAAGGTATTTTCCAGTGGCTACATTGTCACATGCCTGTGACACTGCTGTACAAATCTATCATAGAATCACAGAATCAACAGGGTTGGAAAAGACCTCAGAGATCAGCAAGTCCAACCTGTCACCCAACACCTCAGGACTAACTAAACCATGGCACCAAGTGCCACATCCAATCCACTCTTGAACACCTTCAGGGATGGGGTTGTGAGGAATTCCAGTGAGGAATGTCCAAAGTGGTGCTGCTCTCCTGGGAAGACTGCTGGCAGGGCTGCAGCTGTGCCATGGGAGAGGGAGGGGGAGAGGGAGAGGGAGGGGAGAGAGAGGGGAGAGGAGAAGTTCAGAGAGGTGAGGAGAGGAGAGGTTCGGAGAGGAGAGGAGAGGTTCGGAGAGGTTCGGAGAGGTTCGGAGAGGTTCGGAGAGGTTCGGAGAGGAGAGGAGAGGAGAGGAGAGGAGAGGTTCGGAGAGGTTCGGAGAGGAGAGGAGAGGAGAGGTTCGGAGAGGTTCGGAGAGGAGAGGAGAGGAGAGGAGAGGAGAGGTTCGGAGAGGAGAGGAGAGGAGAGGAGAGGAGAGGAGAGGAGAGGAGAGGAGAGGAGAGGAGAGGAGAGGAGAGGAGAGGAGAGGAGAGGAGAGGAGAGGAGAGGAGAGGAGAGGAGAGGAGAGGTTCGGAGAGGAGAGGAGAGGAGAGGAGAGGTTCGGAGAGGAGAGGTTCGGAGAGGTTCGGAGAGGAGAGGAGAGGAGAGGAGAGGAGAGGAGAGGAGAGGAGAGGAGAGGAGAAGAGAGGAGAGGAGAGGTTCGGAGAGGAGAGGTTCGGAGAGGAGAGGTTCGGAGAGGAGAGGTTCGAAGAGGAGAGGTTCGGAGAGGAGAGGAGAGGAGAGGTTCGGAGAGGAGAGGAGAGGAGAGGTTCGGAGAGGAGAGGAGAGGAGAGGAGAGGAGAGGAGAGGAGAGGAGAGGAGAGGAGAGGAGAGGAGAGGAGAGGAGAGGAGAGGAGAGGAGAGGAGAGGAGAGGAGAGGAGAGGAGAGGAGAGGAGAGGAGCTTCTCAACATGGCTTACAGCTGCTAAGGAGCTGTTTCATTACAAGCCATCCTCTCTGCTCGGGCTGCACTAGAGGGCTCTCCAGGCACGGCTACCGGGACGCGACTCTGCAGCACAGGCAGATCCCGTGTTCTTCCAGCGTAATCAACTGCCCTTTCTAGATAAGGGAAGGACCTGATTAATTCAGAGAGCTTTTAGCCTCATTTCTGAGTGAAATTCGGTGCATCCTGTGCTTTCTCATCAGCTCTGAAGCAGGCAGCATTCCATCCCATCGACGTGAGGGGCACACTTGGATCTGAAACTGAGTGGGAGTATCTTTTAACATGATGTATCTCGTTATCTCTGCAACATCCTGGAATGCAATATTGTGTTTCTTTAACAACTATTTTGTTGCAATGAGCTTGAGAGCATTTTTTCCCCCATCCTTGTCAGTTGCTCTAAGAAATATGAAATTAGTGAAACATTTACAGCCCTATCACTAAATCCAGAGTGAACACAGCCCCTGCCCCATGCTCTCTTATGCTTCTACAGAGTGCATTCATTTCCTAGGGCTCTGTTTCCATGAGTTTTTAACTGGCCTTTACTTTGCCTGGCTGCAAAAGTCTCAGAGTGTGGAGTTAGGATTTTTTTGTCCACCAACTGCTCCGATTAACTTTCAGCTTTCCACAGCCCTCAGGTTGATGTTCTCCACAAGAAGGGCTTGGTGGGGTTGCAATGATGCAAAGGACTGAACCACATGGATTTCACAGGGTGGATTCTGATCTGTGGCCCTCTCAGAGTGGTCAGAGCGCCTGGGCAGGAGTTAGGAAAGTGGGAGGTTTTACACAGGCAAATCAAAGCCTCCAGTCAAAAATACTCAAGAAGCCTGTCCCCTATAAGGCTGGTGACACAGCTAGCTGGCAGCAGTCACTAGAAAGCTGATGTCTGGCTGCTCTGTGCCATGTTTGGGCTTGCAGTTACATTTTTGTATGTGAAATGAGGCAGGAAATCTGCTCCTCCTCCACTCCACTTCAGCCAACAGAAGCTGCCCTGGTAAGGACAAGATGAACCTTGTTCACTTCACCAGCATTAGCTTGGTGAGCCGGCACACTGACCTTGTGCTGCTCTGGGGGAAGAGGCAAACCACAGGGGAGTTTGGAAGCAAGGAGAGGAAAGAAGAAATGATTCACAGAGGATGGCTTCAGTCTGAGACAGATGGCAGAGAAAAACTTGATTTCCATCTGCAGAAAACACTGTCCAGGCATCAAAAGAGTGTGTGTGTCAGGTGGAAGGGGGAGGAAAGGAACACATTCAACCCAGCTCTTCATTCATGCACACAGTGCTTATGAGAAGGTAGCTACCTGCTGGGAAAGCTTCAGCTTCAACAATGATTCCTGTGTCTGCTGAGCTGTAAAGCAATGTCCCCTGCTTCCTTTAGACTGGTTTTTGCTTGGCAAGGCAAGGATGCTCAGTACGTTTCAGCATCTTAATGGAATGGAATGGAATGGAATGGAATGGAATGGAATGGAATGGAATGGAATGGAATAGAATAGAATAGAATAGAATAGAATAGAATAGAATAGAATAGAATAGAATAGAATAGAATAGAATAGACCAGGTTGGAAAAGACCTTTGAGATCATCAAGTCCAGCCTGTCACCCAACAGCATCTAATCAACTAAACCATGGCACCAAGTGCCTCCTCCACTCTCTTCTTAAACACTTCCAGTGATGGTGACTCCCTGGGCTGCAATGAGGAAAATTCCAACTAGAAATTAGGGGGGCAAAGATTCACCCTGTAAGAGAGGGTTTGTGAAATTTCCATCCTTAGTGCTGGAGACTGGGCAAGGTCCCAGTCAAGGAGAACAGAGTGAGCCAGAGGCCTCCACAGGCTTCATACAATCTAAATTGTTGTGGGGGAATCAGAGAAACCATAAAGGGCCACACACCAAATCTGTACCTTGCCATACTGGTGTGTTGCCATGACCAGCTACTATGGAGCAGCACCTGTGTGGATAGGATAGGATAGGATAGGATAGGATAGGATAGGATAGGATAGGATAGGATAGGATAGGATAGACTAGACTAGACTAGAATAGAATAGAATAGAATAGAATAGAATAGAATAGAATAGAATAGAATAGAATAGAATAGAATAGAATCAATGAGTCCAACCTATCACCCAACACCATCTAATCAACAAGCACCCCATCCAGTCTCTTCCTAAACACCTGCAGTGATGGTGACTCCACCACCTCCCTGGGCAGCACATTCCAATGGCCAATCTCTCTCTCTGGGAAGAACTTCTTCCTCACCTCCAGCCTAAACCTCCCCTGGCACAGCTTGAGACTGTGTCCTCTTGTTCTGGTGCTGGTTGCCTGGGAGAAGAGACCAACCCTCTTCTCCAGGCTGAGCAACCCCAGCTCCCTCAGCCTCTCCTCACAGGGCTGTGCTCCAACCCCTGGCTGTTCAAGAAGGCTGAATAACACATGGTAGCAAGTAGAAGTCTGCAGCAAAAGTCATGCAGCTCAGAAGGCTCCAGCCCCACAATTTTCATAGCAGCCCTGCATTTGGAATAGAATCATAGAATCACAGACTCAATAAGGTTGGAAGAGACCTCAAAGATCAAGTGCAACCTGTCAGCCAACACCTCATGAATATTAAACCATGGCTTCAAGTGCCACATCCAATCCCCTCTTGAACACCTCCAGGGATGGGGACTCCACCACCTCCCTGGGCAGCACATATCCTCCCTCCTTCCTTCATTGAAGACTGTTCATAGAATCATAGAATCAATAAGGTTGGAAAAGACCTCAGAGATCAAGTCCAACCTGTCACCCAACACCTCTGGACTAACTAAACCATGGCACCAAGTGCCACATCCAATCCCTTTTTGAACACCTGCAGGGATGGTGACTCCACCACCTCCCTGGGCAGCACATTTCAATGGCTAATGACTCTCTCAGTGAAGAACTTTCTCCTCACCTCCAGCCTAAACTTCCCCTGGCACAGCCTGAGACTGTGTCCTCACTGTGCTGGAGAAGGGCAGGAAAATATTTCTGGTAGTCCCAAACACAGGCACTGCAGCACATTTGAAGAGGACACACAGAATCACACAGAAAGGTAGAGGTTGGAAAGGACCTCTGAAGATCCTGCAGTCCAACCCCCTTGATAGAGCAGGGTCAGCTAGAGTAACTCCCATAGGAATATGTGCAGGTGGGTTTGGAATGCCTCCAGAGAAGGCATCTCTGGGCAGCTTGTAGCAGTGCTCTGTGCTACAGTTTGTGTCCACTGCCCCTTGTCCTGTCACTGGGCACCACTGAGAGAAGTCTGCTTCCATCCTGGTAACACCTCCCCTACAGCTATTGGTAAGATGTTGCTATAGAGGCTGACCCAGACAGAGGGACTGCCAGGCAAAGTGCAGGGTCTCAAGGCAGTTGGGACACATCTGAACTGCCAGCCTGTTGTTCCCACTACCTGCTTGTGAAATGAAGGGGGAAAAAAAGCTCTGTTAGCTGATTTTCCTCTTCCTCTTTTCCTGTTCAGGTAGGCAGCAGGTGTGCTGCAAGAATAGGAGAGGGAGTATCTGAGCACAAGCCCTGTGAGGAGAGGCTGAGGGAGCTGGGGTTGCTTAGCCTGCAGAAGAGGAGGCTCAGGGGAGACCTCATTGCCCTCTACAACTACCTGAAGGGAGGTTGTAGCCAGGTGGGGGTTGGTCTCTTCTCCCAGGCAAGCAGCACCAGAACAAGAGGACACAGTCTCAAGCTGTGCCGGGGGAAGTTTAGGCTGGAGGTGAGGAGAAAGTTCTTCCCAGAAAGTGTAATTTCCCATTGGAATATGCTGCCCAGGGAGGTGGTGGAGTCACCATCCCTGGAGGTGTTCAAAAAGGGATTGGATGTGGCACTTGGAGGCATGGTTTAGTTAGTCCTGAGGTGTTGGGTGACAGGTTGGACTTATCTCTGAGGTCTTTTTCAACCTTATTGATTCTAGGATTCTATGAACAATGTTCAGTGAAGGAAGGAGGGAGGATAAGGAAATCATTCCTAGAGCTTTCCTGAAAACAAAGAAGGAACAGTGAAACCTTTGCTGCAGCTCAGCCAGGACTGTGCCCACACAAGGAGCTGTTTCCATTCCCCACGAAACTCAGATCCCTGCAGAGCTCTCCTGGTCCTGCTGCAAGAAAGAAAGGAAGGAAGGAACTAAAGGGGCTAAAGGGCTAACCCACACACTCTACTCCTGCTGCCTCCACTGCTGCTGCAGATTTTGTTGGAAATCAGAGCAGGGAGGGCTGCTGCACAGCTCAAGGGCATCTAGCAAATCTTCAGTCAAACCCTGAATGAGATTTAGAGGAGGAGAAAGGCTGAGTTGTATCAAACAATCCTAAAGGCTTGTGCAATCTGCACCACGTGTATGGAGCTCTGTCACTGTTCCTTTATGTCACTTAAAAGCTTCATGAAATCATGTGGGGATATTCCATAAGGGTTCCCATCCAGAGGAATAATAGTCTGGAGGTTAAGATGTAGTGGAGGGAAGCACTATCCAGTAAATATGATGCAGGGGCTTCATGATTTGACTGAATTGATGCTCCTGTAGGTGTGCTCAGGATCCCAGGCAATGGGACATTTAAAGCAACCCAGTATTAACCCTGAGCTGCTTTCCTTTCCACAAAGCCTTTCTGACACTGAGCATACCACTTCATTTGTGCTGTCTCCAGTCCCTTCAGCAAACTGGAGTCCTGGCCCTCCCTCTGCAAAGGGATCCTGTCTCTCACATGGATAGCACAAAAGGGTTCTGCTCCCCAGGCAACTGCAGTAATAGCAATAATAGAATCACAGAATCAATAAGGTTGGAAAAGACCTCAAGGATCATCAAGTCCAACCTATCACCCAACACTTCATGACTACTAGACCATGGCACCAAGTGCCACATTCAATCCCCTCTTGGAGCACCTCCAGGGATGGGGACTGTTGGTGTGCACTCAGCACATCCGAGTATCATAGTATCAGTCAGGGTTGGAAGGGACCACAAGGAGCATCCAGTTCCAACCCCCTGCCATGGGCAGGGACACCCCACACTACATCAGCCTGGCCACAGCCTCAGCCAGCCTCAAACACCTCCAGGGACAGGGCCTCAACCACCTCCCTGGACAACCCATTCCAGGGCTTCACCACTCTCATGGGCAAGAACTTCCTCCTCACCTCCAGCCTCAATCTCCCCACCTCCAGCTTCATTCCATTCCCCCTAGTCCTATCACTACCTGATACATCCTGTATGACTCCATCCACTATCACAAGCCAGCAGTGACAACTTTCACACAGGGAGGCTTGGCTCAAGGCAGAGGACTATGCAACACCAAATGCTCAAGCTGCCTCATGTCACACTGATTTATAGAATCATAGAATCATAGAATCAGCAAGGTTGGAAGAGACCTCAAGGATCATCAAGTCGAACCCATCACCCAACACATCATGACTACTACACCATGGCACCAAGTGCCACATCCAATCCCCACTTGAACACCTCCAGGGATGGGGACTCCACCACCTCCCTGGGCAGCACATTCCAACAGCTAACGACTCTCTCTGTGAAGAACTTTCTCCTCACCTCCAGCCTAAACTTCCCCTGGCACAGTTTGAAACTGTGTCCTCTTGTTCTGGTGCTGATTGCCTGGGAGAAGAGACCAACCCCGTCCTGTCTACAACCTGGCTTCAGGTAGTTGTAGACAGCAATAAGATCTCCCCTGAGCCTCTTTTTCTCCAGGCTAAACAATCCCAGCTCCCTTAGCCTCTCCTCACAGGGCTTGTGCACCAGATCCCTCACCAGCTTTGTTGCCCTTTTAGCCTGTGACACTCATCACAGCTCCTGATCACTATTTAATCAGACCCATCACAGGTTGAAGGAAACCATCAGCATTTGTACTCACACCTTCACCACTGCCTTTTAGTACAGCACATCACAGCCCAGGGTTTCCATGCAGCCCCTCCCCCCAGCACAGGAATGCCAGTCACTGCTTCCTGCCTCTGACCCCAGCCAGACAGGGGAGACTTGACAATTAATTTTGCTCTGTGGGTTTCAGTGCAGTAGAAGTTGTGCTGAAGGCAGCCTGCTTACTGCACAAACAGTATCTGGGTCTCTCTTCCAGCCTGGAGAATAGAATAGAATAGAATAGAATAGAATAGAATAGAACAGAATAGACTAGAATAGAATAGACCAGGTTGGAAGAGACCTTCAAGATCATAGTGTCTAACCCATCAACCAACACCACCCAACTAACTAAACCATGCAACCAAGCACCCTGTCAAGTCTCCTCCTGACCACGTCCAGTGATGGTGACTCCACCACCTCCCTGGGCAGCACATTCCAGTGGGCAATCACTCTCCCTGTGTAAAACTTCCTCCTGACCTCCAGCCTGAACCTCCCCTGGCACAGCCTGAGACTGTGTCCTCTTGTTCTGGTGCTGGCTGCCTGGGAGAAGAGACCAACCTCTGCCTGTCTACAACCTCCCTTCAGGTAGTTGTAGACAGTGATAAGGTCACCCCTGAGTCTCTTCCTCTCCAGGCTAAGCAACCCCAGCTCCCTCAGCCTCTCCTCAAGCCTCAGGGTCCAGCAAAGGCAACTCCTGCTTTTACAGTTGTATTGGAAGGAAGAAGGAGCAAAGCAAGCAAGATCTCCTTGAAATAAAACCTCTATCTGCCAAGCTGGTGTGGATGAGAGGTTAAAGACCTCTCTCTCTCTCTCAAGAAACAAAAGCAAAAGGCAAAAGCAAAAGCTCTCCAGGTGAGGGAAGAGCACAATAGCCACAGCACAGTCCTCAGGAGGTGCTACTTACTCCCAAATTTCTCAAGGGCTTCTTTGCTAAAGGCTTTATCCAGCAGCCGGATCTCAGCCAGCGCCTCCTCTTCTTCCAGCAGCAAGCAGACAATCCTCTGGCCAAGAAATCCTCCTGCTCCTGTCACCAGACAGCTTACCCCAGCCAGGGACATTGCTCTGGGTTGTTCTTTGGTGGCAAACTCTCCGCCTCTGAAGGTTGGACTGAGCGGTTCACCTCCTGCCTGAGGAATGAACACATGACATCACACCTCTGGAGCCTTTGCACATCAAAGGGTGCTCCCAGAAGGACAGGCTACTGGAAAGCAAACCCTTAACTCCTACAGCTAACAAGGATTTATAAGCACATCTTAATTCTTGCTAGCTATCCCTCTTCAGAAACAGCCTGCACATTTTTTTTCCACACAAAACAAACCTCTTCAGAAATTCCTCCAAACTAAAGAAATGAGCAAAGCTGAAAGCATTCAAAAGCAACTTCAGTGCCAAACAAATCCCACAGAAGTCTGCCTCAATCCTCAGTTCCACCTTTCCAGCTCTCAAAGGACTTGGTAGAGTTAGGAAGTGATGTTCTTACAGGTCTTTTCCAAGGAAAATGATTCTGTGAATCTGTGACTGGGAGGAGATTTGCCTCTATTTATATCCCATGGGCACCACCTCAGTCCTTGTGCTTGCTCTCCCTCCCCTGTGCCTCCTTTGCTGCACACAAAAGTGGTGCTTCCACTCCCTTCTCTCCAAGAGGATGGCTGTGGATAGGATAGAATAGAATACGATAGGATAGGATATAATATAATAGGATGGGATAGGATAGGATAGGATAGGATAGGATAGGATAGGATAGGATAGGATAGGATAGGATAGGATAGGATAGGATGGAATGGAATAGAATAGAATAGAATAGAATAGAATAGAATAGAATAGAATAGAATAGAATAGAATAGAATAGACCAGACCAGGTTGGAAGAGACCTCAAAGATCATCAAGTCCAACCTATCACCCGACACCATCTGATCAACTCAACCATGGCACCAAGCACCACATCCAGTCTCTTCCTAAACACCTCCAGGGATGGTGACTCCACCACCTCCCTGGGCAGCACATTCCAATGGGCAATCTCTCTTGCTGGGAAGAACTTTGTCCTCATATCCAACCTAAACCTGCACCTCACTGGGTGCCTGGGAGAAGAGACCAACCCCCAGCTGGCTACAACCTCCCTTCAGGTAGCTGGAGACAGCAATAAGGTCTCCCCTGAGCCTCCTCTTCTCCAGGCTAAGCAACCCCAGCTCCCTCAGCCTCTCCTCACAGGGCTGTGCTCCAGACCCCTCCCCAGCTTTGTTGCCCTTCTCTGGACACCTTCCAGCACCTCAACATCTTTCCTAACCTGTGGGGCCCAGAACTGGACACAGTCATTCATTCATAGCTGGTACAGATGCCCACAAAAGCTTTGCTTGATTTGACTACCCCCTAAATTCTATTTGTGTTGCTGTTCAATCCTGAACTTTGCACACTCATGAGAGAAAGCCCTGGAGGAAAGCTGCCACAGCAGCTCCCTCACATTGCTGCTTTCTTATCATTTACAAACGTCATTATTTCTTAGATTGATTGAGTGAGTGTTTGATCTGTTGACTTTTTAACATCTATTTATTTTAACATTCAGTTAGTTAGTTTAGGGTGTTTTTTTTTTCCACAGTATCACAGCATAACTAAGGTTGGAAGAGACCTCCAGGATCGTGGAGCAAAAATGGCTCTGCAAGAAACAGGCGGGAAGCAAAATCCTTTCTTTCAGAGAGAAGTTCCTAGCTGGCAAAGGTGATGAATTTTGGCAACAATTTGGAATGCAAGATCCTTGAAAATCCTTCCCTCAGCCCAACAGAGCTGCAAAATCGTTGTTATCAGTGCTTCTCTCCTTGGCTTCGCTCAGGCAGAACCTTGACTTTGGAAGTTCTTATCAGGAGCTGCTGCAGTTCTGCGCTCCGCGAGAGAACACGAGCTGCCCCAAGCCTGCGGCTGGCATGGTGTCCTCTGGAGCAGTGCTTCTGTTTTGCTGTTGGAAAAGAAACAAAAAGCCTTAAAGAGGCATTGTTAAAAAACAGACAACTCAACAGAGCCTCTCAGGGTTGAGAACATTCTCTTACCTGAAGCCTGCCCACTGGAGTGGGAAAGGAGGGGTTCGGAGAGGTTCAGAGAGGTTCGGAGAGGTTCAGAGAGGTTCGGAGAGGAGAGGAGAGGAGAGGAGAGGAGAGGAGAGGAGAGGAGAGGAGAGGAGAGGAGAGGTTTAGAGAGGAGAGGTTCAGAGAGGTTCAGAGAGGAGAGGTTCAGAGAGGAGAGGTTCAGAGAGGAGAGGTTCGGAGAGGAGAGGAGAGGAGAGGTTCGGAGAGGAGAGGAGAGGAGAGGTTCGGAGAGGAGAGGTTCGGAGAGGAGAGGAGAGGAGAGGAGAGGAGAGGAGAGGAGAGGAGAGGAGAGGAGAGGAGAGGAGAGGAGAGGAGAGGAGAGGAGAGGAGAGGAGAGACATGGCTTCCAGAGCCATGTCCAGTCCCCTCTTGAACACCTCCAGGGATGGTGACTCCACCACCTCCCTGGGCAGCACATCCCAATGGCTAACAACTCTCTCAGTGAAGAACTTTCTCCTCACCTCCAGCCTGAACCTCCCCTGGCACAGCTTGAGACTGTGTCCTCTTTTTCTGGTGCTGGTTGCCTGGGAGAAGAGACCAACTCCCACCTGGCTACAACCTCCCTTCAGGGAGTTGTAGAGAGCAATTAGGTCTCCCCTGAGCCTCCTCTTCTCCAGGCTAAGCAACCCCAGCTCCCTCAGCCTCTCCTCACAGGGCTGTGCTCCAGACCTCTCCCCAGCCTTGTTGCCCTTCTCTGGACACGTTCAAATGTCTCAATATTCTTCTTAAACTGAGGGGCCCAGAACTGGACACAGGACTCAAGGTTTGGCCTAACCAGTGCAGTGTACAGGGGCAGAATGACTTCCCTGCTCCTGCTGGCCACACTGTTCCTAATGCAGACCAGGATGCCATTGGCCTTCTTGGCCACCTGGGCACACTGCTGGCTCATGTTTAGAACCAATGTCTTTCTTACCATTATATGCCCATGAACTTAAATGCCCAGATGCTGACAGCTCTGGGAAAGCACGTGTACTTTGAAATGCAGATTTACTCAGGGAAATCTTCTGTGCCTGAGGGTGGAAGGCACTGTTCCCTCCTGGAAGCATTTTCCTCTCTGTTCTGGTTTACACATTAATAAGAGGCAACAAGACATGAAGATTAACTTTTGGGCAGCTCTGCTGAGTCAAACTCTGCACAAACACAACTTCTCATTGTGGGGGAACTGTTTCAAGAGGCTTTAATTAAGGACTGAGGATAAGCACCTTAAGAAGTGTTGTTGTTTCTGCCTATTTAAACCTGACAAAGAAAATATCTCCTGTTTCAGTGGTGACACAATTCTTTTTGGTCACAGAGAAAGGATTGTAAACTTTTATTACATGAACTTCAAGATCAGAAAGAATTACTTGTAGCATTCATTGCCACCTCAGATGGCACCTGACATGGACAAGTAACCACAGGCAACTAATTAACTCCCAGGCAACCAGCACCAGAACAAGAGGACACAGTTTCAAGCTGTGCCAGGGGAAGTTTAGGCTGGAGGTGAGGAGAAAGTTCTTCCCAGCAAGAGAGATTGGCCAATGGAATGTGCTGCCCAGGGAGGTGGTGGAGTCACCAGCCCTGGAGATGTTTAAGAGGAGACTGGATGAGGCACTTGGTGCCATGGTTTAGTTAATTAGATAATAATTATTCCTCTCTTCTCCTCTCCTCTCCTCTCCTCTCCTCTCCTCTCCTCTCCTCTCCTCTCCGAACCTCTCCTCTCCGAACCTCTCCTCTCCGAACCTCTCCTCTCCTCTCCGAACCTCTCCTCTCCTCTCCTCTCCGAACCTCTCCTCCCCTTAAAATTTTCCTTTAAATGCTTTCTGCTGCTTCTTTCACACAGCAACCCCAGGCAGAGCTACAGGCTGGGGTCAGAGTGGCTGGAGAGCAGCCAGGCAGAAAGAGACCTGGGGGTGCTGGTTGACAGCAGCTGAACATGAGCCTGCAGTGTGGCCAGGTGGCCAAGAAGCCCAACTGCATCCTGGCCTGCATCAGGAATAGTGTGGCCAGAAGCAGCAGGGAAGTCATTGTGCCCTGTGCTCAGCACTGGTTAGGCCACACCTTGAGTCCTGTGTCCAGTTCTGGGCTCCTCAGTTTAGGAAAGATGTTGAGATGCTGGAAGGTGTCCAGAGAAGGGCAACAAAGCTGGGGAGGGGTTTGGAGCACAGCCCTGTGAGGAGAGGCTGAGGGAGCTTATTGCTGTCTCCAACTACCTGAAGGGAGGTTGTAGCCAGGTGGGAGTTGGTCTCTTCTTTGAGGCAAGCAGCACCAGAACAAGAGGACACAGTCTCAAGCTGTGCCAGGGGAGGTTTAGGCTGGATGTTAGGAAGAAATTCTTCCCAGCAAGAGAGATTGGCCGTTGGAATGTGCTGCCCAGGGAGGTGGTGGAGTCACCATCACTGGAGGTGTTTAGGAAGAGCCTGGCTGAGGCACTTGGTGCCATGGTTTAGCTGATTAGATGGTGTTGGGTGATAGGTTGGACTCAATGATCTCTGAGTTATTTTCCAACCTTATTGATTCTATTCTATTCTATTCTATTCTATTCTATTCTATTCTATTCTATTCTATTCTATTCTATTCTATCTACACAGGTGCTGCTCCATAGTAGCTGGTCATGGCAGCACACCAGCATGGCAAGGCATAGATTTGGTGTGTGGCCCTTTATGGTTTCTCTGATTCCCTCACAACAATTTAGATAGTATGAGGCCTGTGGAGGCCTCTGGTTCAACCTGTTCTCCTTGACTGGGGCCTTGCCCAATCTCCAGCACTAAGGATGGAAATTTCACAAACCCTCTCTTACAGGGTGATTTTTTCCCCCCTAATTTGTATTTGCAGCCTGTGCCCATTTCCCTTTCACCCTTTTACTATCCACATCCAAGAAGTGTGGCTGCATCTTCTGTTCCTTCCAACTGGGCAGTAAAAGATAGTGATGTGATGCATGTCCCTTCCCCCCTACCCCCATCCCCACCCCCCCTTTACCCTTCTCAGGACTGAGGACACATAGTTGTCCCAGCCTCTTCTGGTACATCCTTGAAGTCCATCACGTTGCAACGACATGAAATTATTCATCAGCCTTATCTGCTAGGCAAGGTTTATTATTACTGGAACAGAGAGGAAGGCCTCCATGTGAAGGTCTCTGGAAGATCACTGCAGACACTCTTATCTCTGTAACAAATTCAGGTCTAAACAGAGTGAGTAACAAGGGCTAGCTTCTCTCTTGTGACTCCTTAAGGCAGATTGAATGCAGGGCTTATGCAGAGGGTCACATATTGACAGTGTGGTTTCTTCTGTCCATGGATGTGGGCCTCAGGGCATCTGCCAGTTGCACAGAAAATGTGAGCTGGGTTTTTACCTCAGAGGTGGGACTCTTCCATGAGCAGTGGCTTGCCTTTGAAAACTCAGCTGAAGAGCAGCTTTATAACTTGACCCTGGATGCACATGCCTGACTCTCTAGCAGTTCCCCTTTGGTACTGATCCCAGTGGCATGATGCTCACACAAACCTGACCAGGAAACTCTTAGGTGAATCACAGAATCACACAGTACCACAGAATCACCAAGGCTGGAAGAGACCTCAAAGATCATCCAGTCCAACCTGTCACCACAGACCTCATGACTAGACCATGGCACCAGGTGCTACATCCAATCCCCTCTTGAACACCTCCAGGGATGGGGACTCCACCACCTCCCTGGGCAGCACATTCCAATGGGGAACAACTCTCTCAGTAAAGAACTTTCTCCTTACCTCCAGCCTAAACCTCCCCTGGCACAGCCTGAGACTGTGTCCTCTTGTTCTGGTGCTGCTTGCCTGGGAGAAGAGACCAACCCCCACCTGGCTACAACCTCCCTTCAGGTAGTTGTAGAGAGCAATGAGGTCTCCCCTGAGCCTCCTCTTCTCCAGGCTAAGCAACCCCAGCTCCCTCAGTCTCTCCTCATAGGGCATCTGTTCCAAGTCCCTCATCAACCTTGTTGCCCTCCTCTGGACACCGTCCAGCAATTCAACCTCCTTCCTAAACTGAGGGGCCCAGAACTGGACACAGGACTCAAGGTGTGGCCTAACCAGTGCTGAGCACAGGGCACAATGACTTCCCTGCTCCTGCTGGCCACACTGTTCCTGATGCAGGCCAGGATGCCATTGGCCTTCTTGGCCCCCTGGGCACACTGCAGGCTCATGTTCAGCCTACTATCAACCAGCACCCCCAGGTCCCTCTCTGCCTGGCTGCTCTCAGCCACTCTGACCCCAGCCTGTAGCACTGCCTGGGGTTGTTGTGGCCAATGTGCAGAACCTGGCACTTGGATGTGTTCAACCCTTGGACTCTGCCCATCTGTCCAGCCTGTGGAGGTCCCTCTGCAGAGCCTCTCTGCCCTCCATCAGATCAACTCCTGCCCTCAGCTTGGTGTTGTCTGCAAATATACTGATGATGGACCCAATGCCCTCATCCAGATCAACAATAGAGATGTTAGAGAGCATGGGGCCCAGCACTGATGCTGCTCACTCCAAACACCTGCAGTCCTGGTGCCCTGCTGACCTTCCTTTTGCTTGCAAGTGCTCCATGCCTTTTCAAATCTGGCTCCAGGTGTGCTGCAGGAAGCATCCAGATCACAGCAGTTGGAAATCAGTAGCCTCTGAACACATTTCTGATTTCAGGTGTTTATGCTGTCTTACACAATAAACCTAGAGAACAGCTTGGTCAAAAACTGCTCCTTTGGTACAAAGTGACACAGCTACACCTTGAACACTGGGTTCAGTTTTGGGTCCCTCACTACATGACAGACAGTGAGGTGCTGCAGCAGGGAAGTGCAGTGAAGCCAGTGAAGGGTCTGGAGAGTAGATCTTGTGTGGAGCAGCTGAGAGAACTGGGATTCTAGTGTGGGGTGTCCCTGCCCATGGCAGGGGGGTTGGAACTAGATGCTCCTTGTGGTCCCTTCCAACCCTGACTGATACTATGATTGTTTAGCATGGAGACAAGAAGGCTGAGGAGACACCTGAAAGGAGGCTGTAGTGAGGTGGGTGTTGATCTCTTCTCCCTAGTAATAGTAACAGGATGAGATGAAATGGCCTCAAGTTGCACCAAAGGAGGTTTAGGTTAGCTATTAGAAGCAAGTCCTTCACTGAAAGGGTTCTCAAACACTGGAAGAGCCTCCCCAGGGAGGTGGTTGTATCTCCCATCCCTGGAGGTGTTTCAAAGAGGCACAGAGGTGGTGCTGAGGGACATGGTTTAGCAGCAGTCTTGGCAGAGTTAGAGAATGGTTGGACACAGTGGCCTTAAAAGTCTTCTCCAATGGTTCTATGATTCTATGATTTAATTTCTCTTCATCTGGAAGCAGTGGGCAAGACCCCTTCCACCTCCAAAGAGTAGCTGAAGTGCCTGATAGCTGATGCATCATGTCTCTGTGTCTGCTATGAATACATCCAGGAAAGGCTAAGCTGTGGAATGTATTAGCCACGACACTTGCAGCCTGGGGCAGGAAAGGTGCACAGCTTGAGTTTCAGTCAGACCTGGAAGCACAATCAAATGGAAGAAGTGCTGGACACAGTTATCCATGTCTGGCAGCCTGCTGTATCAAAGCTTGGGAGTCAGGCCTGGCTCAGGTTCCTCCAGGGACCCACCAATTAAAGATGAATGTATTTTAGCAAGTAGCAGTCACCCAAAGTGTTAAAAACCCCTCTGATTTCACTGGCCTCAACAAAGGCAGAGAGTGGCCTTTGCAAACACAGAGCCTTCCTAATCTGCTCAGGAGTTTGCTGAAGATACTCATCAGATCTTTGTGGGTGCCATGGACAGTGGCATTGAGTGCACCCTCAGCAGGTTTGCTGATGACACCAAGCTGTGTGGTGCAGCAGACAGCTGGAGGGAAGGGATCCATCCAGAGGGACCTGGACAGGCTGGAGAGGTGGGCACAAGCCAACCTCATGAGCTTCAACAAGACCAGGGGCAGGGTCCTGCATCTGGGTCGAGGCAACTCCAGGCACAAATACAGGCTGGGCAGGGACTGGCTGGAAAGCAGCCCTGAGGAGAGAGACTTGGGGGTGCTGGTGGAGGAGAAGCTCACCAGGAGCTCTCAGTGTGCACTTGCAGCCCACAAAGCCAATCAGACCCTGGGCTGCAGCAGGAGAAGTGTGGCCAGCAGGGCAAGGGAGGTGATTCTCCCCCTCTGCTCAGCTCTGCTGAGACCCCACCTGGAGTACTGCCTCCAGTTCTGGAGCCCCTATTCCAAGAGGGATCTGGAGGTGCTGGAAGGTGTCCAGAGAAGGGCCAGGAGGATGAGCAGAGGGATGGAGCACCTCTCCTGTGAGGACAGACTGAAGGAGTTGGGGCTGTTCAGTCTGCAGAAGAGAAGGCTCTGAGGTGACCTCATTGTGGCCTTCCAGGATCTGAAGGGGGCTACAGGAAGGCTGGGGAGGGACTGCTCAGGATCTGAGGCAGTGATAGGACTAGGGGGAATGGAATGAAGGTGGAGGTGGGGAGATTGAGGCTGGAGGTGAGGAGGAAGTTCTTCCCCATGAGAGTGGTGAAGCCCTGGAATGGGTTGTCCAGGGAGGTGGTTGGGGCCCTGTCCCTGGAGGTGTTTAAGGCCAGGCTGGCTGAGGCTATGGCCAGGCTGATGTAGTGTGGGGTGTCCCTGCCCATGGCAGGGGGGTTGGAACTAGATGATCCTTGTGGTCCCTCCCAACCCTGACTGATACTATGATACTATGAAGATACTCATTCCACACTTGACTTTTGCATCTCCTTTCCCTCTCTTCAGTTCTCCCTTGGGACCTTGCAGGAGGCTGTTCACAGCTTAGAGAACTCCACTAGGTGTCGGCCAACCTCTGAAACGCTGGCACAGCCTGAAACAAACAGAGAGACAAACAGTTGGTGAGGGAGGAATGTCTGTGGATTAAACTTGGAAGGCTCCCTCTCTGAGTCATGGTCTAGTCTTGCATGAGTCATGTGGGGATAGGTTCACACTTCAACATCTTGCTCACAGAAGCCCTGCTCCTCAATGGCATCTTCACCCTTGAGGTTAGGCACTGGGCTTTCTGCACAGGAAGAGTGAGAAACATGAAAAGAAGAAACCAAAAACAAAGAAAAGGGGAAAAAGAAAGCAAAAAGAGGTGGGCTGAAAGGTTGATCTTTCTTTGCATCCCACCAGGGCAGGAAAAAATGAGACTCAGACAAACAGATTACAGAAGTGGTGGAAAGTTTTAATGGGAGAGCAGTGAATGTTTCACAGAGAACCACAAGCACGGTGGCAAAAGGAGATCCCAAAGCACACCCAGGAGCTCCCTGTTTTCCCCACCTGAGGGTACACCCAAAGCCCCCAGGGCTCTTTCTTCCCCCCACCTCCTCCATTGTTAGGCTAATCTCAGCTGGCCAGATCTGAGACTGCCCTTCCCCCTTCTCCTCCTGGCATTAGGCCTGGCCAGGCCCCAGGAGGTCTTGAGGTGGTTCCCCCTTCATTACCAGATAGGGAGCATCTACCATGGGAGCAGAGAGGGAAGAAAGAGGAAGACTCAGTCCTTGCTGATGGATTTATAGAGCACAGGACATTGTGGGTATGAAATACACAGCTCCCTGTGTCCACCCACTGGGCTGGACCCTCAGGACACCACAGGTGTATCTTGTGTGGCAGCAGCAGGAGGCACCCAGCCTGAACCACCACAGATTCTCAATTCACCCAGCAGTGAAAGGTGGATAGAAAAGACAAAGGGAGGATGGATGGACATTTGCAGTACCATTTAATTTGATCAGATCTATGTGGAATCTCACAGCCCTGCCAAAAACATCCCAACCAAATGCTCTGGCTGAGTTCAGTTTGCTTTTCATGGAATCATGGAATGGAATGGAATGGAATGGAATGGAATGGAATGGAATGGAATGGAATGGAATAGAATAGAATAGAATAGAATAGAATAGAATAGAATAGAATAGAATAGAATAGAATAGAATAGACTAGACCAGGTTGGTAGAGACCTTCAAGATCATCACATCCAACCTATCATCCAACACCACCCAACCAACTAAACCATGCAACCAAGCACCCCATCAAGTCTCCTCCTGAACACCCCCAGCGATGCTGACTCCACCACCTCCCTGGGCAGCACATTCCAATGGGCAATCACTCTCTCTGTGTAGAACTTCTTCCTAACATCCAGCCTAAACCTCCCCTGGCACAGCTTGAGACTGTGTCCTCTTGTTCTGGTGCTGGCTGCCTGGGAGAAGAGACCAACCTCTGCCTGTCTACAACCCCCCTTCAGGTAGCTGATAGAATTATAGGGGCTGGAAGGAACCTCAGATCATCCAGTCCAACCTCCCTGCCAGAGCAGGTTCATCTACAGCAGTATGCACAGGATGGTATCCAGGCAGGTTTTGAATGACTCCAGAGATGGAGACTCCACCACCTCTCTGGGCAGCCTGTTCCAGTGCTCCACTAGCCTCAAAGTACAGAAGTTCCTCCTCGTGTTTAAATGGAACTTCCTATGTTTGAGTCTGTGCCCACTTCCTCTCGCCCTGTCCTTTGACTCCACTGAAAAAAAGACTGACCTTTGCATGTAAAGAAGTGTGAGAGACTCCTGAGAAAGAAATACCTTGTAGGAACCTTTCCTAGTTGAAAGATTAACCTCCAAGCCCAGGCTATTAAGCAAAGCCCAATGGCATTTCAGTTCCAGTCTCCCCATCAGTGTTGCAGAACACTTGAGTTGGAGAGGCTGAGGGAGCTGGGGTTGCTTAGCCTGGAGAAGAGGAGGCTCAGGGGTGACCTTCTTGCTCTCTACAACTGCCTGAAAGGAGGTTGGAGCAAGGTGGGCTTGGGACATTTTCCTAGAAACAAGTGACAGAATGAGAGGAAATGGCCTCAAGATGCACCAGGGTGTGTTTATGCTGGATGTTAGAAGAAATCTCTTCACTGAAAGGGTTCTCAAACACTGGGACAGGTTCCCCAGGGAGGTAGGTGAATCTCTATCTCTGGAGGTGTTTAAAAGAGGTAGAGATGTGGTGCTGAGGGATGTGATTTACCACCAGCCTTGGTAGAGTTAGAGAATGGTTGGTCTTCATGATCTTAAAGGAGGGGGTTGGTCTCTTCTCCCAGGCAACCAGCACCAGAAGAAGAGGACACAGTCTCAAGCTGCACCAGGGGAGGTTTAGGCTGGAGGTGAGGAGAAAGTTCTTCCCCGAAAGAGTGATTGCCCATTGGAATGTGCTGCCCAGGGAGGTGGTGGAGTCACTCTCCCTGGTGGCGTTCAAGAGGGGATTTGGCATGGCACTTGGTGCCATGGTTTAGATAGTCCTGAGGTGCTGGGTGATAGGTTGGACTTGATGATCTCTGAGGTCTTTTCCAACCTTATTGATTCTCTGCTGCTCTGATTCTCTGCTTACCAGCTAAAGCCATGGACAAGCGAAACTCATCCTGCAAAATCCTCAGGAGCTCTTGAAGACCTTCTTCACCCTGCCACAACAAAGCAATCAGTCAGAGTGAAAGGAGCAGTGGCACAAAGCAACAGGGCCAGAATGCTTCCCCTGTGAGAGCTGGGGCAGTCCCTGGAGGCCCTGCCAACTCCAGCCTCTCATAGGGCTGAATGATTAAAACAACAGGATGGATGTGCTCAGTTCATCACTGATTCATTTCCACGCTTTTCCTTTTGTGATGCAGGGAAAGAAAACAAAGCTGTTTTTCACTCCTGACAGTTTCTAACCCTTGTGGGATTTTTTTCTTAGCTAGCAGTTAGCCTCCATCAGGGAGCTTTTTTTCTTCTTCTTTTAAATGCCAAACCTTCCAGCACTGCCAGCATTTTGTGAAGTAATGAGAGCTTTAACACTCCAGCCAGATACCAGGCTGAGCCTTCAGAAATAGTACACTGTGCCTCCAAGCAAGTAGAAACACAGAATCATGGAATCAATAAGACTGGAAAAGACCTTAGAGATCATGAAGTCCAACCTGTCACCCAACACCTCATAACTACTAAACCATGGCACCAAGTGCCACATCCAATCCCCTCTTGAACACCTCCAGGGACGGTGACTCCACCACCTCCCTGGGCAACACATCCCAATGGCCAATTACTCTTTCTGGAAAGAACTTTGTCCTCACCTCCAGCCTAAACCTCTCCTGGCACAGCTTGAGACTCTGTCCTCTTGTTCTGGTGCTGGTTGCCAGGGAGAAGAGACCAACCCCCACCTGGCTACAACCTCCCTTCAGCTAGTCGTAGACATCAAGAAGGTCTCCCCTGAGCCTCCTCTTCTCCGGGCTAAGCAACCCCAGCTCCCTCAGCCTCTCCTCACAGGGCTGTGCTCCAAACCCCTCCCCAGCTTTATTCCCCTTCTCTGGACACCTTCCAGCAACTCAACATCTTTCCTCAACTGAGGGGCCCAGAACTGGACACAGGACTCAAGGTATGGCCTAACCAGTGTCAAGTATAGGGCAGAATGACTTCCCTGCTCCTGCTGGCCACACTGTTCCTGATGCAGGTCAGGATGCTGTTGATCTTCTTGACCACCTGAGCACATGCTGGCTCATGTTCAGCTGCCTGTTGACCAGCACCCCAAGTCCTGAGTTCTACCATGCCAAAGTGCCACACCAAAGGGCAGGTCCCACAGAGCAAAGTTGTCAGCTCCAAAACTATATTAGAAACTGTGAAACTCAGCAGCATTTTTAAATCCCAGAAAATGTCTGATATTGACACAGTGTGGGTTGTTTCCACTTAAAATTTAGTAAAACAAACAAATAAACAAACAACAGGTGGCCAAGAAGGCCAATGGCATCCTGGCCTGGATCAGGAACAGTGTGGCCAGCAGGAGCAGGGAAGTCATCGTGCTCTGTACTCTGCACTGGTTAGGCCACACCTGGAGTCCTGTGTCCAGTTCTGGGCCCCTCAGTTGAGGAAAGATGTTGAGCTCCTGGAAGGTGTCCAGAGAAGGGCAACAAAGCTGGGGAGGGGTCTGGAGCACAGCCCTGTGAGGAGAGGCTGAGGGAGCTGGGGTTGCTTAGCCTGGAGAGGAGGAGGCTCAGAGGAGAGTAATCCTGAAGGGAGGTTGTAGCCAGGTTGGGGTTGGTCTCTTCTCACAGGCAACCAGCACCAGAACAAGAGGCTGGATGTGAGGAAGAAGTGATTCACAGAGAGAGTAATTGGCCATCGGAATGTGCTGCCCAGGTGGTGGAATCACCATACCTGGAGGTGTTTAGGAATAGCCTGGTTGAGGCACTTGATGCCTTGGTTTAGTTGATTAGATTGTGTCGGGTGATAGGTTGGACTCGATGATCTCAAAGGCCTTTTCCAACCTGGTCTATTGTATTGTATTGTATTGTATTGTATTGTATTCTATTCTATTCTATTCTATTCTATTCTATTCTATTCTATTCTATTCTATTCTATTCTATTCTATTCTATTCTATTCTATTCTTCTATTATCATAGTATCATAGTATCATTCAGGGTTGGAAGGGACCACAAGGATCATCTAGTTCCAACCCCCCTGCCATGGGCAGGGACACCCCACACTACATCAGGCAGGCCAGAGTCTCATCCAGCCTGGGCTTAAACACCTCCAGGGACGGGGCCCCGACCACCTCCCTGGACAACCCATTCCAGGGTTTCACCACTCTCATGGGGAAGAACCTCCTCCTCACATCCAGCCTGAATCTCCCCACCTCCAGATTCTATTCTATTCTATTCTATTCTATTCTATTCTATTCTATTCTATTCTATTCTATTCTATTCTATTCTATTCTATTCTATTCTATTCTGTTCCGTTCCGTTCCGTTCCGTTCCGTTCCATTCCATTCCATTCCATTCCATTCCATTCCATTCCATTCCAATGTATAATATTCTTCCCTGGTGAAAACTCTTGCTATCACTTTTAATAGGATGAGAGGCTATTATCTCAAATGGAAGTGCTCAGAAAACGCGCAGAACTTGATCTTAAGAGGCCTATTCTAATCTTAAAGATTCTGTGATTGTATGGAACAAAGCCACCATCAGAGTTTTATAGAGTGGGAGAAGCAGATATAGAAACTCCAAGTTGCTTACCTTGTAAGCCAGGCCCCATAAAGCTGGTCTTCCAATGAAGACACACTTTGCCCCCAGGGCCAGTGCTTTCAACACATCACTGCCTTTTCGTATACCACCATCCACGTACACTTCAACTCTTCCTTGTACTGCCTCCACAACCTCCACCAGAGCATCAATCTGCAAAGGAGCAGGCACACTCACCCTGAGCCCAGCTTTTAATTCCAAGAGAAAGAGGAGATATAACAACACGACAAGCAGGGATGCCATGCTTTAACAGTACACCTGCTTAACATGGGACAATGCAGGACACATAGCCCAGCACCAACAGCTGCAGAATAAAGTACAGAGAAGCTCAGAATCACAGCACACTGAGGGCTGAAAGCAGGGTGCTATAGCAGGATCACCTAGAGTATATTGAGAGGAGAAGAGGAGGCTCAAGGGAGACCTTATTGCTCTCTACAACTACCTGAAGGGAGGTTGTAGCCAGGTGGGGGTTGGTCTCTTCTCCCAGGCAACCAGAAGCAGAACAGGAGGACACAGTCTCAAGCTGTGCCAGGGGAAGTTTAGGCTGGAGGTGAGGAGAAAGTTCTTCCCAGAACGAGTGATTGGCCATTGGAATGTGCTGCCCAGGGAGGTGGTGGAGTCACTATTCCTGGAGGTGTTCAAAAAGGGATTGGAGGTAGCACTTGAAGCCATGGTTTAGTAGTCATGAGGTCTTGGGTGACAAGTTGGACTTGATGATCTCTGAGGTCTTTTCCAACGTTATTGATTCTATGTCTGGGTAGGTTTGGAATGCCTCCAGAGATGCAGACTCCACAACCTCTCTGGAGAGCCTGTTCCAGTGCTCTGCTGCCCTCAAAGGCAAGAATCTTTTCCTGATGTGCACATGGAACCTCCTGTGTTCCAGTTTGCATCCATTTTCCCTTGTCCTGTCACTGAATACCACTGAGAAGAGTTTGGCTCCCTCCTTCCAACACTCAGCCTTTACATATTGATAAGGGCTAATGAGATCCCCTCTCAGTCTCCTCTAGGCTAAACAGCCCAAGGCCTCCCAGCCTGTCCTCATAAGAGAGAGTGCCCTCACCTTAGTGGCTCTCCACTCGATTCTCTTCAGTAGGTCCATGTCTTTCCTGAACTGGGGAGCTCAGAACTGGACACAATACTTCAGGTATGGCCTCACCAAAACAGAGTAGAGGCTAAGGAGAACCAACCTAAACCTGCGGGCCAAACACTTCTGAATCCACCCCAGGATGCCATTGGTCTGCTTGGCCACAGGGGCTCACTGTTGGCTCATGGTCAGTCTGCTGAGTGCTTGGAAGTGAATTCCATTTTCTGGTACTTTGCTGCTTCTGCTATAATTTGCTAGGAATTCTGATAATGGCATCCTGGCCTGCATCAGGAAGAGTGTGGCCAGCAGGAGCAGGGAAGTCATTCTGCCCAGTACTCTGCACTGGTTAGGCCACACCTTGAGTCCTGTGTCCAGTTCTGGGCCCCCCAGTTTAGGAAAGATGTTGAGTTGTTGGAAGGTGTCCACAGAAGGGCAACAAAGCTGGGGAGGGGTTTGGAGCACAGCCCTGTGAGGAGAGGCTGAGGGAGCTGGGGTTGCTTAGCCTGGGGAAGAGGAAACTCAGGGGAGACCTTCTTGATCTCTACAACTAACTGAAGGGAGGTTGTAGCCAGGTGGGGGTTGGTCTCTTCTCCCAGGCAAGCAGCACCAGAACAAGAGGACACAGTCTCAAGCTGTGCCAGGGGAGGTTGGATATGAGGAAGAAGTTCTTCCCAGACAGAGAGATTGGCCACTGGAATGTGCTGCCCAGGGAGGTGGTGGAGTCACCATCGCTGGAGGTGTTTAGGAAGAGACTGGATGGGGTGCTTGGTGCCATGGTTTAGTTGATTAGATGGTGTTGGGTGATAGGTTGGACTGGATGATCTCAAAGGTCTCTTCCAACCTGGTTAATTCTATTCTATCCTATCCTATCCTATCCTATCCTATCCTATCCTATCCTATCCTATCCTATCCTATCCTATCCTATCCTATCCTATCCTATCCTACCCTATCCTATCCTATCCTATCCTATCCTATCCTATCCTATCCTATCCTATCCATTCTGTGATTCTGTAATAGAAGAGAATTCCCTGGTACCTATTTTCATTCTACAGAGGAAAACAGAGAAAAGAAAGTCCACAGATATTATGCAAACCAGAACTGTAAAATAAGGATAACTGGGAAAACTGAGAGAAGCCAAGTGAAATACTCAGTCATCCAAACAACCCATAGTTTCTTTATACAGGTTGAAAACTAGGGGGACTTTTTCTCTTGATAAGCCATCCTTTCTCTGGCTAATGGAAGCCAATACATTTCCACTTAGACAGGAGTGTGTAAACATGCACAGCAGACCTCTTCCTGAATCTGGCTGCATTGTTTGTGGATGTCTTGGCAGAGGGCAGCAATGACAGTAATTAATATACTGACAGTTGGCCTCAATTATTTTCACAGTCCTTTCCAACTGAGATGATTCTCTGATTCTCTCATTTGCACATTTTTCATAGTATCATAGTATCACAGTATCATAGTTTCATTCAGGGTTGGAAGGGACCACAAGGAGCATCTAGTTCCAACCCCCCTGCCATGGGCAGGGACACCCCACACTACATCAGCCTGGCCACAGCCTCAGCCAGCCTGGGCTTAAACACCTCCAGGGACAGGGCCCCAACCACCTCCCTGGACAACCCATTCCAGGGCTTCACCACTCTCATGGGGAAGAACTTCCTCCTCACCTCCAACCTGAATCTCCCCACCTCCAGCTTCATTCCATTCCCCCTAGTCCTATCACTCCCTGAGATCCTGAGCAGTCCCTCCCCAGCCTTCCTGTAGCCCCCTTCAGATCCTGGAAGGCCACAATGAGGTCACCTGGGAGCCTTCTCTTCTGCAGACTGAACAGCCCCAACTCCTTCAGTCTGTCCTCACAGAAGAGGTGCTCCAGCCCTCTGCTCATCCTCCTGGCCCTTCTCTGGACACCTTCCAGCACCTCCACATCCCTCTTGGAATAGGGGCTCCAGAACTGGAGGCAGTACTCCAGGTGGGGTCTCAGCAGCACTGAGCAGAGGGGGAGAATCACCTCCCTTGCCCTGCTGGCCACACTTCTCCTGCTGCAGCCCAGGATCTGATTGGCTTTCTGGGCTGCAAGTGCACACTGAGAGCTCCTGGTGAGCTTCTCCTCCACCAGCACCCTCAAGTCTCTCTCCTCAGGGCTGCTTTCCAGCCAGTCCCTGCCCAGCCTGGATTTGTGCCTGGTTCCAGAGCTTCATTTTACTTTTGCTGCATTGTGCAAAGAGGACACAAGCACTGCACAACCTCATGAAGGCACGGGCAGAAAAGTTTTGCTAACTCAGGCCAGTAGTTTGCCCAGCAGTTCTGTAGGGTCAGTGCTGCTTACAGAACCCTCCCAAGAAGCTGAGAGGATACTTCAGTGGATGTAAAAGAGCTAAAGGACATTTGCACAAAGCCATAGCCACACAACAAACACACACATCCACCAGAAGCATACACATGAGCACAGAGATACTCAGGTCAGTGCAAAGGTGCTTTGAATAAACACTCAAGGGACATCTGTTTCTCACTTACAGTGGCAGGTCCTCCATCCAGCTGCCTTCCACCATGATTGGACACAATAATTCCCTGAACTCCATGTCTCACTGCCAGCTCTGCATCCTCTTTTGTCAAGATACCTTTGATGATGATGGGCAGGTGGGTCAGGCTTCGCAGCCAGTAGATGTCGTTCCAGGTGACGGAAGGGTCTAAGCTGTTGGGGGGCAGCCCGTACTCAGAACGGTCTTCTCCCTACAGCCACAGGACAGAAGGCAACCTCATCTGAGCTGTAAAAATACAGAGGGCCCCTTTGAGTCTTTCTCTGCCCTAGAATCATAGAATTATAGAATCATAGAATCAGTAAGGCTGGAAAAGACCTCAAAGATCATCAAGTACAAGTTCTCACCCAACACCTCATGACTAAACCATGGCACCAAGTGCCACATCCAATCCCCTCTTGAACACCTCCAGGGATGGTGACTCCACCACCTCCCTGGGCAGCACATTCCAACAGCAAACAACTCTCTCTGTGAAGAACTTTCTCCTCACCTTGAGCATAAACCTCCCCTGGCACAGCTTGAGACTGTGTCCTCTTGTTCTGGTGCTGCTTGCCTGGGAGAAGAGACCAACCCCCACCTGGCTACAACCTCCCTTCAGGGAGTTGTAGACAGCAAGAAGGTCTGCCCTGAGCCTTCTCTTCTCCAGGCTAAGCAACCCCAGCTCCCTCAGTCTCTCCTCACAGGGCTGGGCTCCAGACCCCTCCCCAGCTTCATTGCCCTTCTCTGGACACCTTCCAGCAACTCAACATCTTTCCTAAACTGAGGAGCCCAGAACTGGACACAGGACTTAAGCAGTGGTCTAACCAGTGCTGAGTACAGGGCAGAATGACTTCCCTGCTCCTGCTGGCCACACTGTTCCTGATCCAGGCCAGGATGCCATTGGCTTTCTTGGCCACCTGGGCACACTGCTGGCTCATGGTCATCCAGCTGTCAATCAGCACCCCCAGGTTCCTTTCTGCCTGGCTGCTCTCAGCCACTCTGACCCCAGCCTGTAGCACTGCATGGGGTTTTGTGGCCAAAGTGCAGCACCTGGCACTTGGACTTGTTGAATGCCATCCTGTTGGACTCTGCCCATCTGTCCAGGCTGTCAAGGTTCCTCTTCAGAGCCCTTCTACCCTCTAACAGATTAACTCCTGCCCCCAGCTTGGTGTCATCTGCAAATTTACTGATGATGGACTCCATGCCCTCATCCAGATCATCAGTAAAGAAATTGAACAGCATGAGGCCCAGCACTGATCCCTGGGGCACACCACTGGTGCCTGGCTGCCAGCTGGCTGTGGCACCATTCACCACCACTCTCTGGGCTCAGCCTCCAGCCAGTTCCTAACCCAGCTCAGAGTGCTGCTGTCCAGCTTGGCCAGGAGTTTGCTGTGGGGGATGGTGTCAAAGGCCTTGCTGAAGTCCAGGCAGACCACATCCACAGCCTGCCCCACATCCACCAGGCAGTCACCTGGGCATAGAAGGAGATCAGGTTGGTCAGGCAGGACCTGCCCTTCCTAAATCCATGCTGGCTGGAAATGAATTAATTAAACTTGCTAGCAGACATGTTCAACAGCTCTTGACAGAAAGTGTCTCCAGAGAAGAATAATCAGAATGGGGGTGGAGATTGATGTCTCTAAGGAAGCTGGACTGAGATTGAGCCAGAACCCAGGCTGGCAGGAGGTCAAGCGAGGACACCACGGTACCAGAAAGGGAGAAGATATGCCCTGGGTTACAACAGATGCCAAAGCAGCAGTTACCCAGTGGGTTTTGCCTCATGTGGTACACACCAGGACAGTGAATGAAAGGACAGGCTTATTTTACAAACCTCAAAGGCTCCTTCCAAGTTCTTCAGTTTCATGTGGGGAGGAAGGCGGAAACCATTGCGGATATCATCACGTCTTTTGCCTGTGTAGGGCAGATCTGCAGTGAGGACGAGGCCCTGGAAACCCAAGGCCTCTGCCTGTTGGACTAGCTGCTGGGAAACAGCCCTGTTGCGGTGGATGTAGAGCTGGAACCAGCGAAGGCCGCCGGGAGCTGCCGCGGAGATCTCCTCCAGTGTGCAGGTGGAGTAGGTGCTGGCAATGTAGCAGGTGTTCATCGCTTTGGCTGCTGTGCAGGGGTTGGAAGATACTCACAATCAAGGTCATAATCAACTCTCCTGTCAGACACCAGCTACAAAACTGTTTTTATATATGGTTTTCAGACAACACCTGAGCTCCTGTTTTACTTTTCTCCTACCAAGCACAGTGCTCTACCCGCTGGCAAATGTGCCCTTGGAGTTAGAAACGTCTCTATTTACCACTGATGGACAATCACAGCTGATAGGATAGGATAGGATAGGATAGGATAGGATAGGATAGGATAGGATAGGATAGGATAGGATAGGATAGGATAGAATTGAATCCAATTGAATTGAATTGAATTGAATTGAATTGAATTGAATCTAATAGAATCAAATAAAATCAAATCGAATCGAATCGAATCAAATCGCATCGAATTGAATTGAATTGAATTGAATTGAATTGAATTGAATTGAATCAAATTGAATCAAATTGAATCAAATAGACTAGACTAGATTAGAATGGAATAGAATTAACCAGGTTGGAAAAGACCACTGAGATCATGAAGTCCAACCTATCACCCAACATCATCTAATCAACTAAACCATGGCACCAAGTGCCTCATCCAGTCCCCTCCTAAACACTTCCAGTGATGGTGACTCCACCACCTCCCTGGGCAGCATATTCCCTTTTACTCCTTCCCTTTCTTTTTTTTTCCTCTCTGTTGGGAAGGAGGAGGGGGGAGCAGCGGATGGATGCTCAGCCTTGTCCCCATCTGAGCTCTTAAGTCCCAGTTAAGGCTCAAACCACCACAAGACCACAGCACTGAGGAGCTGTGTGGCACTTGGAATACACCAGAAATGTGCCCACAGTCTCTGTCTTAAGCTTGCAGCAGCCTCCATACAGCTGATCATAGAATGATAGAATCAATAAGGTTGGAAAAGACCTCAAAGACCATCAAGTCCAACCTGTCACCCAACACCTCAGGACTAACTAAACCACGGCACCAAGTGCCACATCCAGTCCCTTTTTGAACACCTCCTACCTGGAAAGGTAAATTCTACAGAGCTTCCCATCCATTTTGTGTCACCAGATCCAGCTGGGTCATTCACAAATAAGGGTGTCAGAAAGTGGAGTAAAAGAAGTTTACCCCTTCAAACCTGAAAATGTTTGCTCAGTCACATCCCAGCTCATCCTAACAGGTTCTTCAGGCTTTCCCACAACCCTCTTTTTTTGCTGCATTGGCCACAACGCAGATGAGTACCTCTGGCTGTGCTTTTCTCTCCATCAGGCCATGCTAGCTGGTGGAAGCCAGTAGGGGCAATTCCTACAGGAAAGCTGATTTCAGTTCCCAGGATTTTGGTCTTGGTGTCCATCATGGATACGTCCCGCAGCACACGTGGCCGGAAACGAATTCTGGAAGACAAAAATAATCCTTCAGCACAGTAGCTGTTCAGGGGCTCTATTGAAGTTTCATGGAAACTAGGTCTTCATCTACCTATTGAAGTGCAGGAATCTCAGACAATAAATAAACCAGGCTATAATGGAGGCTCTTTGTCCTTTCTGTTCATTTCCAGACGTCCATTCAGCCACCGGTTCAGCCACTAGCACTTCTCGTTAATCCTATATCCTGCTTACCAGCCACAGGACATCGTCCTGCATTTCCCATCTTAGCTCACCAGCTCTTTTCATAGAATCATAGAATCAATAAGGTTGGAAAAGATCTCAAAGATCATCAAGGCCAACCTGTCACCCAACACCTCTGGACTAACTAAACCATGGCACCAAGTGCCACGTTCAATCCCCTTTTGAACACCTTCAGGGATGGTGACTCCACCACCTCCCTGGGCAGCACCTTCCAATGGCTAACAATTCTCTCTGTGAAGAACTTTCTCCTCACCTCCAGCCTAAACTTTCCCTGCCACAGCTTGAGACTGTGTCCTCTTGTTCTGGTGCTGGTTGCCTGGGAGAAGAGACCAACCCCCACCTGGCTACAACCTCCCTTCAGGGAGCTGTAGAGAGCAAGAAGGTCTCCCCTGAGCCTCCTCTTCTCCAGGCTAAGCAATCCCAGCTCCCTCAGCCTCTCCTCACAGGGTTTGTGCTCAAGGCCCCTCACCCTCCTACTGTCCATCCCACAGGTTCCTTCTACTTGCAGCCCAGTCCAGGTTGCTGTCTTTGACTTGACCACTGTATGCCTGTCCTCACTGTACACTGTGCTTGCCCTCGCTGTCTGTTACATGTTCCCTACACCCCACACTACTTGTATGTAGGCTTTCTCCTGTTCACCAAAAGCTCCTTAGTGTGTCTCATTCTGTGTCTCCCTCATCCCCTTTCCTGTCAAATGCTACCCTGCCATTTGCCAGAGCCCTCTAGCATCACTTATGCTTCATAGAATCTAAGTTGTTTTCAGGCATGGACATTAGCTTCTCAAAATAAAATAGAAGAATTATAGTTATCTAAAATCAGGAGGGTCTAGAATCAATGAAGATTGTATAGCCTGGAGAAGAGGAGGCTCAGGGGAGACCTTCTTGCTGTCTCCAACTACCTGAAGGGAGGTTGTAGCCAGGTGGGGGTTGGTCTCTTCTCCCAGGCAAGCAGCACCAGAACAAGAGGACACAGTCTCAAGCTGTGCCAGGGAAGGTTTAGGCTGGAGGTGAGGAGAAAGTTCTTCCCAGAAAGAGTTGTTGACCATTGGAATGTGCTGCCCAGGGAGGTGGTGGAGTCACCATCCCTGGAGGTGTTGGTGCCATGGTTTAGTTAGTCATGAGGTGTTGGGTGACAGGTTGGACTTGATGATCTCTGAGGTCTTTTCCAACCTTATTGATTCTATGATTCTATGATCATTGCACCTCCAGGCATATGTTACTCAGGTAAATGCATCTTGCTTGGGGACCACCTTGAAAGGGCAAGGTGCAAAGAATCTTTGCTTCTGGTGTCCAAACATTTTGCACAAAAACATGGCTTAAAAGCTTCCAGTACAACACTCCTGATTTCCTCCTCACATTACCTCTTGTATGCCAGGATGTTCTCATCTCGAGTGCTGCAGTCATCTGCTCCAGCTGCAAAAAAATCCCAAGCCATCTTGGGCAAATACTTTTTAGCATGGGCTTCAAAGTCTGAAAGACACACCATAGCCATTGCTGAGGGAAGCTCTGGGAACCTTGAAGAAAAGAATAACAGAGCAGAAATTAGAACCATAGAATCATTTTGGTTGGAAAAGACCTTAAAGACCACCAAGTCCAACCATTATCGAACTCTAGCAAGGCTGAGGCTAAGCCATATCCCTCAGCACCACATTTCTGCATCTTTGAAACTCTTCCAGGGATGGGGATTCAAGCAACCTCCCTGGGAAGTCTGTTCAGACCTTTGAGAACACTTTCCATGAAGAAGTTTCTTCTGATATCCAACTTAAACCTCCCCTGGTGCAACGTGAGGCCATTTCCTCTCATCCTATATGGACACCAGGTGACAAAAGCATCCCAGTCCCTCTCTGGATGCCTTAAAGCCATCATGTGCTGCTGATAGCACAAGTCTTTGTATCTCATATGTCCTATAGATTCCATAGAATCAATAAGGTTGGAAAAGACCTCAAAGATCATCAAATCCAACCTGCCACCCAATACCTCATGACTACTAAACCATGGCACCAATTACCACATCCAATCCCCTCTTGAAGACCTCGAGGGGCAGTGACTCCACCACCTCCCTGAGCAGCACATTCCAATGGCTAACAACTCTCTCTGGGAAGAACTTTCTCCTCACCTCCAGCCTAAACTTCCCCTGGCACAGCTTGAGACTGTGTCCTCCTGTTCTGGTTCTGGCTGCAACCTCCCTGCAGGTCCTGATACAGCATGAATCACATAGCACAACTTCTGCTTTTCTAACTGTTAAAAAGGTCAAAGCCAACAAGCACCAAAAAATAAACCAAGTCCTACTGTAGCAAGATGATTGGGAAATTTAATCCAGCCCAAGTGCCTTCCAAACCACACCTTACTTTGGGTTCCACGAAGAGCAGCAGAAGACAAGTTCCTCTCCCTCAAATCCACCTCTGGACTGGCTTTGAGGCCTTTTCACTGAATAGCCACTGTTTTTTCTGGAGTCAATAAGCAACCACCAGAGATTAAAGCTCAATCCTGCAGTAAACTTTGTACTGTTTGTGCAACACTAACTTTGTTTTGCTGTCAGATAATTAGAAGGTCCTTCCAAAAATGGCCACTGCTGTGCCAGCAATGTGATTGCTTGGGAGGCAGCGCTGAAGCTGTGCTGTTCAGCAGCAGATGAAGGCTGATTCATAGAATCATTTTGGTTGGAAAACACCTTTAAGATCATCGAGTCCAACCACTACCTGACTCTGCCAGGTCTGGTGCTAAGCTATGTCCCTCAGCACCACATCTCTGCAGCTTTTAAACACCTCCAAGGCTGGGGTTTCAACCACCTTCCTGGGCAGCCAGCATTTGAGAACTCTGTCAGTGAAGAGCCACAGATACATAGATTCATGTAAACATAGACTGGTAGGGATTGGAAGGAACCTCTCGAGATCAAGTCCAACCACTCTGCCAAAGCAGGATCACCTAGGGCAGGTCACATGGAAATGCATCCAGATGGCTCTTGAAAGCCTCTAGAGAAGGAGACTTCATAACCTCTCTGGGCAGCCTGTTCCATGCTCCATCACTCTTAAAGAAGTTTTTTCTCATGTTGAGGTTGGACTACCTCTGTTTCAGGTTGTGTCCATTGTCCCTCAGTGGAGTCACCATCACTGGTGGTGTTTAGGAAGAGACTGGATGGGGTGCTTGGTGCCATGGTTTAGTTGATTAGATGGTGTTGGGTGATAGGTTGGACTTGATGATCTCAAAGGTCTCTTCCAACCTGGTCTATTCTATTCTATTCTATTCTATTCTATTCTATTCTATTCTATTCTATTCTATTCTATTCTATTCTATTCTATTCTATTCTATTCTACTCTACTCTACTCTACTCTACTCTACTCTATTCTACTTCTATTCTATTCTATTCTATTCTATTCTATTCTATTCTATTCTATTCTATTCTATTCTATTCCATTCCATTCCATTCCATTCCATTCTATTCTATTCTATTCTATTCTATTCTATTCTATTCTATTCTATTCTATTCTATTCTATTCTATTCTATTCTATTCTATTCTATTCTATTCTACACAAGGCACCACTAAACAGACTAAGACCTTCTTGTCACCCACCCTTTATAAATATCAATAAGATCCCCTCCCAGGCTTCTCCTGTCCAAACTAAACATCCCCAGGTCTCTCAGCCTTTCCTCATTAGACAGCTGTTCCAGTGCTTTCATCGTCCTCATGCCATAGCAGTGTGGTTGGAGTAGGTGACCTCCAGAGGTCCCTTTCAACTCCCTTCTGTGATTCTATCACTTTTCAAGTGCTGTGAGTGCTCTTGTGATCTGGTTCCTTTCTCACTGGGCTTGCAGATTGCCTCCTTTGGCTCCCCCACCCAGCCACCTCCCAAGAGGACAAGCTGCCCTCTCCCTTTCCAGAGGCTGGAGCTGGTGAGGCTTCTCTGTGCTTCCCTCTGTCTCCTCTGCTGAGCATTACAAACTCAGACCGAGGTGGCAACAGATTTATGATGATGACTCAAGTTTGCAAGGTGTGATAAGTAAACACTGAAGACTTTTGTTTGTCTTTTGCTGGGTTTAGCCTTTAGGGTTGATGTTTTCAATTTTTCCATGAGAGTTTGAAAACTGACTTTTTGCTGACTGAAAGTTGAGTCATCTTTCTCACCAGGTGAAAAGGATGAGGCAGAAACTTCTGAGAACTCTTCCAGAGGGGCAAAGGACACAAACTGGAACACAGGAAGTTCCACATAAACACAAGAGAAAAAATCCTCCCTTTGAGGGAGGCAGAGCACTGGATCCTGTTCCTGTGTCATTTACTCTAGGTGATGCTGCTCTAGGATCACCTGCTCTGCACCATTCTGTGATTCTGATTGTTGCCCTCACAGTCCAAGCAATCCAGCTCGGGCAATGAGTTAGGAGAGGACCAGGGAAGAGCTGGAACCAGATATGAGCTGCAACCTCAGGATCTGGTGTCCAGGAGACTGGTCTGATCCAGGACTGAAGAAGTCACCTTTCTAGCGTCAGATACACTAGGTCACTGACACCATCTGTGCAGCTGCAGTGAACAGCTATTCTGTCAGATGTGTTCACAAGACCCTGACCAAACTCTACCATTCATGGCCCAGGGGAGGTTTACATTAGACATTAGAAGAAACTCCTTCACTGAGAGCGTTCTCAAGCACTGGAAAAGGCTTCCCAGGGAGGTGGTTGAATCCCCCTTGCTGGAGATGTTTTGAATTCAGCCTTCAGCACTCATTATCTACAGACACCATGGCAAGGTGTGAACACTTAGCTAGAGCACCCTTGGTGTGCTTCCTTGCCCAGGATGTGCCATGCATAAGACAACCTTCAGGCCACTTCTGAAGAGAGGAGGTAAGTGACATCTGCACCTGCACACAATAGAGGGAAGGGAAGGGAAGGGAAGGGAAGGGAAGGGAAGGGAAGGGAAGGGAAGGGAAGGGAAGGGAAGGGAAGGGAAGGGAAGGGAAGGGAAGGGAAGGGAAGGGAAGGGAAGGGAAGGGAAGGGAAGGGAAGGGAAGGGAAGGGAAGGGAAGGGAAGGGAAGGGAAGGGAAGGGAAGGGAAGGGAAGGCCTGCACTTTCTCTCCCTCCACTAGATGTCAGCTTTGGATCATATTTATGGATCTATGTCAGAAATAACAACAAAACCCCACCAGTCTTTGATAGGCTGCCAGGCCTGATGGCCTTAAAACTGATATCAACATGACACAAAGAGTGTCTGCTAAAATGTTTTGAGATCTTCATTCTCTGTGTTTTATCCTTAACATTTTCTTGTGCAGAGCAAAGCAATAAATGTAGCTACATCTGGCCTCACCTTATCTTAGTTTCAGCCTTTGCATTATCTGCAAGGTCCTCTATCATATTTCTTAGCATGCTGACCTCAGCACTCCCTGACTCCAGGGATGCATGTCACAGCCATCTCAGCAAACCATAAAATGTATGGGTTTTCATTTCATTTTACATGGACTGAAACTAGTCTCTGGCTACTGTGTTTTGCAGAGAAGAGGAGAAACAAATCTCTGCTTTTGTGGTGTGGCTGTGTGCTTTGCATCTCAGTATGTTCTCTTCCTTCAGCAATGGAATCTGTTCAAAGCAGCAATGGCTTATTGTCCAAAAAGCAGTTAGTAGTAGTAGTTAGTAGTAGTAGTTAGTGATAGTAGTTAGACTTCTGATTTAGCTCTGAGGCTCTAATGTTCTAAGGAAATCAAATTTGCTATAATCATGGGATCATAGAATCAATAAGGTTGAAAAAGACCTCAGAGATCATCAAGTCCAACCTGTCACCCAGCACCTCAAGACTAACTAAACCATGGCACCAAGTGCCACATCCAATCCCCCCTTGAACACCTCCAGGGATGGTGACTCAATAAGGGCCCCTGCTCTATACTTGATAAAAAGTGAAGAAACTTTGAAGTTCTTGAACTCTTCCACTAGAGTACAACAAAAGACAAGGAAACCTTGCTGCCTGCTTTTGAGAAGTGAACAAAATATTGTAGGAAATGCTCACAGCTCTGATCCTGCCTTGCAGGTGGAGTGGTCAAGCAGCCAACAGTCAAAGCTTCATTTCTTGTTTGCAAAGGCCTGCACAGCAAGGGGTTTTGCTTACTTTTCAACTCTGATATAGTCTAGAGCTTGTGAGGCCAAACACAGAGATCCTGTGTAAACCTGTGCTCCAGTTTGGCTTCCAGTCACGATGCTCATTACTTCTAGTTGGTTTTGTTTGCTTTTCATAGAATCATAGATTAAAAAATGTTGGAAAAGGCCTCAGAGATCATTGAGTCCAACCTAGCACCCAACACCTCAGGACTAACTAAACCATGGCTTCAAGTGCCACATCCAATCCCTTTTTGAACACCTCCAGGGATGGTGACTCCACCACCTCCCTGGGCAGCACATTCCAATGGCAAATCTCTCTTGCTGGGAAGAACTTTGTCCTCACCTCCAGCCTAAACTTCCCCTGGCACAGCTTGAGACTGTGTCCTCTTGTTCTGGTGCTGGTTGCTTCAGAGAAGAGACCTCCTGGCTACAACCTCCCTTCAGGGAGTTGTAGAGAGCAAGAAGGTCTCCCCTGAGCCTACTCTTCTCCAGGCTAAGCAACCCCAGCTCCCTCAGCCTCTCCTCACAGGGCTGTGCTCCAAACCCCTCCCCAGTTTCGTTGCCCTTCTCTGGACACCTTCCAGCAACTCAACATCTTCCCTAAACTGAGGGGTCCATGTTATGAAGTTAGAGGCATGAACAAGGCCAAAATATCAACAGCAAGGCTATTTATTAACAGAATAAAGTGGATGGATCAGAAGGAGAGAGAGAGAGAGGGAAAACAGAGAGAGAGAAGAGGGAGAGAGAAGAGGGAAGGAATTAGATTACCACCCCCTACCCCCCAAGATGGTTTGGGTCTATGGAGGAGGCTTATGCCATGTTGGCTGTGCTGTCCTCTGCTGGAGGAGGGGAGGGAGAGATCCCAAAGTCCAAGTTCAAGTCCTTCTCTGAGCAGCCTCTTCAGCTCCATGAGTTGCTTTTCACAGATGGCAAATCACCATGGGCCTCACCAATGCATCCACTACTGGTGGGTTCAGTCTGGGACCATACAACACTTCAGTGAAGAGTCTGGTGAGCATAAAGCAAAGTAAGTAACTCAGGTTGTGTAACAGTTTGCATACAGGGCAAGAAAACAGGGGAGAGGTCTGGAGCACAGAACTGTGAGGAGAGGCGGAGGGAGCTGGGGTTGCTTAGCCTGGAGAAGAGGAGGCTCAGGGGTGACCTTATTGCTGTCTACAACTACCTGAAGGGAGATTGTAGCCAGGAGGGGGTTGGTCTCTTCTCCCAGGCAACCAGAACCAGAACAAGAGGACACAGTCTCAAGCTGTGCCAGGGGAGGTTTAGGCTGGATGTTAGGAAGAAATTCTTCCCAGCAAGAGAGATTGGCCATTGGAATGTGCTGCCCAGGGAGGTGGTGGAGTCCCCATCACTGGAGGTGTTTAGGAAGAGCCTGGATGAGGCACTTGGTGCCATGGTTTAGTTGATTAGATGGTGCTGGGTGATAGGTTGGACCTGATGATCTCAAAGGTCTTTTCCAACCTGGTTCATTCTGTGTTCTTTATTCAGTCCCCCCTGGCTTGACTTATCAGATGTCTTTCTTGAGCATACACCCCTTGCTTGGGAGGAGAAAACTTTTGTCTTGCATGTCAGGCATCTGAGAAAGCTCTCTCAAAATTGAATATTTAGCCCTGCCTCTGTTATGGGGGATGGCAAGAGATCTGGTATTTCACATTGCCAAGAACTTTGGATTACATGATCCAGTTTTCAGTTGCTTTTAATTTGGTTCCTATTTGCATCCTTCTCAGCCGAATGTTTCCATCCTTGGTCTCTGCATTGGGCCAATTTGGTTTGCTTTTTTTTCTTTTCTTTCCCTTTTTTTTTGGTTTTGTTTTGTTGGAACATTTCACTGAAATCTGGTCAGCAATTTCCAAGGTTGAGGTTAGTAGAAATGATAATAGTTGGCCCACGCTGAAAATGCCTTGCAGTGGTTTTGCTGCAGTTCGGTTGCTTCGTGCAGGGGCCTGAAATTAGCAGGGGCTGATCCCTGGAGGCATCAGCCTGTACTTGCTGGCCCTATGAAAATCTGTCCAGATCTGACCTAGCTGTAAATCACTCCTCTCTGCTAGCACATGCTCAGCAGAACTTGTCTGAGATCCAGATGTTATCATTACTGAAGACTTGCCTGGTGCAGAGCATGCTTCTGCTCGTGGCCAAAGGAACACAGCCCCAAATACAATTGTACCTCCAAACCTCTGACTTCCCCATGACACCTGTGCTTGGATTCAGCCTTAAATATAACTGGAGAGGAGAAGGAATAGAATTGGAATGGAATGGAATGGAATGGAATGGAATGGAATGGAATGGAATGGAATGGAATGGAATGGAATGGAATGGAATAGAATAGAATAGAATGGAATGGAATAGAATAGAATAGAATAGAATAGAATAGAATAGAATAGAATAGAATAGAATAGAATAGAATAGAATAGAATAGAATAGAATAGAATGGAATGGAATGGAATGGAATAGAATGGAATGGAATGGAATAGAATAGAATAGACCAGGTTGGAAAAGACCTTTGAGATCAAGTCCAACCTATCACCCAACACCACCTAATCAACTAAACCATGGCACCAAGTGCCTCATCCAGGTTCTTCCTAAACACCTCCAGGGATGGTGACTCCACCACCTCCCTGGGCAGCATATTCCAGTGGCCAATCTGTCTTGCTGGGAAGAATTTCTTCCTAACATCCAGCATAAACCTCCCCTGGCACAGCTTGAGACTGTATCCTCTTGTTGTGGTGCTGCTTGCCTGGGAGAAAAGACCAATGCCCTCCTGGCTACAACCTCCCTTCAGGGAGTTGTAGAGGGCAATAAGGTCTCCTCTGAGCCTCCTCTTCTCCAGGCTAAGCAACCCCAGCTCCCTCAGCCTCTCCTCACAGGGCTGTGTTCCAAACCCCTCCCCAGCTTTGTTTCCCTTAATGGTTCAAAAGAGAAGCTGCAGGACACCACTTAGGACCAGGCAGCGTGGGATGTGCCAAGGCAACAAGGTCAGAGATAGAGCAGATGGGAACAAAGCAGGACAGGGACATGTCAGAGTGACAGGACTCTAGGGGGAGAGAAGAATCAAGAGAAAGAGACAAATCTGGGAAGAAAGATTTCCAGGAGACTACCAAATATTGGTCAGGCATTGGAATGGGCTACCCAGAGAGACAGTGGAGTCACCATCCCTGGAGGACATGGTTTAATGGCCATGGTGGTGTTGGTCTGATGTTGGACTGGATGATCTGAAGGTCTTTTCCAGCCAGAATAATGATTCTGTGACTCAGAAGAGTCAGTTGCCACCATGTGAGGAGTCATGGGCTGTAGGTAGAGGTGAGGGAGTGCACAAGAGGTTTATGGACTGAACACACAAGCTTAAAGTCAGATATCTCAGAGAGCAGTTCCAGAGTCTATACATTACTGCTGAGAAATGCTGCAGGAGGGAAGGCAATGACTGACTAGTCTCAGTATGAAAACTCAGAGCATTTCTCATCTCAGACACATAGACTACTGTCAAGAAAATAACTACAGAAATAAATACAGCCTGTGGCTTGGATGCAAAATAGGGGTGAGCCAGAGAAGAAGGAAGAAGTGCTTCAGATGCAGTCTTTCCCTTTGGTCCTTACTAGCTTCTGCCAACACTGCCTCCAAAGACACTGAGCTCACACAAGGTGGAGCAACAGAGGAGCTCAGACATGAGTCAGCTTTGACTCTTGCCTTTGACTTCCATGGATGGCTATCCATTTCAAAGCCAGGAAGTCAGAGACAGCTGGATATGACATTAATCATGATACAGCCTTGTGTAGCACTGGCCACAGATTAGTTTGTCTACAACTTTATTTGGCCTCACAGGCTAGCTAGGCTTATGTAGACATCCAACCTTTCTTTTCCTTCTTGTGGTTCTGCCAGTGAAAGAATAAACTCACTTGAATTCATAGAGCACAACTGAAAAATAAGCAGGAGATACCTTGGAGCTACAACCACCTGAGATGAATCACAGAATCACCAAGGTTGGAGAAGGCCTCAAAGATCATCAAGTCCAACCTGTCACCCAACACCTCATGACTATTAAACCATGGCACCAAGTGCCACATCCAATCCCCTCTTGAACACCTCCAGGGATGGGGACTCCACCACCTCCCTGGGCAGCACATTCCAATGGCAAATCTCTCTTTCTATGAAGAACTTTCTCCTCACCTCAAGCCTAAACTTCCCCTGGCACAGCTTGAGACTGTGTCCTCTTGTTCTGGTGCTGGTTGCTTGAGAGAAGAGACCAACCCCCACCTGGCTACAACTTCCCTTCAGGTAGTTGTAGAGAACAAGGTCACCCCTGAGCCTCCTCTTCTCCAGGCTAACAATCCCATCTCCCTCAGCCTCTCTCAGTGAGGAGCACTCTGGGCTTGATGTCCCACTGCCATTTAATAAGCTGAATAAAGTTCTGTCAACAAGAAAAAAGGAAGAGTGGTGCTACTATCTGACCACCATTTGGGGATGAGTGAGGAGGCTTTTAGGCTTGAGGTGAGGAGAAAGTTCTTCACTGAGAGGGTTGTTAGCCATTGGAATGTGCTGCCCAGGGAGGTGGTGGAGTCCCCATCCCTGGAGGTGTTCAAGAGGGGATTGGATGTGGTAGTTGAAGCCATGGTTTAGTAGTCATGAGGTTTTGGGTGCTAGGTTGGACTTGATGATCTTTGAGGTCTTTTCCAACCTTGTTGATTCTGTGATTCTAGGACTAAGCCTTTTTCTGCCATTGCATGACTTCCATAGATGAATAGAGAAGTAGGGCTGAGAGGTGGCCAGAGAGGCCATTCCAGTCCACTCCTCTTCCTGAAGTCAGAATAACTTTCTCCACTCACAGGAGATTCTGCATCCTAAAAAGAAGACTAGTATCATTGATTTAGTGCTCTCAACACAAGGAAAGCTTGACCAGGATCTCCTGTCCCATAGTTTAAGCCATTATCCACCTGTTGTGGGCACAACAAAACATTCATTTTTGTTCTCTTTCTGTCTAGCTTAAAAATATTTAAAGATATTTTCTACACAGACCCCCTCCCCCTCCTGTCTCATTTCTATATCAAGCTAGACAAATTCCTTTGTTCTTTCCCCATGAGCCATGTTTTCTAGACTTCTGGTCATCCAGAGTTCTCTCCTCTGACTCTGCAGCTGCTGCATATCCTCCCCTAATTAAAGCACCACAAACTGGACATGACTCTCCAGCTGAGTCCTCTCCTGCCCTCATCAGGAACAAAGCAGAAAGAATATGCCAGCACTCCTGTTTGTTCAGCTGTGAGGAGAGAAGAATATTTTTCTGTTCATTACTCAGCAATGTGCTCCTTACTCACTTCTTCAGATGTGCCATTCCAGCCCGTGATAAAGAAAGGAGACAAACACTTCTGTTCTTCTCTTCCAGGCACAGAAGTAAGCTCATCTCTTTTCCAACTGGGACAAGAGTCAAGCTAATGATATCAGAAGTCTCACATCCCAGGAGTCAATCCCTCTAAATCTTTTGCTAAAAATGTTGAGAGGAAATAGATGCCATAAAAAGACTTCAGCCCAAATACCCCAATACACCCAGGATGTCTCTATGGAGAAACACAGAAAAACTGATATATAGATAGAATGGAATGGAATGGAATGGAATGGAGTGGAATGGAGTGGGATAGAATAGAATAGAATAGAATAGAATAGAATAGAATAGAATAGAATAGAATAGAATAGAATAGAATAGAATAGAATAGAATAGAATAGAATAGAATAGAACGGAATGGAATAGAGTATAGTAGAATAGAATAGAATAGAATAGAATAGAATAGAATAGAATAGAATAGAATAGAATAGAATAGAATAGAATAGAATAGAATAGAATAGAATAGAATAGAATAGAATAGAATAGAATTAACCAGCTTGGAAAAGACTTTCAAGATCATCCAGTCCAACCTATCACCCAGCACCATGTAATTAACTAAACCATGGCACCAAGTGCCTCATCCAGGCTCTTCTTAAACACCTCCAGGGATAGTGACTAAACCACCTCCCTGAGCAGCACACAGGGGCTGGTCTCTTCTCCTGGGCAACCAGCACCAGAACAAGAGGACACAGTCTCAGTATCACAGTATCACATTATAACTAAGGTTGGAAGAGACCTTGAGGATCATCAAGTCCAACCTGTCAACACAGACTCATGACTAAATCCTGGCATCAAGTACCACATCCAATCCCCTCTTGAACACCTCCAGGGATGGTGACTCCACCACCTCCCTGAGCAGCACATTCCAAAGGCCAATCGCTCTTTCTGGGATGAAATTTCCCCTCACCTCCAGCCTAAATTTCCCCTGGCACAGCTTGAGACTGTGTCCTCTTGTTCTGGTGCTGGTTGCCTGGGAGAAGAGACCAACCCCCACCTGGCTACAACCTCCCTTTAGGTAGTTATAGACAGCAATAAGGTCTCCCCTGAGCCTCCTCTTCTCCAGCAGCAAGAGGAGACATCAGCTTCCCTCCTGGAGACCGACAAATGTCACCCCAGAACATGAAACAAATGACATTTTTGGGTTCTGTCAGCAATTCTTCCATGAAGCAGCTGGTTAGACAGCCCACAGCAGCACAGGCAGTCCTTGGCTCTGTGACTCTAGACTTTCCAGTGGAAGACCCACTTTGTGACAGTGACCACAGAGCACATGGCTTCACTAGCTCTATAGAAGCACTGCAGGCAAAATGTGCCACTGCCATTATCCTCAGCTTCAAGACAAGCTATGCAGAAAGGAGGAATCTTGTTAAACACAAGAGAGAAAGGTCAGCACAGAGAAACCATAATGAGCAGTAGGAAACTTCTGAAGAAGACCAGACTAGGAGCTTAACACCACTGTGTATGACCTATTGAGAAAGGGCAGAGAATGGATTAAAGGAGGCCAGCGGGCAAAACCAGCCAAAGGCAGCAAGATTTAGCTGTAAGAAGGCATTTTTCAAAAGGATGCCTATTGTATCCCAACCAATAAAATGAAATGAATGCTGTAGTCAAGTAGATGAAAAGCAAAATCCTGCTTAGGAAGGTTAAAATCGCTTTTGAGGGGAACTGGCTGAAGAAATCAGAACTTGTTCTGCTAGGGACTCTGCACTGCTGTTCACTGGGATGAAATGGGGAAATTGTCATACAAGGGACAATGCAGAGAATGTCTCTGAAGTCGATTCATGGAACCATGGAATCAATAAGGTTGGAAAAGACCTCAGAGATCATCAGGACCAACCTCTCACCCAACACCTTATGACTACTAAACCATGGCACCAAGTGCCACATCCAATCCCCTCCTGAACACCTCCAGGGATGGGGACTCCACCACCTCCCTGGGCAGCACATTCCAATGACAAATGACTCTCTCAGTGAAGAACTTTCTCCTCACCTCCAGCCTAAACTTCCATTGGCACGACTTGAGACTGTGTCCTCTTGTTCTGGTGCTGGTTGCCAGGGAGAAGAGACCAACCCCCTCCTGGCTACAACCTCCCTGCAGGGAGTTGGAGACAGCAAGGAGGTCTCCCCTGAGCCTCCTCTTCTCCAGGCTAAGCAACCCCAGCTCCCTCAGCCTCTCCTCACAGGGCTGTGCTCCAGACCACTCCCCAGCCTTGTTGCCCTTCTCTGGACACATTCAAGTGTCTCAATGTCCTTCTTAAATTGAGGGACCCAGAACTGGATGCAGTACTCAAAGTGTGGCCTAACCAGTGCCGAGTACATCACTGTCCTGGTCCTGCTGGTCACACTGTTCCTGATGCAGGCCAGGATGCTATTGGTCTTCTTGGCCACCTGGCTCAATCTCATCCATCTGTGGATCAACACCCCCAGGTCTTTCTCTGCTGGACAGCTTTCCAGTCACTCTGCCCCCAAACCTGGAGCATTCATGGGTTTGTTAAGACCCAAGGGCTGGACCTGGCATTCAGCTGCACTGAATCTCCTATAATTAGCCCTGGCTTATAAATCCAGCCTGTCCAGGTCCTTCAGTAAAGCCTTCCTACTTTCCAGCAGGACAACATTCCTTCCCAACAGACTTACTGAGGATGCACTGAGTGCCCCTAATGAATTGCTTTGTTTGGCTGGCTCTCCTGTTAGATCATTAAAGAACTCTTTGGAATGCAGTTTACTCCAATGAGACATTTGAATGACTGCAGCGCTTCCAGCGTGGTTTTCATTTTTGTTCATATGCACCATTTATTTCTCATCATTTTATTTTTGGGTGAACAAAAGCTTGGGGGAAAAAAAAAATATCAGCAATCAGTCTTCCTTAATTAAGGGCTATCATTCCTTCTGGTGAATCTGTGGAAAGCAGGAACAGAATAAATTTCTTTTCATTTCCTCACTGGGAATATTAAATGCAATGCAGTTAATTTGTCTGTGAATTAAACTTCCAGCTTTTCCCAGCTCTTCAGTGCTGCTGTTTGTCTCGGTCCGGAGAGGGAAAGAGACTCAAGTTCTTTTAGGACATTCCCGTGCTGTGAAATTAGAGGCACAAACGAGGCCAAAGTATCAACAGCTAGACTATTTATTACATAAATAAAGTGGACATAAGAAGGGGAGAGGGAGAAAATGGAGAGGGAGAGAGAGAAGAGAGGGAGAAGAGGAAAGGAATTATATTGCCACACCCCTCATCCCCCCCAAGACAGTTAAAGTCTGTGGAGGAAAGGTGCTGCAGGAGATGTTGGGTTTGTAGAGAAACGGTGCTGAGGCTTTGGCTGGAGAAGAGCTGTGGTCATTAGGGGAGATGTTGGGTTGGTACAGGAACGGTGCTGAGGCTCCTCTGGGCAGCCTGGGTCTGTAGAGAAAGGGAGCTGAGGCTTTGGCTGGAGCTGTGGTCCTCTGGGCAGCCTCTTTTCTCCAGAGCAACATTGTCCCGGCTTTCCCTTCTCAGTGGCCTGGCCCGTCTCCTGTGTTTTCCTTCATCTCCATTTTTCTCCCCGTTTCTCTCCTCTGTTTCTCTCTACAACCCAGTAGTTGCTCCAGTCTTTTATACAGTTTTCAGTCCATAGGTATGTATTCAAATATTGTCCCTCAGGAATTCCAGGGGCAGGAAATAATCCTTAGGTCGTTTCCCCGGAAATATTTCTGTGTATTGCTGTGTGTTTGGGCAAGATTTTGGATGGGGGGGGGGGTTTATCTCCGTCTCCCCCGTCTTCATTCAGACAAGCCCCCCCACATTCCTTACACATCAGGAAACAGGTAGTAAAAACCATTGTGTCACCCTGCTCCGGGTACTTGATGGGTGGAGATTATCTTGCCCTGAAGGCGTGAATGGCTGGGTCATTGTTGTAGGCCAGCTGTGGCCCAGTGAGCAATGTTATCTTTGCACCTTCCAAGAGTCCTTAGTGGCTCTGCCCAATACATATTGTCTGGGCAAACAGCAAGTGATTTTATCTTTGTTGAGTACACCAAGAGAGACAAACTTATTAGTCTCTCACACTGTTGTCTTTGGTTTTACTGTTGCAGGAGATGCTGGTCAAGGTATAGAGGAGGGGATTCTTGCTTCTTCTAGTGCTGAAGTCATGTAACCAGCAGAACTAAATATAGGAAAGAAAGAAAAAGAAAGAAAGAAAGAAAGAAAGAAAGAAAGAAAGAAAGAAAGAAAGAAAGAAAGAAAGAAAGAAAGAAGAAAGAAAGAAAGAAAGAAAGAAAGAAAGAAAAGAAAGAAAGAAAGAAAGAAAGAAAGAAAGAAAGAAAGAAAGAAAGAAAGAAAGAAAGAAAAGAAAGAAAAGAAAGAAAGAAAGAAAGAAAGAAAGAAAGAAAGAAAGAAAGACAAGAAAGAAAGAAAGAAAGAAAGAGAAGAAAGAAAGAAAGAAAGAAAGAAAGAAAAGAAAGAAAGAAAGAAAGAAAGAAAGAGAAAGAAAGAAAGAAAGAAAGAAAGAAAGAAAGAAAGACAGTTTCTTACCAGTCTTCTCAGGCCATTGGAGTAGTAACTTCTGTAGGTGGCAAATTTTATGATTATGTTGCTGGACATTTTTCAAATGTGGCATCACCTTCATTTACCCAGATTTCATTTGTGTCATTTCTGCTGTCCCCTATAGAATAGCATAGCATAGCATAGCATAGCATAGCATAGCATAGCATAGCATAGCATAGAATAGAATAGAATAGAATAGAATAGAATAGAATAGAATAGAATAGAATTAACCAGGTTGGAAAAGACCTTCGAGATCATCAAGTCCAACCTATCACCCAACACCATCTGATCAACTAAACCATGGCACGAAGTGCCTCGTCCAGTCTCCTCTTAAACACTTCCAGTGATGGTGACTCCACCACCTCCCTGGGCAGCACATTCCAATGGCCAATCTCTCTTTCTGGGAAGAACTTCTTCCTAACAACCAGCCTGAACCTCCCCTGGCACAGCTTGAGACTGTGTCCTCTTGTTCTGGTGCTGCTTGCCTGGGAGAAGAGACCAACCCCCACCTAGCTACAACCTCCCTTCAGGGAGTTGCAGAGAGCAACTCAACATCTTTCCTAAAGTGAGGAGCCCAGAACTGGACACAGGACTCAAGGTGTGGCCTAACCAGTGCTGAGCACAGGCCACAATGACTTCCCTGCTCCTGCTGGCCACACTGTTCCTAATGCAGGCCAGGATGCCATTGGCCTTCTTGGCTTCCATGGCACACTGCTGGCTCATGTTCAGCCTACCATCAACCAGTACCCCCAGGTCCCTCTCTGTCTGGCTGCTCTCAGCCACTCTGACCCCACCCTGCAGCACTGCCTGGGGTTGTTGTGGCCAATGTGTAAAACCTGGCACTTGGATGTGCTCAATCTCCTGCTCTTGGACTCTGCCCATCTGTCCATCCTGTCAAGGTCCCTCTGCAGAGCTCTCCTGTCTTCTAACAGCTCAACTCCTGCCCCCAGCTTGCTGTCATCTGCAAATTTACTGATGATGGACTCAATGCCCTCATCCAGATCATCAATAAAGGTATTGAACAGGATGGGGCCCAGCACTGATCCCTGGGTGACACCACTAGTGCCTGGCTGCCAGCTGGCTGTGGCACCATTCACCACCACTATCTGGGCTCAGCCCTCCAGCCAGAAGAGTCAATGGCAGTGGCTCTCTACTACATTTCTACAATTATAGAGTCATAGATTCATTTTAATTGAAAAGGATCTTTAGAAGATCATCAAGTCCAACCATTCTCTATCTCTACCAAGTCTGCTGCTAAACCATGTCCATCAGAACCACATCTCTGTGTCTTTTAAACACCTCTGTGCAGGTCTGGAGCCTTGGGTTGTGTGAGACACCGTTCAGGGCAAGCGTTGCTGGCCATGAAAGGGATCATCAGGCTGGTCTGAAGGACACCAGAACTTCATTGCTCAATGTAAATTTAGTCTGGAGAAAAGGAGTCTGAGGGGGAGACCTCCTTGCTCTCTACAACTCCCTGAAAAGAGGTTGGAGTCAGGTGGGTGGTGGTCTCTTTTCCCTAGTAACAAGTGATAGGACAAGAGAAAGTGGCCTCAAGCTGCACCAGGGGAGGTTTAAATCAGACATTAGAAGAAAATTCTTCACTGAAAGGATTCTCAACCACTGGAACATGCTCCCCAGGGAGGTGGTTGAATCCTCATCCCTGGATGTGTAAAAGCTGCAGAGATGGCCTGATGAGGGTCGTGGTTTGGCATCAACCTTGATAGTTGGATGATGTTTGGACTTGATGATCTTTATGGCCTTTTCCAACCCACACTATTCTATGATTCCCCTCCAGCCCTCTTCCCTCTGAAGCAAGAGCTGTCCTGTCCTGCACTCAAGCAGCTGTCCTGATGAAAAGGACTCTTTATTTAGAGCAAAATCTTACAGAGTAACCAAGTCTTACCCATGCAGACCATCATACCAGCTTGCAGGCAGAATCCACTGATGCTTCCATAACTTCATCTTCTCTCCTTTCCAGTGCTCTGTGGGCTTTTTTACCATTCAGTGACTTTCTCAGCTCTGTCACTTTTCAAGCCTAAATTTTGGCTGTTGCCTTGTTAGTCTGGAGGTTGGCTGGAAAGATTGCTTACTTGTTGGCTACTGCCTTGCTCTCCTGCTTAGTTTTCCTCCAGCAAGGCCAATTCTTTCCCCAGTGAAAGTGCAATAATCTGAAGGATAGTAAATCATCTCACTAATAATGTCAGCATAAGACTATTATATCTCATTATCCTTAATTAATCTGCAGTGTTTCCACATTTTTTTTCCCCTCAAGCTCCATGCTGGAGAGAAGAGGACATGCAGTCTTTCTCAGAAGAGAATTAAGGATGCTTTCCAAGGAAGACCCCAGGGCAAATTGTAGTTAAAACACAGATCTGCTTTTGTCCCTAGTGCCCCATGATTGGGCTGTACTTTATACATGGCAGAGGGGACATTTAAAGTGTCAATACCAGGTTTGACAGATTCTTGACTGTTACTGAACAAAACCAATAAGACCAAATACATTTGTTACAGTTGCATGTGAATTGGTTGTGTGATTACACACACACACACACACACACACACACACACACACACACACACACACACACTCTCTCACTCTCCCTTATTTACTGTAAGAGTTGACTAAAATCTATCCTGATTTTAGTGGAAATAGACATTTCTGTAAGCAGCTCTTCTATGATCTGCTATTCCACTTCTCCATCACAGTTCCCACAGCTGGGGGAGACTTTCTCCCGGCAGGAACAGAGGGCCCAATATGCAGGGTTGACCCTCCACATAGGGAGGTCTGCAGCATCGTTGGAGCCTCAATCAGGGATATGAATAAGGAACTCCCCAGCATGGTGCAGTCCTAGAATCATAGAATCAACAAGGTTGGAAAAGACCTCAGAGATCATCAAGTCCAACCTGTCACCCAACACCTCAGGAATAATTAAGCCATGGCTTCAAGTGCCTCATCCAATCCCCTCTTGAACACCTCCAGGGATGGTGACTCCACCACCTCCCTGGGCAGCACATTCCAATGGCCGATCTCTCTTTCTGGGAATAACTTGCTCCTCACCTTGAGCCTAAACTGTGACTGGCTGGAAAGCAGCCCTGAGGAGAGAGACTTGGGGGTGCTGGTGGAGGAGAAGCTCAACAGGAGCTCTCAGTGTGCACTTGCAGCCCAGAAAGCCAATCAGATCCTGGGCTGCAGCAGGAGAAGTGTGGCCAGCAGGGCAAGGGAGGTGATTCTCCCCCTCTGCTCAACTCTGCTGAGACCCCACCTGGAGTACTGCCTCCAGTTCTGGAGCCCCTATTCCAAGAATGATCTGGAGGTGCTGGAAGGTGTCCAGAGAAGGGCCAGGAGGATGAGCAGAGGGCTGGAGCTGCTCTCCTATGAGGACAGACTGAAGGAGTTTGGGGCTGTTCAGTCTGGGGAAGAGAAGGCTCCCAGGTGACCTCAGTGTGGCCTTCTGAAGGAGGCTACAGGAAGGCTGGGGAGGGACTGCTCAGGATCTCAGGTGGTGATAGGACTAGGGGGAATGGAATGAAGCTGGAGGTGGGGAGATTGAGGCTGGAGGTGAGGAGGAAGTTCTTCCCCATGAGAGTGGTGAAGCCCTGGAATGGGTTGTCCAGGGAGGTGGTTGAGGCCCTGTCCCTGGAGGTGTTTAAGGCCAGGCTGGCTGAGGCTGTGGCCAGGCTGATGTAGTGTGGGGTGTCCCTGCCCATGGCAGGGGGGTTGGAACTAGATGATCCTTGTGGTCCCTTCCAACCCTGACTGATACTATGATACTATACTACTACTATAGTGGCAGTTACAGAGATGTGGTGGGACAGTTCACATGACTGGAATGTGGCCATGGATGGCTATGCCCTTCTCAGGAATGACAGATCAGCTAAGTGAGGTGGTGGTGCTGCTCTCCATGAGAGAGAGTGATGAGAATGTACTGAGTTCAGCCCAGGGGTGGCTGAGGAGCGAGCTGAGAGCTCATGGGTGCATGCTAAGGGGCAGGCTGGCATGGGTGACACTGCTGTGGGTGTTTATTACAGACCACCTGATCAGGATGAAGAAGTCAATGAGACCTTCTGCAGACAGCTGGCAGCAGCCTCACATCACAGGCCCTGGCTGTCATGGGGGACTTCAACTACTTAGATATTTGTGGAAGGACTACTCAGGCAGCCAGCCACAGTCCAGGAGGGTCCTCCACTGCACTGATGATAATTTCTTGATGTGAATGGTGGAGAAACCAACTAGGAGATGAGCATTACTGGAGCTGAGACCAACAAGGAGGGACTGGTTGAAGCAGGGAAAGTTGAGGGCAGCCTTGGCTGCAGGGACCACGAGATGGTGGAGTTCAGGATCTTGTGTGGTAGGAAGAAAGTATGAAGCAGGATTACAATGTTGGATTTCAGCAGGGCCAACTTTGGTCAGGCTATTGCTAGGGGAAATCTCATGGGGCAGGGTCCTGGAAAGCAAAGGGGCCCAAGGCAGTGGGTAACATTCAAGGACCTTTTTGTCCAAGCTCAAGATCAGAGCATCCCAAAGAGAAGGAAACAGAGAAAGGGAGCCAGGAGACCTGCATGGTTAAGTGGGGAACTGCTGAGCAAACTCAAGTGGAAGAAGAGGGTCTACAGATCATGGAAGGAGGGGCTGGCCACTTGGGAGGAGTGTAAGACTGTTGTCAGAGGATGGAGGGAGGCTCCTAGGAAGGCTAAGGCCTCCTGGGAATTCAACCTTGCAAGGGAGGTCAAGGACAACAGAAAAGGCTTCTTCAAATACATTGCAGGAAAAACTAACACTAGAGGCAATGTAGGCCCCTGCTGAATGAGGTGAGTGCCCTGGTGACAGAGGATACAGAGAAGGCAGAGCTGCTAAATGCTTTCTCTGTCTCCATCTGTACTGCTGGAGGCTGTCCTCAGGAGCCTGAGGCCCCAGAGAAAGGCAGAACAAAGGAGAATTTCTCCTTGGTGGCTGAGGACTGGGTTAGGGAACAGTTAAGTCATCTGGACATCTATATCCATGGGTCCTGATGGGATGCACCCACAGGTGCTGAGGGAGCTGGCAGAGGTCATTGCCAGACCACTCTCCATCATCTTTGTTAAGTGATGGTGGACAGGAGAGGTGCCTGGGGACAGGAGGAGGGCAAATGTCATTCCAGTCTTCAAACAGGGCAAGAAGGAGGACCCAGGTAACTATACACCAGTCAGCCTCACCTCCATCCCCAGAAAGGTGATGGAGCAACTTATCCTCAGTGCTGTCCTTAGGCATATCAAGGACAAGCGGGTCATTAGGAGCAGTCAGCATGGTTTTACCAAGGGGAAGTTACAGTATCACAGTATCACAGTATCACTAAGGTTGGAAGAGACCTCGAGGATCATCAAGTCCAACCTGGCGCCACAGACCTCATGACTAGACCATGGCACCAAGTGCCACATCCAATCCCCCTCGTGAACACCTCCAGGGATGGGGACTCCACCACCTCCCTGGGCAGCACATTCCAATGACGAGTGACTCGCTCGGTGAAGAACTTTCTCCTCACCTCCAGCCTAAACTTCCCCTGGCACAGCTTGAGACTGTGTCCTCTTGTTGTGGTGCTGGTTGCCTGGGAGAAGAGACCAACCCCTTCCTGTCTACAACCAAGTCATGTCTGACCAACCTAATAGAGTGGAAAATGTGGGTGACAGCCTTCCATCCAGGTATGAATAACATTTGCATGCATCTGGGTCAGGTATTCGGGTCAAATGTACTGTATATATTTGATCTGCTGTGACTCTATGGTTTAGACCAACAACAGAACCTGGAAAATGGAGCCTGTCTGCTATGTTGAGCACACTTAAAGTGGCTGTCTTATCTTTTTATGAAAAACATATATGTACTCAAAGTCCTTTTCTCCACCCATCTTTTCCTCAGAGAGGCAGTGCCTGGGTTTATCATTTCCTTCTACAAGCAGGACACAGGAACAGAGGCTCAAAAATGCTGTTCAGAAGATAAAAATGCTTTATGCAATCTACCCTCTACTTGTCACAAGGAATCCATATGCCCTGAGACACAAAACAAGCTGATTCACTTTTCTGATTCACACAGAGGAGGTGCACAGCAACATAGCAACAGCCCCAGGCAACACCATGAATGCTCCAGGCTTGAGTTGTGTGGCTCGGAAAGCTGCTCAGCAGAGAAAGACCTGGGGGTGCTGATTGACAGCCAGCTGAAGATGAATAGAATAGAATAGGATAGAACAGAACAGAACAGAATAGAATAGAATAGAATAGAATAGAATAGAATAGAATAGAATAGAATAGAATAGAATAGAATAGAATAGAATAGAATAGAATAGAATTAACCAGCTTGGAAAAGAACTTCGAGGTCATTGAGTCCAACCTATCACCCAACACCGTCTGATCAACTAAACCATGGCACCAAGTGCCTCAGCCAGGCTCTTCCTAAACACCTCCAGTGATGGTGACTCCACCACCTCCCTGGGCAGCACATTCCAAAGGCCAATCTCTCTTTCTGGGAAGAACTTCTTCCCAACATCCAGCCTAAACTTCCCCTGGCACAGCTTGAGTCTGTGTCCTCTTGTTCTGGTGCTGTTTGCCTGGGAGAAGAGACCAACCCCCTCCTGGTTAGGTCACACCTTGAGTCCTGTGTCCAGTTCTGGGCCCTTCAATTTAGGAAAGATGTTGAAATGCTGGAAGGTGTCCAGAGAAGGGCAACAAATCTGGGGAGTGGTCTGGAGCACAGCCCTGTGAGGAGAGGCTGAGGGAGCTGGGGTTGCTTAGCCTGGAGAAGAGGAGGCTCAGAGGAGATGTTTAGGCTGGAAGTGAGGAGAAAGTTGTTCCCAGAAAGAGTAATTGGCCATTGGAATGTGCTGCCCAGGGAGGTGGTGGATTCACCATCCTTGGAGGTGTTCAAGAGGGGATTGGATGTGGCACTTGGTGCCATGATCTAGTCATGAGGTCTGTGGTGACAGGTTGGACTTGATGATCTCTGAGGTCTTTTCCAGCCTTATTGATTCTATGATTCTATGATTCTAAGAGTGGGCAGCCAGAGCCCCAAGTCCCTTTTGAGAAAAACCATCTGAACAACATCAGAGTCTCAGCAGGGCAGCTTTACTGGCACAATTAATACAGCACAGGTCTACTCCCAAAGTAACAACTTCCTTAGCCTTAGATCCCTTACACTTGCACAGCTTGACAAGTATGAGAACAACCAAAGCTGGAAGAATATGGGCTCAGTATGTCAGCCCAGCAAAAGGAGATGAGTAAGTGTCATACAGATGGTGTGTGCTTAGAGGAGAGGACCGGCTGGAGGCTCTCTCCTTCGAGCTGGCCCAAAATTTAATCATCTGTGCACCTGGCTTCAGACAAAGTCAGAGCAGAGATGTGGTTTTAGTTAGGGATGTAAGCTGCATCACAAAGGCAGAATGTCTATTAGTTAATGGCTAGTATCAGTTTTCATGACTTTCAAGGCCATAAATATTTTAAATATCAAGGACTCTTTCTTTCATGTGTGTATCTATTTCTCATAAGTGCATTCCTCTGCTGTCTCTCCTCTTCTCCTCTGCTCTACATGAGATTAGATATGACTTTGTCTGATGACCACCTCCAAGCCCTCAGTCATGGAAGGTCTTCCTGGCTCACCATAGGTCATGTCAGATTAATCCATAATTAAGTCACAACTCCCATTGCCTTTGAGAGAGGACTTCACATTAGAAGCCTAGAAAGACAGTCTCATAAGGGTGCTGGAGAATACAGCACTCAGAGCAGTGATTGAACTCCACTTCAGGAAACAGGGATTAATTCAAGAAAGGTAGGGTAGAGCTGTGACATGGTTAATACTCCACCTGCTTATAGGTGCCTGGGGCTGATAGGGAAGCACAAAAGCAGTGCTGTCTGACATGGTCAGGGCTGCCTCTGACAGCCTCCAAAATGCAGGGTGGATTCTGATACCTGCATCTGTTTGATATGGAGACTTACTGTTTGATTCCACAGATGTGCTCTCCCCCACTGCACATCAGCTCATTTCCTCTCCATCAGTGACTGTGGTATTTGCAGTGTGTTTCTACACACAAGGGCTTTCTGGTTTGGCTCTGTCTAGGTTTGATTAGTATGGCAGATTGTTACGTTGCCCCTATGATGGGGAATATGCTGACCTCTCCTCTGCTTGCTCTGCTTTGTTCTTTCTCCCCTCCCCAGTCAGGTGGCATGGATAAATGGACATTCTTCCTCTTCTAGTTGGAAGAGCTGAGGGAACTGGGATTGCTTGCTCTGAGGGAACTGGGATTGCTTGCTCTGGAGAAGAGGAGGCTGAGAATGGATCTTCTCACTCTCTACAAGTCCCTGAAAGGAGGTTGTAGTGAGGTGGGGGCTGGTCTCTTCTCCCAAGTAACAAGTGAGAGGACGAAAGGACACAGCCTCAGGTTGCACCAGGAGAGGGCTAGGTTGGATATTAGGGGCAAAAATATTTACTGAAAGAGTGGTGAAGCATTGGAAAAGGCTGGCCAGGGAGGTGGTGGAGTCATCATCCCTAGATGTGTTAAAAAAAGACAGGGCACTCTGGGAGATGGTTTAATGGTCATGGTGGTGTTGAGTTGGCAGTTAGACTTGATGATCTTAGAAGTCTTTTCCAACCAAAATGATTCTATGCTTTTATGATTTATTCCACTCAAGTGGAAGTGCCCCATCTTTGCACCCAGTAGACATCACTATTATGCAGAGATGCCTTTTTCTTCTGCCACATCCAACAGAAATTACCAAGTGAGGAGAGGGAGCTGGGATTGTTTAGCCTGGAGAAGAGGAGGCTCAGGGGTGACCTCATTGCTCTCTACAACTACCTGAAGGGAGGTTGCAGCCTGGTGGAGGTTGGTCTCTTCTCTCTAGCAACCAGCACCAGAACAAGGGGACACAGTCTCAGGCTGCACCAGGGGAAGTTTAGGCTGGAGGTGAGGAGAAAGTTCTTCACTGAGAGAGTCGTTCATCATTGCAATGTGCTGCCTGGGGAGGTGGTGGAGTCACCATCCCTGGAGGTGTTCACGAGGGGATTGGATGTGGCACTTGGTCCCATGGTCTAGTCATGAGGTCTGTAGTGACAGGTTGGACTCGATGATCTTTGAGGTCTCTTCCAACCTTGGTGATACTGTGATACTGTAAACCACAGGTGAGATGTACAGTGATAGAAAAACACTATCTGTGGCTTCACCCTTTGCAAGAACTACCCATGGCATAGACAAACTCCAGGGATACATCCAAACTCCCTGAGAGACACTCCAGCAGAAGGTGGTGGTTAGCTAAATTGACCTCTTTAGATATGTTAATTGTAGCTTTCACGTGGCCCTTTAAGAATGATCGGTTAGCCCTCTAGCAGCTGGAGTCCAGATTGGAAAGAAGATGCCTACATCAACTGAGTGTGTCACTGAACACGGTCAGCTTCACAGAAAGTGTTAAAGGGAGCTGGCATGTGAGCTATGCAAGGGACATAGGGATTTAATCACACACTCTGCAATTTCAGACAACCCAACCAGAGAGAAAGAATGAAGTGAAATTTGTGCTATTATCCAAGGAACCTTTGAAGTCAGCAGAAAGATTTTCACAGACTTCCAGAGCTCTGTATCAGGTCCTGAATAGTGGCACAGAATGATGGGGAACGTGCATCTGCAGGAATTCCTTTCAAGGGACATTGCATCAAATGGCCTTTTCTAGTTGTCAGCCTCAGTGTATCTTGAGATAAAGGAATGGAAAATGTTTGGATATTCATGGCAGCTTCAGCTGTCATCCACTAAGCAACTCAAACCTAGCCACCTACAGTGAGATGTATACATCTACAGTTAACATCACAGGTTGGACTCGATGATCCTCGAGGTCTCTTCCAACCTTAGCGATACTGTGATACTGTGACCTACATAAGTAAGGTCAGATGTGCAGGGACAATGAGCTCTTAGCATTTGCCATGGAAGCCCATGACAACTGCAGGTGATTATCAGCACCCAGGGAGGTGGTGGAATCCCCAGCCCTGAACGTGTCTGAAAGAGGCAGAGATACGATGCTGAAGGTTTAACACCAGACTTGGTACAGTTAGATCATGGTTGGGCCTGATGATCTTCAGTGCCTTCTCCAATCAAAACAATTCCATGAATCTGTGGTATACTAACCTGTGTCAGCCTTGCCAGGTCAGCCATAAATTCTGATCTTTTCCCTTGGATTCTTCCAATTTCTCAGTAACTGGGATCAGTCCTGGGACCAGTCTTGTTCAACATCTTTGTGGGTGCCATGGACAGTGGCATTGAGTGCACCCTCAGCAGGTTTGCTGATGACACCAAGCTGTGTGGTGCAGCAGACAGCTGGAGGGAAGGGATCCATCCAGAGGGACCTTGACAGGCTGGAGAGATGGGCACAAGCAACCTCATGAGGTTCAACAAGACCAAGGGCAGGGTCCTGCAGCTGGGTTGAGGCAATCCCAGATGCACAAATCCAGGCTGGGTAGGGACTGGCTGGAAAGCAGCCCTGAGGAGAGAGACTTGGGGGTGCTGGGGGAGGAAAAGCTCAACAGGAGCTCTCAGTGTGCACTTGTAGCCCAGAAAGCCAATCAGATCCTGGGCTGCATCAGGAGAAGTGTGGCCAGCAGGGCAAGGGAGGTGATTCTCCCCCTCTGCTCAGCTCTGCTGAGACCCCACCTGCAGTACTGCCTCCAGTTCTGGAGCCCCTATTGCAAGAGGGATCTGGAGGTGCTGGAAGGTGTCCAGAGAAGGGCCAGGAGGATGAGCAGAGGGCTGGAGCACCTCTGCTGTGAGGACAGACTGAAGGAGTTGGGGCTGTTCAGTCTGGAGAAGAGAAGGCTCCCAGGTGACCTCATTGTGGCCTTCCAGTATCTGAAGGGGGCTCCAAGAAGGCTGGGGAGGGACTGCTCAGGATCTCAGGGAGTGATACGACTAAGCTGGAGGTGGGGAGATTGAGGCTGGAGGTGAGGAGGAAGTTCTTCCCCATGAGAGTGGTGAAGCCCTGGAATGGGTTGTCCAGGGAGGTGATTGAGGCCCCATCCCTGGAGGTGTTTAAGGCCAGGCTGGCTGAGGCTGTGGCCAGGCTGATCTAGTGTGGGGTGTCCCTGCCCATGGCAGGGGGATTGGAACTAGATGATCCTTGTAGTCCTTTCCAACCCTGACTGATACTATGATACTATGAACTGTCTAGTAATGAAGCAGATACAACCAAAGAGGACAGGCACATGGGCAGCCTGTGTTAACTGGCACATCTGTGTTGACTTCAAACTCCCTGAAACCTTCAGGTGTGGGCACACCAGCCATTTAGAGAGGGTTTTTATTGTCCTGTTCTCTGATGTGGTCCATTTGTGCATGCAGCCCAAACTGCATCGCTGACACATTGCATTGAATTCACTGTCTGCTCTCAAATTTAGGTCACTTTCAGCCTACCTATTTCCACAGCTCCCTTGCTGCATAATGTGGTTTAGATAATTTTTCCCATATGCATTAATTTATATCTTTGTTCCCTAAGAAGGATTTCTTTCTCTCACACAGCAAACCACTTTCTGATTCTTTGGCTTCTCCCATTTTGCTCTGTTTGCATTGCCCTAAGGTTGTACCCTCCTGCCTACTGACCTGGGGAAATTTAGGCTTACCTTCTTTCTCACTGTGAAAGAAGAATGAAAATTATCAGTCAGTGTGCAACATGTTCTGCAAAATCATGGAGAGCTGCTCAGGTGTAGTGGTGTGTGTCCTCTTCAACATATTCATCGATGATCTGGATGAAGGGGTAGAGTCAGTCATCAGCAAGTTTGCAGATGACACAAAGTTAGGGGCAGATGTTAGTCAGAGGGTGGAAAGGCTCTGCAGAGGGACCTCAACCAACTGGACAGATGGGCAGAGTCCAACAGGATGGCATTCAACAAGTCCAAGTGCCAGGGGCTACACTTTGGCCACAGCAACCCCATGCAGAGCTACAGGCTGGGGTCAGAGTGGCTGGAGAGCTGCCAAACAGAGAGGGACCTGGGGGTGCTGATCGACAGCCACCTGAATATGAGCCAACAGTGTGCCCAGGTGGCCAGGAGGGCCAATGGCATCCTGGCCTGCATTAGGAATAGTGTGGCCAGCAGGAGCAGGGAGGTCATAGTGCCCTGTACTCTGCTCTGGTTAGGCTGCACCTTGAGTCCTGTGTCCAGTTCTGGGCCCCTCAGTTTAAGAAGGACATTGAAACACTTGAGCGTGTCCAGAGAAGGGCAATGAGGCTGGGGAGAGGCCTTGAGCACAGCCCTGTGAGGAGAGGCTGAGGGAGCTGGGATTGTTTAGCCTGGAGAAGAGGAGGCTCAGGGGAGACCTCATTGCCCTCTACAGCTACCTGAAGGGAAGTTGTAGCCAGGAAGGGGTTGGCCTCTTCTCCCAGGCAACCAGCACCAGAACAAGAGGACACAGTCTCAAGCTGCACCAGGGGAGGTTTAGACTCGAGGTGAGGAGGAAGTTCTTCACCCAGCGAGTCATTCATCATTGGAACGGGTTGCCCAGGGAGGTGGTGGAGTCATCGACCCTGGAGGCGTTCAAGGGGAGATTGGATGTGGCACTTGGTGCCATGGTCTAGTCATGGGGTCTGTGTTGATAGGTTGGACTCGGTGATCCTCGAGGTCCTTTCCAACCTAAGTGATACTGTGATACTGTGATACTGTGATGTTTTAGCCCACACACACCAACATAAAGCACAGCCAAACTCAGCTGGAGAAGCAAATGGAAAGCTGGATCTTACAAGCAATAATGAAATGCAACGGATGTGTACAAAACATACAGCATTTACAGTGTCATACAAGAACTTACAGGAAAGGACACAAACACAGATCCTCCCGAGGAGGATCCCACCTCAGGTTCCTCCCCAAACCTCTCTCCCCCTTCTCCCCTTTCCCCTAGTACTTAATTAGGTGAAAAAGGAGAGAGAAAAGGATATTAAGGGAAACTCGTTAGCTCAAAGCAGTTGTTAAGAAAGTTAGTTTCTCTTATCTTATCAGTTGTAGTCCAGGGTCAGCTGCATGCTCTATGCCCAAGAAGCAAAAAGTCAGACAGACTGAAACTGGAGCTGGAGAGAGTGAGCAAACTCCTGGCCAAGCTGTCGGCCCCTGGCTTGGATGGCAGCACACTGCATTGGGTTAGGAACCGGCTGGAGGTTGAGCCCAGAGAGTGGTGGTGAATGGTGCCACAGCCAGCTGGCAGCCAGGCACCAGTGGTGTGCCCCAGGGATTAGTGCTGGGCCCTGTGCTCTTTAACATCTTCATTGATGATCTGGATGGGGGCATTGAGTCCATCATCAGTAAATTTGCAGATGACACCAAGCTGGGGGCAGGAGTTGATCTGCTGGAGGGTAGAGAGGCTCTGCAGAGGGACCTGGACAGGCTGGACAGATGGGCAGAGTCCAGGGGCAGGAGATTGAACACATCCAAGTGCCAGGTTCTACACATTGGCCACAACAACCCCATGCAGTGCTACAGGCTGGGGTCAGAGTGGCTGAGAGCAGCCAGGCAGAGAGGGACCTGGGGGTGCTGATTGATAGTAGGCTGAACATGAGCCTGCAGTGTGCCCAGGTGGCCAAGAAGGCCAATGACATCCTGGACTGCATCAGGAACAGTGTGGCCAGCAGGAGCAGGGAGGTCACTCTGCCCCTGTACACTGCACTGGTTAGGCCACACCTTGAATCCTGTGTCCAGTTCTGGGCTCCTCAGTTTAGGAAGGAGGTTGACTTGCTGGAAGTTGTCCAGAGAAAGGCAACAAAGCTGGGGAGGGGTCTGGAGCACAGCCCTGTGAGGGGAGGCTGAGGGAGCTGGGGTTGCTTAGCCTGGAGAAGAGGAGACTCAGGGGAGACCTTCTTGCTGTCTACAACTACCTGAAGGAAGATTGTAGCCAGGCAGAGGTTGGTCTCTTCTCCCAGGCAACCAGTACCAGAATTTAGTCCTTGTTGTCTTTCCTCTTATAGTCAGTTTGGTGCTGTTAATGTCCTGACCCTTAACCATGGGATCCATGCAATCTCAGGACTGTTGGCAGTATAGGATCATAGAATAGAATAGAATAGAATAGAATAGAATAGAATAGAATAGAATAGAATAGAATAGAATAGAATAGAATAGAATCGAATCATAGAATTAACAAGTTTGGAAAGGACCTCAAAGATCATCAAGTCCAACCTGTCACCCAACACCTCAGGACTACTAAACCATGGCACCAAGTACCACGTCCAGTCCGCTCTTGAACACTTCCAGGGATGGCAACTCCACCACCTCCCTGGGCAGCACATTCCAATGGCTAACAACTATCTATGTCAAGAACTTTCTCCTCACCTCCAGCCTAAACTTCCCCTGGCAGAGCTTGCGACTGTGTCCTCTTGTTCTAGTGCTGGCTGCCTGGGAGGAGAGACCAGCTCCCTCCTGGCTACAACCACCCTTCAGGTAGTTGGAGACAACAAGAAGGTCTCCCCTTCTCCAGACTAAGCAACCCCAGCTCCCCCAGCCTCTCCTCACAGGGCTGGGCTCCAGACCCCTCCCCACCTTTGTTGTCCTTCTCTGGACACATTCAAGTGTCTCAATGTCCTTCTTAAACTGAGGGGCCCAGAACTGCACACAGGACTCAAGGTGTGGCTCCTGCTTCCTGCTTCTGCTGGCCACACTATTCTTGATGCAGGCCAGGATGGCATTGGCCTTCTTGGCCACCTGGGCACACTGATGGATCCTGGGAGTACACACATGTCTTCTATGCAGGCTTTGAGCCTTTGAGTTTTAATGCCAGCAAAATTTTAGGCTGAATCAGGTGATGGATGGGTGACTTTTTGTGAAAATTATCAAAGAATCATGGAGTTGTTTTGGTTGGAAAAGACCTTTGAGATCATTGAGTCCAACCACAATCTAACTCTATCAAGGCTGGTGCTAAATTTTACCCCTCAGGTATCTTTCAAACACCTCCAAGGATGGGGATTTAATCACCTCCCCAGGGAGCCTCTTTGAGCATTTGATAAGCCTTTCAAGGAAGAAGTTTCTTCTAATATCCAACCTCAACCTCCCCTGGTGCAACCTGAGACCATTTCCTTTAGTCCTATCACTTACTACTAGAGTGAAGAGGCCAACACCCACCTTGCTGCAGCCTCCTTTCAGGGAGTTGTAGAGATCATTGGATAAACAACTTGTAGCTCAGCGTAACCTAAGTCTCTGTGTTCCCAGATCTCAGCGTGTCGGATATCCTGCAGCTCCAACACCATGGGCAAGGAGACAATGGTTTTAATTGATTCTTACTGGCAGGACCCCCATCTGCAGATTGAAATTCCTGCAATAAATGGTAAAACAGAACTCTTGGCAAAGGACAGAAAGATTGATTTAGCAACTGGGAGCTAAGAAAGAGGAGAAGAAACTTCCTCTTGAGGGAAGAAAACTGGGAAATAAATCTAAATCTACACTAGGAAATTGTTCTCCACAGGTATCAAAACAAAACTCAGTCAGATGGCCCACCTTCCCCTCCCTTGATAAGGACTCAGATGCAAGTATGCCTCACAGCAATCAGACTTAAGCAAACAAAACAAATCGGTGGGGTCACGAGTGTGTTCCCCAAGTGTAAAGACAAAGCTTATTGCATGGGCATTTAGCGGTCCAGCATGCAAGGATGATGGATGGAGGAGAGCGTGGGGGAAGGGAGATAAGGAAGCATCCTTGCTGCTGAAGCACCTCTTGAGTTTGATTGGAGTATGTGGGCAGGAGCCTTGCAAGGACTATGGAGCGGATAATCAAAAACATGGCAGGGGAACAGATGTTGCCTGCTTTGGAGGCTCTCCTTGCGCATTCGACACAATGGCAAGAGCTCAGATAATAAACCAGAGAGGATCCCAGCAAGAAATATAGTGTGCTGACACTTTTATGACCTGAGATGCTTACAAAATACAGAAATGGCGTTTTGTTTGCTTTCCATGCGCAGCTTGACATCACATGCTCGCCTCTCTCCGCTGCCACTTGGAGTCAGGCAGGGCGATATATTTTCCTTTCCAGATAAACCTAGTGATTCTAGTCAGGTGCAGAAAGCAAATAAATTACATGAGAAGATTTTCTGTATCTATTAATCAAGGGGCTTGTCATTTTCCAGGCCATGATCCACATGAAAGAAAGTGAGGGAAGGGGGAAGGGAACCAAGAAATAAAAGAGGATGTGGAAGGGAGCAGGAAGAAGACCCTTGCTGGAGCTGCAAGAGGTTTCTCACAGCACGAAGGACCACAGCTTCGACAAACACACTGAAAAACAACTCCCTGCCCTCTCCTTTCAGATCTTTCTTCTGCAAGCCAAGGGAGCACAGTCCAAAACGAGGAATGCACAAACCAGAAATATTCCATTATGCTTTTGGGGCAGTTGCTCCTCACATTTCCTGTATCAGGAATACTGTGACCAGCAGGAAAAGGGAAATTATTGTCCCGCTGGATTCATCACTGGTGAGGCCATGCCTTGAGTCCTGACTTCAGTTGTGGGGCCCTCACCATGAAAAAAAAAGACACTGAAGTACTGGAGTGGGTCCAGAGAAGGATAACAATGCTGGTGAAGATTCTGGACAATAGGTCTTGTGCTGAGTGGGTGAGGGAACTGAGGTTGTTTCATCTGGAGAAAAGAAGGCTGAGTGGTGGCCTTCTCATGCTCTACAACGCCCTGAATGGAAGTTGTAGTGAGGTGTGTGTTGGTGTCTTCTCCCAGGAGACAGGATGAGAGAAACTGGCCTCAAGTTGCCCCAAGGGAGGTTTAGATTGGATATTAGGCAAAATTTATTCTCTGAAAGGGTTGCCAAGCCCTGGAACAGGCTGCCCAGGGGACTGATAGAGCCAGCATCCCCGGAGGTGTTAAGAAAATGTGTAGACGTGGCACTTCAGGATATGGTTTAATGGCCAAGGTGGTGTTGGGCTGACAGTTGGACTTCATGAGCTTAGTGGAATTTTCCAATCTTAATGATTCGATGGTTCCTTCTTTTCTGCTGCTGGAGAAAGGACTCATGTACAGTGCCTTGTCTTCAAGTATAGCCAAACAGGCTCTGTCACACATTTGGAGGTTCTTTTCTACCACATGTGTAGGTATTTGTGAGGGTAGGTATTTGTGGAGTATAGTAAGGGAATCATGAAGCAACAGAGATGGCTACTGTGGTGGGTTAATGTCCATCCTGGAAAAGAAAACAGGGGGGAGGGCTTGTAGGTGCTTTGCCCTCCCTGTAGGGTGTTTTCCCCTTGGGAGACTGAGTCTGTTCCACTCCCCCCTCCCTGCCCAGCTAGGGTATAAAAAGCAGGACATTGCAGCCATTAGGCCTCCTTTTGTCTCCTGCCTCTCCTGGATGAGAGCTACTGCAGCTGCCTTCCTGCTCCTCTGCCATGTGGTCAGGCCTGATCCTTCTCCCTGCTGCCTCTGTGCCTCTTCAGAGAGAGACTGGTTTTGTATTCCTCTTCTTTGTCCCCCTCCCATCTATCCCTGTTCCTTGCCCTTGTGAACCTTACCTGTTATTGTTGTATACATATATATATATATATAAATGTATTTTTTGTTTAAAGAAAACTCTTTACCTCTCTACTTCCAGGCCAACTCCGAATTATTTCTTGGTGGATTTCCTCCTTTCCTTTTTTTTTTCCCCCTCTCTGTTGGGAGGGAGAAGGGGGGAGCAGGGGAGAGATGGAGGGGGGAGCAGGGGAGAGATTCTCAGCCTTGCCCCCATCTGAGCTCTTAACTGCCAGTTAAGGCTTAAACCACCACAGCTACTTACACAGGTAAAGGAGGAGGTAATTTCCTTTGTGGACTGCAATAATTCTAATATCAATTAGAAAGATGTGATGGATTCATGTGTTTGCATGAGAAATTGGCTCTATTTCACCCTCTGCAACTGTCTTCACATGTGGCATTAAACCAAGATCCAGGATAATCTTATTCAGGCCATCACATTCACTTTCTGCCTTGGGTTGCTGTGGATGTAAATCAATTCATATTTATGGCATTTTTGAGATATTCCAAGAAAATAAACCAGGGAAGTAAAAGCATAAAATTACTGTATGGAAGGACTAAATTATTGCTGCAGTCCAAATATGAATTGGAATAGCATCCCACATGGGGAAGTGTCAAGGATGTTCTTGAACCAGGATCCTGGTTCTTGGCCAGAGAATAAATCTGGCTCTGTCTGAATCAACTGCCTGAGCAGATCTGTCTCCACACTGATAGGTAAGCAGGTAGTGACAACATTGGCAAAGTAATTTTCTCTCTGAGGCTGCTTGCTAAAGACAACCTTGGCTTAGGAAAGCCTCTCTCTCCAAGTTCCCTCTATCACCTGTGACAAGAGAATGTGGTTTTTTGCCCAGAGGCACCTTGGAGGACTGGAGTTTAATCTATTCTGCATCACCTCCTGGAGCTGCCTATACAGCTCTTTGTCTCCCATCTTTCTGATTTTGGCACTGAAAAAGGCTGTGTAACAGTGCCCACAGCTAAAGGATTGTTTTGACTGGAGTGGTGGTTCTAGGTCTATTGTTCCCAGTAGAAATGGGAAGGACAGCAGAGATGGAATAAACCTTTAGAATAAACCAAACCAGGTTGGAAGAGACCTTCAAGATCATCGCGTCCAACCTATCAACCAATCCAACCCACCCAAACAGCTAACCCATGGCACCAAGTACCCCATCAAGTCTCCTCCTGAACACCTCCAATGATGGTGACTCCACCACCTCCCCAGGCAGCACATTCCAATGGGCAATCACTTTCTCTGTATAAAACTTCTTCCTAATATCCAACCTGAACCTCCCCTGGCGCAGCCTGAGACTGTGTCCTCTTGTTCTGGTACTGGTTGCCTGGGAGAAGAGACCAACCTCTGCCTGTCTACAACCTCCCTTCAGGTAGTTCTAGAGAGTGATAAGGTCACCCCTGAGTCTCCTCTTCTCCAGGCTGAGCAACCCCAGCTCCCTCAGTCTTTCCTCATAGGGCTGTGTTCCAAGCCCCTCACCAACTTCGTTGCCCTTCTCTGGACTCGTTCCAGCAAGTCAACCTCCTTCCTAAACTGAGGGGCCCAGAACTGGACACAGGACTCGAGGTGTCGCCTAACCAGTGCAGTGTACAGGGGCAGAATGACCTCCCTGCTCCTGCTGGGAAGGACAGCTCAGAAAAAAACTAGTGACTGATATGAAATCAGGAAGATCTACTTGATGGTAAGGAAGAAAGAATTGCCTATCTTGTCCAACAGACACTTGAGAAGGAATTTGAACATAAACTACAAATACCTGTGTGGAGAAGAGATATTTGGCTAAGTAGCTAAATGAGCTCTTTAGCTTACCAAGAAAAGTCTATCAGAGCTTCAAATTTGGATAAGAAAGCCTCAAGAAACACTGAAAGAACCTTCTGAGAGGTACAAGAGATCTTCCATTACATAAACCCTTTCCTTCAAAACTGAAAAGATGTGCAAAGGATATGCCCTAATTCACTGACAGGTTACTAAAATCACTGGAAAAAACATTACTTCCTAAACATTTTGGTTTATGACTTTGATCTTGAATCCTCTGGAGGCCTATGGTTGTTTTCACTGCTTCAAATAACTTTTTAGCTTGTTGGTAGTCTCTGTGCTAGGTAAGATTATCAATGTATTCATAGAATCATAGAATCACACAATCAACAAGGTTGGAAAAGACCTCAAGGATCATAAAGTCCAACCTGTCACCCAACACCTCATGACTAACTAAATCATGGCTTCAAGTGCCACATCCAATCCCCTCTTGAACACCTCCAGGGACAGTGACTCCACCACCTCCCTGAGCAATACATCAGAATACAGAATGCAGAATTAAGCAGGTTGGAAAAGATCTCTGAGATCATCAAGTCCAACCTATCACCCAACAGCATCTAATCAACTAAACCATGGCACCAAGCACCATATCCAGTCTCTTCCTGAACACCTCCAGTGATGGTGACTCCACCACCTCCCTGGGCAGCACATTCCCATGGCCAATCTCTCTTGCTGGAAAGAATTTCTTCCTCACCTCCAGCTTAAACCACCCCTGGCACAGCTTGAGTCTGTGTCCTCTTGTTCTGGTGCTTGTTGCCTGTGAGAAGAGCCCAACCCTCACCTGGCTACAACCTCCCTTCAGGAAGTCATAGACAACAAGAAGGTCTCCCCTGAGCCTCCTCTTCTGCAGGCTAAGCAACCCCAGCTCCCTCAGCCTCTCCTCACAGGGCTGTGCTCCAGACCCCTCCCCAGCTTTGTTGCCCTTCTCTGGACACCTTCTAGCAAGTCAACATCTTTCCTAAACTGAGGGCCCCAGAACTGGACACAGGACTCAAGGTGTGGCCTAACCAGTGCTGAGCACAGGGCACAATGACTTCCCTGCTCCTGTTGGCCATGTTATTCCTGATCCAGGCCAGGATACCATTGGCCTTCTTGGCCACCTGGACACGCTGCTGCCACCTCATGTTCAGCCTACTGTCAACTAGTACCCGCAGGTTCCTTTCTGCTTGGCTGCTCTCCAGCCAGGATCAAACAAGATCATTGAAGATCACATAAAGATGATTATGTAACTTCTACCGCAACTTCAGCACCTGCTGTCAGACAGTCAAAGGGAACACTGAAAACAGTCGCTAACAAATCTCCTTCTGGCATACCCCTGGTGAAAGCAAGTCCAGATGACCACCATCAAATCTTTCATAATGCTAATGCAGCACCATTTCTTAACTGGACTCCTTAATTCCTCAGAAGGCTGATTTGTCTCTAGATTGACACTGTGTGGTGGCTTTAGGCTATGCCTTTAAAATTTAATCACAGGAAAACAGAAGATTAATCTAAACAAATTCATTGAGTAAATATCTGGAATAAGAGGATTCTGTGAGTCTGTGGTGGAGTCATCATAGTTTCATAGTTTCATTCAGGGTTGGAAGGGACTACAAGGATCATCTAGTTCCAACCCCCCTGCCATGGGCAGGGACACCCTACACTAGATCAGGCTGTCCAGAGCCTTGTCCAGCCTGCTCTTAAACACCCCCAGGGACGGGGCCTCGACCACCTCCCTGGACAACCCATTCCAGGGTCTCACCACTCTCATGGTGAAGAACCTCCTCCTCACATCTAGCCTGAATCTCCCCACCTCCAGCTTCATTCCATCATCACTGGAGGTGTTTAGGAAGAGAATGGATGGGGTGCTTGGTGCCATGGGTTAGTTGATTAGATGGTGTTGGGTGATAGGATGGATTCAATGATCTCAAAGGTCTCTTCCAACCTGGTCTATTCTATTCTATTCTATTCTATTCTATTCTATTCTATTCTATTCTATTCTATTCTATTCTATTCTATTCTATTCTATTCTGTTCTATTCTGTTCTGTTCTGTTCTGTTCTGTTCTGTTCTGTTCTGTTCTGTTTTATTCTATAACAATTCTTCCCTTTTCTCTTCTGATCTCTGGCTGTTTTGCTCCTCTTGAAAGAGATAATCCGCCTGCTTTGACTGACATTGGCTAAGTCTAACCTACTGCTTCTCTCTCTGCTCTTTCCTCTCTTGGGACAGAGAGAGGGCAATGGAATGTCTTCCCTGGTCTCTTGACCAAGGTAGGGTGTGTGTTGTGTTGTGTTGTTTGCTAATTGTAAATATCTGTATAATATTGTAACTCCTGTATATTTTGTACAGATTCATTGCCTTCCATTGTAGAGTGTAGATCTTGCTTGTAAATACAGCTTCATTTGCTTCCAACTCAGTTGGTCTGGCACAATTAATGTTGGGGGGAAACTTCCACCCACCACACACTGGGACTCATTTATATGTTCTGCATGTCCTGATAGTTATAACAGAAGATTGACCATAAAAGTTTCTCCTCATCTGTGTTTCCCCTGTACTCAGCACTGGTTAGGCCACACCTTGAGTCCTGTGTCCAGTTCTGAGCTCGTCAGTTTGGGAAAGATGTTGAGGTGCTGGAAGGTGTCCAGAGAAGGGCAACAAAGCTGGTTTTAATAGGATGATTTTCAGCTTTGAGCCATATGCAGCATTTTCATGTCCAAAAGCATCTATTTTTTTAATTATTATTACTGAGCAGACTCCTTGTTGTGCCTACAGGGCATCATCAATGGAAAATTTTGCTCTTTATTAAAAATACTGATCCAGAGTGTGAGCAAAATGTGGTTCTACTTAGCCTACTGAGATGATGACATTTTCCTTTGACATAGCTTTCCCAGTCAGCGATGTTTCAACATCTTCATTTGACAGAAGAGGGAAAACAAACTTTCAGAGGATCTGCCTCTCACCATTTGGCAGATCCTCACTGAAAACTGGGTTGGAAAGCTTGCTGTGGCTTCCTTGAGCTGGGTGACGTGGGAGTGCTGAGTGGCTGGGGATGTGTCTTATGTTCAGAAAACACACAACATAGTATAGTATCACAGTATCATAGTATCAGTCAGGGTTGGAAGGGACCACAAGGATCAGCTAGTTCCAACCCCCCTGCCATGGGCAGGGACACCCCACACTACATCAGCCTGGCCACAGCCTCAGCCAGCCTGGCCTTAAACACCTCCAGGGACAGGGCCCCAACCACCTCCCTGGACAACCCATTCCAGGGTTTCACCACTCTCATGGGGAAGAACTTCCTCCTCACCTCCAGCCTCAATCTCCTCACCTCCAGCTTCATTCCATTCCCCCTAGTCCTACCACTACCTGAGATCCTGAGCAGTCCCTCCCCAGCCTTCCTGTAGCCCCCTTCAGATACTGGAAGGCCACAGTGAGTTCACCTGGGAGCCTTCTCTTCTCCAGACTGAACAGCCCCAACTCCTTCAGTCTGTCCTCACAGGAGAGGTGCTCCAGCCCTCTGCTCATCCTCCTGGCCCTTCTCTGGACACCTTCCAGCACATCCATATCCCTCTTGTAATAGGGGCTCCAGAACTGGAGGCAGTACTCCAGGTGGGGTCTCAGCAGAGCTGAGCAGAGGGGGAGAATTACCTCCCTTGACATGCTTGTGACTGTGGGGGTGGGTGTGATTATTTATGTCTGAAGGGGTTAGACATTCAAAAAACACTTAAGGATCACTATCTGGTAGGCAGAACCTGCAGCACCAGTGAAATCAGCTGTGGGCATTATAAATGACAACCAAGAAGCACTTCTTTCCAGCAAGCCCTGTCATTTTCAGATTCATGTGGAGTCTCAAGCTTTGCTGCCAAGCTCAAGAGAAGCTTTATGTCCCAATTGCTCAGTGTCTTATTCCTTGCCTTGTGCTGTCTTACATTTATTGTCAGTGTTCAAAACATGTAAAATGGGACCATAGAATCATTTCAATTGGAAAATACCTTTATAATCACTGAGCCCAAGCATTATCTAATTGTACTAACACCCCAGGTTCTTTCCTGATGGACAGCTTTCCAGCCACTCTTCCGCAAGCCTGGAGTGTTTATGTGACCCAAGAACAGGACCCAGCACTTGTTGAACCTCATATGATTGGCCTTGGTCCATTGATCTCAGCCTGTCCAGGTCCCTGTGCAGAGCCTTCCCACCTTTGAACAGATCAACACTCCCTCCCACCTGAATGTCATCTACTGAGGGTGCACTCAATCCAGATCATTGATGCCAATATTAAAGAGCACTGGACCCAATTCTGAGCCCTGGGGAACACCAATTAAAATCATAGAATCATAGAATAGTTAGGCTTGGAAGCGACCTCAAGGATCAGCCAGTTCCAACACCCTCTGCCATGGGCAGGGACACCTCACACTACAGCAGGTCACTCACAGCCACATCCAACCTGGCCTTCGAAACCTCCAGGGATGAGGCTACCACCACCTCCCTGGACAACCTGTGCCAGTCTCTCACCACCCTGATGGGGAAGAACTTCTTCCTAACATCCAATCTCAATCTACTAATTTCTATTTTTTTTCCATTCCCCCTAGTCCTATCACTCCCTGACGCCCTAAAAAGTCCCTCCCCAGCTTTCTTGTAGCCCCCTTCAGATACTGGAAGGCCACAATGAGGTCACCTGGGAGCCTTCTCTTCTCCAGACGGAACAGCCCAACTCCTTCAGTCTGCCCTCATAGGAGAGGTGCTCCAGCCCTCTGCTCATCCTCCTGGCCCTTCTCTGGACACCTTCCAGCACCTCCAGATCCCTCTTGGAATAGGGGCTCCAGAACTGGATACAGAGCCCCAGGTGGGGTCTCAGCAGAGCTGAGCAGAGGGGGAGAATCACCACCCTTGACCTGTTGGCTGTGCTTCTCTTGATGCAGCCCAGGATCTGATTGGCTTTCTGGGCTGCAAGTGCTCACTGCTGGCTCCTGTTGAGCATCTCCTCCCCCAGCACCCCCAGGTCCATTTCTTCAGGGCTGCTCTCAGGCCAGTCCCTACCCAGCCTATATTGGTGCTTGGGATTGCCCCGACCCAGCTGCAGGACCTTGCATTTGGTCTTGTTGAACACTTTTGACTGGCCACCAGCCTTTGGGCCCAGCCAGGCAGCCAGTTTTTACCCATCACTCATGTTTGGCACCTTTGGCTTTAAATCCCAGTGGAAAGACAGCAGCAGATAGAATAGAATGGAATGGAATGGAATGGAATGGAATGGAATGGAATGGAATAGAATAGAATAGAATAGAATAGAATAGAATAGAATAGAATAGAATAGAATAGAATAGAAAAGAAATAACCAGGTTGGAAGAGACCTTCAAGATCATCACGTCCAACCCATCAACCAATCCAACACCACCTAATCAACTAAACCATGGCACCAAGCACCCTATCAAGTCTCTTCCTAAACACCTGCAGTCATGGTGACTCCACCACCTCCCCAGGCAGCACATTCCAATGGGCAATCACTCTCCCTGTGTAGAACTTCTTCCTAACATCCAGCCTAAACCTCCCCTGGTGCAGCTTGAGACTGTGTCCTCTTGTTCTGGTGCTGCTTGCCTGGGAGAAGAGACCAACCCCCACCTGGCTAAAACCTCCCTTCAGGAAGTTGTAGAGGGCAACGAGGTCTCCCCTGAGCCTCCTCTTCTCCAGGCTAAGCAACCCCAGCTCCCTCAGCCTCTCCTCACAGGGTTCTGTTCCAAACCCCTCACCAACTTTGTTGCCCTTCTCTGGACACCTTCCAGCAAGTCAACCTCCTTCCTAAACTGAGGAGCCCAGAACTGGACACAGGACTCAAGGTGTGGCCTAACCTGTGCAGTGTACAGGGGCAGAATGACCTCCCTGCTCCTGCTGGCCACACTGTTCCTGATGCAGGCAAGGATGCCATTGGCCCTCCTGGCTGCCTGGCACACTGCAGGCTCGGTTCATGTTCAGCCTACCATCAATCAGCACCCCCAGGTCCCTCTCTACCTGGCTGCTCTCCAGCCACTCTGACCCCAGCCTGTAGCACTGCATGGGGTTGTTGTGGCCAATGTGCAGAACCTGGCACTTGGATGTGTTCAATCTCCTGCCCTTGGACTCTGCCCATCTGTCCAGCCTGTCCAGGTTCCTCTGCAGAGCCTCTCTGCCCTCCAGCAGATCAACTCCTGCCCCCAGCTTGGCATTGTCCACAAATTTACTGATGATGGACTCAGTCCCCTCATCCAGATCATTAATGAAGATGTTAAAGAGCATGGGGCCCAGCACAGATCCTTGGGGCACACCACTAGTGACTGGCCACCAGCTGGATGTTGAAGGAGCTTTCACAGAGATAAAACCATTCCTCTTCTTTCCCATCTACCACCTCCTAGCAATTTCTCTACCTAACAATTTCACATATTAAGCATTAATCCTGCCTGGCTGGGTAGGAAATGTGACATCTAAGTTTTGCTCTGCTTCTGTCAAAGTCTACAGTTTATCTAAACAGTTCACAATTACTTCAACTAACACCTCTGGGAAGCCAGAGCTAAGGTTGCACATTTGCCTGTAATTTAGGAGCCTGATAAAAACAGAGATAGTGCTGCTTAAATAAAATGAAGCTGAACTGTAAGAAATGGGAGGTAAGATTACAGATAAAAATATGCTGGGAAGGAGAGAAATGCAGCACCAGCAGAGAAGGCAGAGTTCTCTGGAGAAGCCTTTGAATATTGTGTATCTACACAGGAGATCACAGCACCTGTTACATTTAATATGCATTAAATCTTGTCATATCTTATATATCTGGGCAAATGGAGCATACCTTCATATTTTGCTGGCAGCTTACAACTCCCAGGTTTCAGTTTATGTTACAGCAAGTATGCAATCAATTCCCATTGAAAAGCTGATTTCCAGGGCACTGCTGGGGGATTGGAAGGAGATTAAATTGTTTTAATATTTTCAGGGCAGGGAAGGGGGAATTTAAATGGGAAGTTGGGAATCTCTGTTCCTCTTGTGAGACACAAAGGTCAAGAATTTGCCACAGGCTCAAGAGCTGGAAGAGAGTTGTTTGTTTGTAGATGTCTGTATGTCCTGGGTGGGTGCTTGAGATATCCTTAACAGTGATTGAAGCCCTGTCCCTGGAGGTGTTTGAAAGATGCAGAGATATGGTACTGAGGGATGTGGTTTAACACCAGCCAGCTAACATGGCAGAGTTAGATAATGGTTGGACTCAATGAGCTTAAAGGTCTTTTCCAACCCAAATTACTATATGATTCTGCAATTCCAGTGTTGCTTTCCAAAGGTAAGATGTGAAAGCAATTTAAAAACTGCTGAGATCTTGACCTTTATGGGGGTTTAGGTTTTATTGAGTTACACAGAATCACAGAATCACCAAGGTTGGAAGGTATCAGTGATGGAGATTGGAGTCAATCCAGCTGACCAATATGATCGAGTATTGTTCCTTTATTGTTCCAGTATTACAGGCCTATTGTATGAGTATAGCACAGTAAAGTAAAGCAAAGAAGAAGGGAAGGGAAAGGCAGAAGTGCCTATCAGGGGAACTTCTACAACTTATATAAACTCAGAGAGCCTCGTTGGCATGGCTCCATTGGTTCCCTACGAGTGACCACACATCACACTGTTATAGATCATTGGTCCAACTACTAATGACACACAAGGTTTGTTGATGCAGGTGCATGTCCTGTTGTCCCAAGATAACTTTCTGTGCTTATAGCTATCAGTGCCTTGTTTTAGTCACATGCTGCAGGCACAGCACTGTTTTGCTCCACTGCTAGCTGGCTCTGCACTCATGCTGAGCATGGCCTACCGCCATGTCAGGCTCTAGGCCTGCACTGCCAGATGGCTCACACTGCTCGTCGCTGGCACTGCCACAGGAAGAGACCTCAAAGATCATCAAGTACAACCTGTCACCACAGAACTCTTGACTAAACCACGGCACCAAGTGCCACATCCAATCCCCTCTTGAACACCTCCAGGCATGGTGACTCCACCACCTCCCTGGGCAGCACATTCCAACAGTTCACAACCCTCTCTGTGAAGAACTTTCTCCTCTCCTCAAACCTAAACTTCCCCTGGTGCAGCTTAACACAGTGTCCTCTTGTTCTGGTGCTGGTTGCCTGGGAGAAGAGGCCAATCCCCACCTGGCTACAGCCTTCCTTCAGGTAGTTGGGGACAGCAATGAGGTCTCCCCTGAGCCTCCTCTTCTCCAGGCTAAGCAACCCCAGCTCCCTCAGCCTCTCCTCACAGGGCTGTGCTCCAAACCCCTCCCCAACCTTTGTTGCCCTGCTCTGGACACATTCAAGAGTCTCAATGTCCTTAAACTGAGTAGCCCAGAACTGGACACAGGACTCAAGGTGTGGCCTAACCAATGCAGTGTACAGGGGCAGAATGACCTCCCTGCTCCTGCGGGGCACACTATTGCTGATGCAGGCCACGATGCCACTGGCCTTCTTGGCCACTTTGGTGCACTGCTGGCTCATGTTTAGGTGGCTGTCAATCAGCACCCTAGGTCCCTTTCTGTTTGGCTGCTAAATAATATTTGCTCAGAAATATATCATTTAGGCTTGGTGAAAAGTATTTACAAACTCATGCTGAATTTAACAAGACTATAGAGATTTCTCATGAAATCATAGACCTGTTTCGGTTGGAAAAGTCCTTTAAGTCCAACTATTCTCTGACTCTTCCAAGTCTGTTGCTAAACCATGTCCCTCAGCTCCATCTTTGAAACATGCCAGGAGAGGTTTTGGCTGGGTGTTAGGAAGAAGTTCTTCATAGAGAGAGTGATTGCCCATTGGAATGTGCTGCCCAGGGAGGTGGTGGAGTCACCATCCCTGGAGGTGTTTAGGAGGAGACTTGATGGGGTGCTTGGTGCCATGGTTTAGTTGTTGAGATGGTGTTGGGTGATTGGTTGGACTTGATGATCTTGAAGGTCTTTTCTAACCTGGCTTATTCTATTCTATTCTATTCTATTCTATTCTATTCTATTCTATTCTATTCTATTCTATTCTATTCCATTCCATTCCATTCCATTCCATTCCATTCCATTCCATTCCATTCCATTCTACCATCTCCCTGGGCAGCCTGTTCCATTGGTTTTGGGAGGACAAGGGGAAAAAAATACTTCAACATTTCCTTGATAGTCATTTTGATTTTTCCCCCAAACATTGTGGTTTGATTATTTTTTCCCCTGTAGGGAGTATTTTTTAAGAAGAAAAAACAGTTAACAAAATCGGAACTAATTCTGCACTGCAACACAGAAGAAAAATTAAATAAAGACTTCTTGAAAGGAAGTAAAAAAATATCAACTTGTAAAAGTCAGGGGGGAAAAAAGAGGCAAATTAATTATGTGAGTGTTATCAGTTAAGAATTCAATCTAAAAAGCCACTGACTGTTGAAGCACCAATGTGACAGATTCAACAACCAACATTCAGTACCCATAAAAATGGTTGACACTGAGTGTGCCTGGACTTGGCACAGCTTGGTGAGAGCTTCTCTGACCTCCAACCCTATGTGTCATCCACTAAGTAGTAGCAACAGGAGGTTGTCCTTCAGTACACATCACAGCTCAATCAGGCAGAGAAAGATCATAGAATCATAGAATCAGTAAGGTTGGAAAAGGCCTCAGAGATCATCAAGTCCATCCTGTCACCCAACACCTCAGGACTAAACCATGGCTTCAAGTGCCACATCAATCCCCTCTTGAACACCTCCAGGGATGGTGACTCCACCACCTCCCTGGGCAGCACATTCCAATGGCTAACAACTCTTTCCAGTAAGAACTTTCTCCTCACCTCCAGCCTAAACCTCCCCTGGCATAGCTTGAGACTGTTCTGGTGCTGGTTGCCTGGCAGAAGAGACCAACCCCCACTTGGCTACAACCTCCCTTCAGGGAGTTGTAGAGAGCAATAAGGTCTCCCCTGAACCTCCTCTTCTCCAGGCTAAGCAACCCCAGCTCCCTCAGCCTCTCCTTATAGGGCTGTGCTCGAGGTCTTTCCCCAGGCTCATTGCCCTTCTCTGGACACCTTGCAGCAGCTCAATGTCCTTCTTAAATTGAGGCCCCCCTCCAGCTGGAAAATGAAAAAAAAAAAAAAGTCAAAACAACTGCTCCTTGTCACAGAGTGACAGAATGGTAGGGCGTGGAAGAGACCTCTGAGATCATCTAGTCCACCCCCCCTGATAAAGCAGGGTCATCTAGAATAAATCCCAGAGGAACACATCCAGGTGGGTTCAGAGTACCTCAAGAGCTGGGGTTGGAGTGGCTGGAGAGCAGCCAGGCAGAAAGGGACAGAAAGGGACCTGGGAGTATTGGATGACAGTAGGCTGAACATGAGCCACTATTGTGCCCAGGTGGCCAAGATGGCCAATGGCATCCTGGCCTGCATCAGGAACCGTGTGGCCAGCAGGAACAGGGAAGTCATTGTGCCCTGTACTCAGCACTGGTTAGGCCACACCTTGAGTCCTGTGTCCAGTTCTGGGCCCCTCAGTTTAGGAAAGATGTTGACTTGCTAGAAGGTGTCCAGTGAAGGGCAACAAACTAGGGAGGGGTTTGGAGCACAGCCCTGTGAGGAGAGGCTGAGGGAGCTGGGGTTGCTTAGCCTGGAGAAGAGGAGGCTCAGGGGAGACCTTATTGCTGTCTACAACTCCCTGAAGGGTGGTTATAGCCAAGAGGGGTTTGGTCTCTTCTCCCAGGCAAGCAGCACCAGAACAAGAGGACACAGTCTCAAGCTGTGCCAGGGGAAGTTTAGGCTGGATGTTAGGGAGAAGTTCATTCCAGAAAGAGAGATTGGCCATTGGAATGTGCTGCCCAGGGAGGTGGTGGAGTCATCATCCCTGGAGGTGTTCAAGAGGGGATTGAATGTGGCACATGGTGCCATGACATAGTTAGTCATGAGGTGTTGGGTGACAGGTTGGACTTGGTGATCTTTGAGGTCTTTTCCAACCATGTTGATTCTATGATTCTAAGAGGTGGAAACTCCAAAACCTGCTCTCTGGACCCTTAGAAGAACCTGAAAATCTAGAGTCTGTGGAGGAAAACAGTGGTCTTGGCAGCTCTGGAATTTTCCAGTCCTTGATGCATTTAAGTCATGACAAGCCAAGAAGAAAAAATGTGGTGGCTTTGGTGTTGTTTTTAATCTGTTTAAAATAATGCTTCAGTTCCTATATGAATCCAAAAGTGCCTCATCCAATTTGTCTCAAATTTTCCAGCAAACTTCTGCTCTGACATGAGATCATATTCATGTACATATATATATATATGAAATGTAAGACAGACTGGTTTGCAGTTTTGGCAAAGCTGGGGAGGAAGACAAATTGGACTGTGCTTTTCAAAAGGGAATTAGGATCTCATCTTTGAATTATCACCTATTTAGGCAAGCCCTGCCACTCATGACACTTTAATTGCTAGAAAGGATTAAAAGAGCAGTAAATATGTTACTGGCAAAGTGCTTTGCTCTGGCATAGTACATCATGCATGTTGGAGGAGGATGAGCCAGAAGGAAAACTGGGGTGTATGGGGAGACAACAGAGAGTAAAGAGGAAGGAGTTTAAAGCACTTAGAAAGGTGCTGTGTGCAAGGGAGAGCTGACAGGGTGCTCAGGGGCCTGCACGGTGTAGAAGGATTTTAAGGACCACAGGGGACTACAAAGTACAGAAGAGAAAGAACAAAGAGACATTGAGAGGCTGAGGAGGTGAGGATCCTCCTGAGTAAAGAGAAAGAAATACAAAGTCATTTCCTCGGAGAAGATGAAATAACTGAAGTTGTCTCAGAGAGAGGGGAGGGGAAAATCAGTTTATACTATTGAGGGGATAATATATATATCAAAAAGTGGATGGGCTAATCACTTGAGAGGGCTCAGGACACTCATCTTGCCATCATTCTTACTGCAGGATTGCTCCCCCACACCACCACCCACTTTGCTGCCAGCACCTTCTGCACATCAGGGATGCTAACATCACTCCCCCAGAATGTACCCATGCAGGCATGGGAAAGAGCAAAGTCAACACACACAGCTAGTAGAAATGACTGGCACTGTTTGAAACATGAGTTAGGAGAGATCATGTGGTCATGCTTTCAGCATACTGAATCATGGAATCACAGAATAGTTAGGGTTGGAAAGGACATTTAAAGGTCATTTAGTGCAACCTGACTGCAGGGACCTCTTCAACTACAGCAGGTTCCCAGAGACCCACACCACCTGACCTGGAATGGTTCCAGGGATGGGGCACCTACCACCTCTCTGGCCACCCTGGGCTAGGGTCTCACTACCCTCACTGCAAAAAAACTTCCTACCTAGTCTAGATCTCCCTCTTTTAGAATCACAGAATCAACAAGGTTGGAAAAGACCTCAAAGATCATCAAGTCCATCCTGTCACCCAACACCTCATGACTACTAGACCATGGCACCAAGTGCCACGTCCAGTCCCCTCTTGAACACCTCCAGGGACCATGACTCCACCACCTGCCTGGGCAGCACATTCCAATGGCCAAGTACTCTTTCTGGAAAGAATTTCTCCTCACCTCCAGCCTAAACTTCCCCTGGTACAGCTTGAGACTGTGTCCTCTTGTTCTAGTGCTGCTTGCCTGTGAGAAGAGACCAACCCCCACCTGGCTACAACCTCCCTTCAGGTCGATGGAGACAGCAGTGAAGTCTGCCCTGAGCCTCCTCTTCTTCAGGCTAAACAATCCCAGCTCCCTCAGCCTCTCCTCACAGGGCTGTGCTCCAGACCCCTCCCCAGCTTTGTTGCCCTTCTCTGGACACCTTCCAGCAACTCAACATCTTTCCTAACCTGAGGGTCCCAGAACTGGACACAGAACTCAAGGTGTGGCCTAACCAGTGCTGAGTACAGGGCACAATGACTTCCCTGCTCCTGCTGGCCACACTACTACTGATCTAGGCCAGGATGCTATTGGCCTTCTTGGCCACCTGGGCACACTGCTGGATCATGTTCAGGTGCTGTCAACCAGTACCCCCAGATCCCTTTCTGCCTGGCTGCTCTCCAGCCACTCTGACCCCAGCCTGTAGCTCTGCATGGGGTTGTTGTGACCAAAGTGCAGCACCCACCACTTGGACTTGTTGAATGCCATCCTGTTGGACTCTGCCCATCTGTCCAGCCTGTCAAGGTCCCTCTGCAAAGCCCTTCTGCCCTCTAAAGTTTTAGTTTAAAACCATCGCTCCTTGTCCTGTTGCAACAGCCCTTGCTAAAAGTCTGTCCCCATCTGCCTTATAGGCCCCTTTAAGTACTGAAAGACCACAAAAAGCTCTCCCCAGAACCTTCTCCTCTCCAGGATGAACACCCCCAAATGGCTCACTGGGATTATGTTTTTACACCCACATTCACTGCTGCTGGCCTCTACTCAGACTTTGTGTATTAACACTTTGTCCTTTCGTGCAGGCTGGGGTCACCACCTTAAAGAAATGAAACACTTCAGAGTGGAATATATCATGATGAACTACAGTACCCAGTAATAATCTGCAACAAAAAAAAACCCTCTGAGCTAGAACCACCACCCCCCAAACTGCTGCTTCAAACTCATTTGGATGCCTGGGGATGACAGCTTTTATGACTTTTTGTCGTGATTTCATTTTTCCTATTCAAGGAAGAAAATCTCTGTTACTCTTGGAAGGACAAGGGAGGGAACTCGAGGTGTCATGTAGCTCACTGCCAGAAACACATATGAAGGCAGCCTTACTTGGCAGGCAGAAAGCAACTGGCCCTGCTGCATGTGTTGCCTGGTCTTTATTCCCCCTACCATTACCACATGTCACAGAGTACCTTACACTGCATCAACAGGAATCACAGGATTCCCACCCAAACAAAAACATCCAGTCCCCCCAAAAAAGAGCAATGCTGCAAGGAAGCATCCATACCAAATGAGCTCATTGATCCTGAGTTGAGAAAAGTCATTAAAACCTTGGCCTTTTGCAGGAGGGTTTTTTAGGGGCAAAGGGGAGGAGGGCGGAGGTTTGGGTTATTTTTTCCCTCACGGCTCTGCCTTTCGAGGGGAGAGCCAGGACTAAGGGCATTTAGGTGATGTCATCTGCTAGACTGCAGCCATATGGAGAACATGAAATGGAAGTTTTCTACCCAGCTCCTGGCAAATCCATGGCAGCTGCCATGTGACTGCTCAAAGCAGTGCACTGAGGCGCAGCAGGCACAGTCCCCACCCTCTAAAACGTGCAGCGGGGCGGCTGGCACAGCCTCGGCGACTCATCTGTCTTATCCCAAGAACTCTCTTTTAGCCCTCGTTTCCTTCATGGGCTAGTGTCCAGGGAAGGACTATGTTGGCTGAAAAGAAGCAGAACACAGGGCCATAATGAACCTCCTGAATCACACAAAAGCAGGCAATGGTGTCATGTAATCTTTCACAAATATCTACCAGCCCCATCTTAATGCTTGTTCAGCTTCCAGTTTCCATCGTGCCTGCTGATGCTTTTCCTCACTCTCCCCATTCACAGCACATGGTTGCTCAGAGCCATTTGTTCTCGTGCCAGGATGGTCACTCATCTCATATTGCTCTTCTCTGCCCTGGTTGCTTGGCTCTGAATTATGCACAGAGAACACTTACAAACTTCTTTCTGATTTTCTCATGACTGAGTTAAAAAAGAAGAGGCATTGTTTTGGTCTCCTCACCAAGTGGGCTTCCCAAAGCGTGGCTAGCAGGCCAAGGGAGGTTCTCCTGCCCCTTTACACTGTCCTGGAAACTGGCCAATGTGGTCCCCATCCACAAGAAGGGTCAGATGGAGGAACCTGGAAACTCCAGGCCTGGCAGCCTGACCTCAATGCCAGGGAAAGTGATGGAGCAGATTATCCTGGCGGCAATAACGGCACACCTGAAGGATGGCCAAGGGCTCAGGTCCAGCCAACATGGATTTAGGAGGGGTAGGTCCTGCCTCTCCAACCTGATCTCCTTCTATGATCAGGTGACAATCTGGTGGATGTGGGGAGGCCAGTGGATGTGGTCTGCCTGGACTTCAGCAAGGCCTTTGACACAGTTGATGATCTTTGAGGTCTCTTCTAACCTTAGTGATACAGTGATACTGTGATACTGTCCCCCACCGCACACTGCTGTCTAAGCTGTCAGCACTCTGAGCTGGGTTAGGAACTGGCTGGGGGCTGAGCCCAGAGAGTGGTGGTGAATGGTGCCACAGCCAGCTGGTGGCCAGTCACCAGTGGCGTTCCCCAGGGATCAGTGCTGGGCCCCATCCTCTTTAACATCTTCACTGATGATCTGGATGAGGGGGTCGAGTCAGTCATCAGCAAGTTTGCAGATGACACCAAGCTTGGAGCAGGTGATGGTCAGTTAGAGGGTAGAAAGGCTCTGCAGAGGGACCTCGACCAACTGGACAGATGGGCAGAGTCCAACAGGATGGCATTCAACAAGTCCAAGTGCCAGGGGCTGCACTTTGGCCACAGCAACCCCATGCAGAGCTACAGGCTGGGGTCAGAGTGGCTGAGAGCTGCCAAACAGAGAGGGACCTGGGGGTGCTGATTGACAGCTGCCTAAACATGAGCCAACAGTGTGCCCAAGTGGCCAAGAAGGCCAAGGGCATCCTGGCCTGCATCAGGAATAGTGTGGCCAGCAGGAGCAGGGAAGTCATTGTGCCCTGTACTCTGCACTGGTTAGGCCACACCTTGAGTCCTGTGTCCAGTTCTGGACCCCTCAGTTTAAGAAGGACATTGAGACACTTGAACGTGTCCAGAGAAGGGCAACAAAGCTGGGGAGGGGTCTGGAGCACAGCCCTGAGAGGAGAGGCTGAGGGAGCTGGGCTTGGTCCCTGAAGGGAGGTTGTAGCCAGGTGGGTGTTGGTCTCTTCTCCCAGGCAACCCGCACCAGAACAAGAGGACACAGTCTCAAGCTGCACCAGGGGAAGTTTAGGCTGGAGGTGAGGAGAAAGTTCTTCCCAGAAAGAGTTGTTAGCCATTGGAATGTGCTGCCCAGGGAGGTGGTAGAGTCACCATCCCTGGAGGTGTTCCAGAGGGGATTGGATGTGGCACTTGGTGCCATGGTCTAGTCATGAGGTCTGTGGTGACAGGTTGGACTCAATGATCCTCAAGGTCTCTTCCAACCTTAGTGATACTGTGATCCTGATTCTGTCTTCTATTCTGCATTCTGTATTCTGTGTTCTGTATTAAGAGCAAATATCTGTACCTGTAGCACCTCTCTTTCTTGCTCCAATATGTAAAACTCACAGGATTAAGCTGGCTCTTCCCACATCTGCCTTCCCTTTTCATGTGGTGTTCCCCACTGTTGTTCATCTGCTTACCTCACCCTGGGTGGGAATCAGCCATGATTTCATCATGAATTTAAAATAATACAACAAAAACAATTACACAAAACCGCAGGCATGGGGGTGGAAACTGTCAGGATGTTTTCCAACTTTACAAAATGTCAAGGCCTTTAATTGAGTCCTTCCAAAATGACATTGCAGAATTCTGCACCTTGGCCACAACAACCCCATGCAATGCTACAGGCTGGGGTCAGAGTGGCTGGAGAGTGGCCAAGCAGAGAGGGATCTGGGGGTGCTGGTCAATGGTAGGGTGAATATGAGCCAGCAATGTGTCCAGGCAGCCAAGAAGGCCAATGGCATCCTGGCCTGGATCAGGAATAATGTGGCCAGCAGGAGCAGGGAGGTCATTGTGACCCTGTACGCTGCACTGGTTAGGCCACACCTTGAGTCCTGTGTCCAGTTCTAGGCCCCTCAGTTTAGGAAGGAGGTTGAGTTGCTGGAAGGTGTCCAGAGAAGGGCAACAAAGCTGGGGAGGGGTTTGGAGCACAGCCCTGTGAGGAGAGGCTGAGGGAGCTGGGGTTGCTTATCCTGGAGGAGGCTCAGGGCAGACTTCACTGCTGTCTCCAACTACCTGAGGGGAGGTTGTAGCCAGGTGGGGGTTGGTCTCTTCTGCCAGGCAACCAGCACCAGAACAAGAGGACACAGTCTCAAGCTGTGACAGGGGAGGTTCAGGCTGGATGTTAGGAAGAAGTTCTTCATAGAGAGAGAGATTGCCCATTGGAATGTGCTGCCCAGGGAGGTGGTGGAGTCACCATCACTGGAGGTGTTGGGTGATAGGTTGGACTCGATGATCTCGAAGTTCTCTTCCAACCTGGTTAATTCTATTCTAAGTGTGCAGGCAAAAAAGGGAATTTGGAATTTGTTTTGTAGTTTGCAGAAAATTCTCTTATGTGTTTCTAAAATTAAAAATCATGTTTATATGCATGGATATATTTTAGACAGAGACAAATAGCTGGCTTCTCAGTTACCGGACCCCACGCAAACAGTGGCATCAGACTTTCTCAGGATGTCAGCTGTACTCAGAGAGATCTCCTATTTTCCAACAACAAAGTAATCATAGAATCATAGAATCAACAAGGTTGGAAGAGACCTCAGAAATCATCAAGTCCAACCTGTCACCCAACACCTCAGAACTACTAAACCATGGCTTCAAGTGCCACATCCAATCCTTTTTTGAACACCTCCAGGCATGGTGACTCCACCACCTCCCTGGGCAGCACATTCCAATGGCCAATTACTCTCTCTGGGAAGAACTTTCTCCTCATCTCCAGCCTAAACCTCCCCTAGCACAGCTCAAGACTGTGTCCTCTTGTTCTGATGCTGATTGCCTGGAAGAAGAGACCAACCTTCACCTGGCTACAACCTCCCTTCAGGCAGTTGTAGAGAGCAATGAGGTCTCCCCTGAGCCTCCTCTTCTCCAGGCTAAACAACCCCAGCTCCCTCAGCCTCTCCTCAAAGGGCTGTGCTCCAAACCCCACCCCTCCTTTCAGGTAGTTGTAGAGATCAATAAGATCTCCATCAATTTCATTGTAGCACTTACACAAGGTATTATTTTTATTTAGTTGCTCTTCATGTAGGAACTTCAATACTGTGTCTCAGTAATTCCCACCTGCCACCTGCAACTCTTTTTTGTGACTGATAGGTACCAGGAATGCAGCAAGTATTCCTTTGCATGAAATGTGCATAGGATATCAGGTATCAGACTCATAGAACAGGAAATAGCAAAGACCCTTAAGTCCAACCATTATCCAACTTCATGTAGTCTGGTGCTAAACCATGGCCTTCAGCTCCACATCTCGGCATCTTTGAAATGCCTGCAGGGATAGGGATTCAAACACCTCCCTGGCGAGCCTGTACGAGTGTTTGAGAACCCATTCAGTGAAGAAGTTTCTCCCCCTCTGCTCTGCTCTGGTGAGACCCCACCTGCAGCACTGTATCCAGTTCTGGAGCCCCTAGTACAGGAAGGATCTGCAGGTGCTGGAAGGTGTCCAGAGAAGGGCCACAAGGATGAGCAGAGGGATGGAGCACCTTGGGAGTTGGGACTGTTCAGTCTGGAGAAGAGAAGGCTCCAAGGAGACCTTCTTGTGGTCTTCCAGTGTCTGAAGGGGGCTACAGGAAATCTGGGGAGGGACTTTTGAGGGTGTCAGGGAGTGACAGGACTGGGGGGAATAGAACAAAAGTAGAAATGGGTAGATTGAGATTGGATGTTAGGAAGAAGTTGTTCCCCATGAGGGTGGTGAGGGACTGGCACAAGTTGCCCAGGGAGGTGGTGGTAGCCTCATCCCTGGAGGTATTTAAGGCCAGGCTGGATGTGGCTGTGAGCAACCTGCCATAGTGTGAGATGTCCCTGCCCATGGCAGAGGGGGTTGGAACTGGCTGATCCTTGAGGTCCCTTCCAACCCTAACAGCTCTATGATTCCATGATTCTATGATTCTAATATCCAGTCATTTGCTCTGAGGGTGCAAAGACTGACACCCACCTCACTCAGGATGGGAATCAGCCATGATTTTGTCTTGAATTTAAAACAACACAACAAAAACAGTTGCACAAAACCAGACATGGGAAAACTACCTTTCAGGTAGTTGAGGAGAGCAACAAAGTAAATCACAGTATCACAGTATCACTTAGGTTGGAAAGGACCTCGAGGATCATCGAGTCCAACCTATCAACACAGACTCCATGACTAGACCATGGCACCAAGTGCCACATCCAATCCCCTCTTGAACGCCTCCAGGGATGGGGACTCAACCACCTCCCTGGGCAGCCCGTTCCAATGACAGGTTGAGCCCCTGAGCCTCCTTTTCTCCAGACTAAACACTTCCATTAGCCTCTTCTCACAAGAGCTGCTGCCCAACTCATCCATTACAAAACATATCAAATACAACCTCAGTATCACACAGAATCACAGAATCACCAAGTGTGTTGGTGGGCTGCAGCTCCCTGGAGGGATGGAACGAAGCGGTCGTGGAGCCTGATTGCTCCAACCGGCTTGCCCCAGGGGTGGGAAAAGCCGCTGAGTAAATGTAAATGAGAACAAAGGCTTGGCTGAGAAGCTGTGAGTTATTGCCAGGTGACCAGGTTGTCCCAACGAGTCCACAAGGAATTCACACTGCAGAATAGAATAGAATAGAATAGAATAGAATAGAATAGAATAGAATAGAATAGAATAGAATAGAATAGAATAAACCAGGTTGGAAGAGACCTTCAAGATCATCGTGTCCAACCTATCATCCAACACCACCTAATCAACTAACCCATGCAACCAAGCACCCTGTCAAGTCTCCTCCTGAACACCTCCAATGATGGTGACTCCACCACCTCCCCGGGCAGCCCATTCCAATGGGCAATCACTCTCTCTGTGTAAAACTTCCTCCTGACCTCCAGCCTGAACCTCCCCTGGTGCAGCCTGAGACTGTGTCCTCTTGTTCTGGTGCTGGCTGCCTGGGAGAAGAGACCAACCTCTGCCTGGCTACTCTGCATCGCTGGGAAGTTCCATCATATGAGGAAGAAGAACTGGAATGGACTGATACTTGAGCCTGAATGAGACACTGTGTGGAAGGATGCCCAGATGAAGACCTGGACTGTTGCTAGACATGTCATCAGAAGGGTTATAATTTGATGATATGTTTTGGGTGCAGGGACCATGGTACGGAATAAAGGGTGACGTGTGGTGGTTTAGGCTGGGTGCTAGCCCGGGTGCCACTGCACAGACCACACCTGGGAGGTCCCAAGGGGTGGGCCCAGCCCAAGGGGGTGGTCACAGGAAACCAGGTATTCCATTCCCATAATTCCTGCACCACTTTAAAATCCACATCAGGGTCTGGCACTTCCTCTTTCCTTCCTCTCCGCCACCCAGTAACTGGGGGAGATGTCTCTCGGCCATGGGCCTGGCTAGGCCCAAGGCCACGGCGGGGGGGTGGTGGTAGGGGGAGGGGGGGGGATAGGCAGTCTCAGATCTGGCCAGCTGAGACTAGCCTAGCAGTGGGGCAGGGGGAGGAGGAACTCTGGGGGTCTTGGGCGCACCCTCAGGTGGGGATAGGATGTTTCTGGGTCTCTTTTGGGGTTTCTCTTGTCACTGTGCTTCTGGCTTTCTGCACACTCTCACTGTTTTCTGTTTAAACTTTCCATCACTTTCACAATCTATTTGTCTGAGTCATTATTTCTGCGTGTGGTAGGGAGGGGGTCTGCCCCAACCCATTACACACCAAGGTTGGAAGAGACCTCAAAGATCATCAAGTCCAAGCTGTCAACCAACACCTCAGGACTTAACCATGGCACCAAGTGCCACATCCAATCCCCTCTTGAACACCTCCAGGGATGGGGACTCCACCATCTCCCTGGGCAGCACATTCCAATGGCCAATTACTCTTTCTGTGAAGAACTTTCTCCTCACCTCAAGCCTAAACTTCCCCTGGTGCAGCTTGAGACTGTGTCTTCTTGTTCTGGTGCTGGTTGCTTGAGAGAAGAGACCAGCCTTCACCTGGCTACAACCTCCCTTCAGGTAGTTGTAGAGAGCAAGAAGGTCTCCCCTGAGCCTTCTCTTCCCCAGGCTAACAATCCCATCTCCCTCAGCCTCTCCTCATAGGGCTTGTGCTCACATCCCAACATTTGCTTGCCAGACATCTGCATATAGAATCTCTTTGCCTTCCCATGCTCCAAAGAGAGGGATGGTTGATCAGAAGAGCTGACAACATGCAGCCACATAACCAGAACTGTACATCAGCACCAGCAGCATTAACAACATTTCTGTTGAGAAACATTAGCTTGCATCTATGGTGAGTTGTTCTTTGGGTAGCTCATGCTGCTCTGCCTCTCTGGTATGGTGTTCTAGATAACTTCCTAATGTTCACCATGAACGTGCTGATCGTGTGAGACAAAAGCTGTGTGAGAAAAAAGCTGTGTGAGACAGAAGTCTGACAACTAGGGAGAAAAGAAGTGCCAAGCAAACTATGTAAATAAGTACCTTCACACTGCAAATATTCACTTCTCTGGACATAGAATCATAGAATCAACAAGGTTGGAAAAGACCTCAAAGATCATCAAGTACAACCTGACACCCAACACCTCATGCCTGCTAGACCATGGCACCAAGTGCCACATCCAATCCCCTCTTGAACACCTCCAGTGATGGTGTCTCCACCACTTCCCTGGGCAGCACATTCCAATAGCAAATTACTCTTTCTGGGAAGAACTTTCTCCTCACTTCCAGCCTAAATTTCCCCTGGCACAGCTTGAGATTGTGTCCTCATGTTGATTTTCTACTGAAAAATCCAAATTCCCCCAGGGAAATGCACCAATCAAATATAATTCAGCACTTTTCATAGGATCATAAAATGGTAGGAGTTGGAAGAGACCTCTGAAGATCCAAGACCCCTGATGAAGCAGGGTCACCCAGAGCAGGTTGCACAGGAATGAATGCATCCAGCCAGGTTTTGAACATCTCCAGAGAAGGAGACTCCACAGCCTCTCTGGGCAGCCTCTTCCAGTGTTCTGCCACCTTCAAAGTAAAGAAATTCCTCCTTAACTTCACCTCCTCTGTTCTAGTTTGTGTCCATTGCCCTTGTCCTATCACTGAGCACCACTGAAAAGCAGCCCAGCCTCATTCTCTTAGCCTCCACCCTTTAGCTGTTGATAAGCATGGCTAAGATCCCTTCTTAGTCTGTCCTTCTCCAGGCGAAAGAGCTCCAGGTCTCTTAGCCTCTCCACATACAGGACATGCTCCAGTCCCTTCAGTGTATTTGTGGCCCTCTGTTGGACTCTGTCCATTAGTTCTAGTCCAAGTGCCGGGTTCTGCACATTGGCCACAACAACCCCATGCAGTGCTACAGGCTGGGGTCAGAGTGGCTGAGAGCAGCCAGGCAGAGAGGGACCTGGGGGTGGCAGTCGATGGTAGGATGAACATGAGCCTGCAGTGTGCCCAGGCGGCCAGGAGGGCCAATGGCATCCTGGACTGCATTAAGAACAGTGTGGCCAGCAGGAGCAGGGAGGTCATTCTGCTCCTGTACACTGCATTGGTTAGGCCACACCTCGAGTCCTGTGTCCAGTTCTGGGCCCCTCAGTTTAGGAAGGAGGTTGACTTGCTGGAACGAGTCCAGAGAAGGGCAACGAAGTTGGTGAGGGGCTTGGAACACAGCCCTGTGAGGAGAGGCTGAGGGAGCTGGGGTTGCTTAGCCTGGAGAGGAGGAGACTCAGGGGTGACCTTATTGCTCTCTACAACTACCTGAAGGGGGGTTGTAAACAGGCAGAAGTTGGTCTCTTCTCCCAGGCAGCCAGTACCAGAACAAGAGGACACAGTCTCAGGCTGCGCCAGCGGAAGTTCAGGCTGGAGGTCAGGAGGAAGTTTTACACAGAGAGAGTGATTGCCCATTGGAATGGGCTGCCCAGGGAGGTGGTGGAGTCGCCGTCACTGGAGGTGTTCAGGAGGAGACTTGATGGGGTGCTTGGTTACATGGGTTAGTTGTTTAGGTGGTGTTGGATGATAGGTTGGACGTGATGATCTTGAAGGTCTCTTCCAACCTGGTTTATTCTATTCTATTCTCTGTTCTTTGTGAACTGAAGAGGCCAGAACTGTACACAATACCTCAGTTTAGCCTCACCAGGGCTGAGTACAGGTGGAGGAGAACCTCCCACAACCTGCCAGACACACTCTTCTTAATGGACTCTGGAATACCATTGGCCTTCTTGGCCATGAGGGCACATTGTTGGCTCATGCTGAACTTCTCCTCCAGCATTCCCAAGTCCATCTCCACAGAGCTGCTTTCCAGCAGGTCGACCCCAAACCTCTACTGGTGTAGGGGGTTATGCTACCCAGGTGCAGGACTCTGCACTTGTTGAACTTCCCGAGGTTCCTCTCTGCCCACCTCTCCAGTCTCACTGAAAGGCAGCACAGCCTGACAGGGTGTCAGCCTCTCCTCCCAGCTTTGCATCATCAGCAAGCTCCAATATAAACACACACACAGTGTATGTGTGTGTGTGTGGGAACCAACAGTGCCAAAACCAAACAAAATATCCCCATCCAAACAGTAGTTTAGAAGTGGTTTATGCTGATTATTCTCTCATTCATTTTATTTTCCTCTGGGGGCTTGATCTGTTTGGGGAATATGAATTTGCCCAGGAGGATTACAACTTTCTTGGTCCTGCTGGCCACACTATTCCTAATACAGGCCAGGATGCTTTTGGCCTTCTTGGCCACCTGGGCACACTGCTGGCTCATGTTCACCTGGCTGTCAACCAACACTCCCAGGTCTTTCTCTGCTGGGCAGCTTTCCAGCCACTCTGTCCCAGGCCTGGAGCATCTGTGGGGTTGTTGTGTGCAGGAGCCAGCACTTGGCCTCGTTGAATCTCAGTCAATTTGCCTTGACCCATCAGTCCAGGCTGTCCAGTTTCCTCTGCAGAATCTTCCTACTCTCAAGCAGATCAAGCTGTGCCAGGGGACGTTCAGGCTGGATGTTAGGAAGAAATTCTTCCCAGCAAGAGAGATTGGCCATTGGAATGTGCTGCCCAGGGAGGTGGTGGAGTCACCATCACTGGAGGTGTTCGAGAGGGGACTGGCCTGCATCAAGAATAGTGTGGCCAGCAAGTACAAGCTTATTGTACAGATGCCACCAGCATCCCTGAAAACAGACTAACAGAACTGTCTGTATTCACAGGAGAAACTGAGGGGTTTTTCACTAAAATTTATCTAGGTTGCCTGGGTCCAGTAAGCACTGCAGCAATCACCAGAGTGATCCCTTCCATCTAAACAGACTATTCACATGCTCCATGCTGCACATTCAAGAATGCTCCAAACTGGAGTCCAGCACATCACATCTCTGTTGTTTGATCCCCACTCCAGAACAGTGTGTCTGTGCTGTGAAATCACTTCCCCAGAGCTGGATTGTCTCTGACTAACAGGAAATGTTAAACAGAGCTTTGGTAACAGGCATTTCACAGGCTGTGAGAAGAGGCTGGGTAATGCACAGGTGCCACACGCAGTACACCAGGTGCCACCATCTGCTCTACAGGAAGAACATTCAGGGAAGTAAAAGGCAAAAGGGCAAATGTGTCCAGAGAAGGGCAACGAGGCTGGGGAGAGGTCTGGAGCACAGCCCTGTGAGGAGAGGCTGAGGGAGCTGGGGTTGCTCAGCGTGGAGAAGAGGAGGCACAGGGGAGACTTTATTGCTCTCTACAACTCCCTGAAGCCAGGTGGAGGTTGGTCTCTACTCCCAGGCAACCAGCAGCAGAACAAGAGGACACAGTCTCAAGCTGTGCCAGGGGAAGTTTAGGCTTGAAGGGAGGAGAAAATTCTTCACAGAGAGAGTAATTGGCCATTGGAATGTGCTGCCCAGGGAGGTGGTGGAGTCCCCATCCCTGGAGGTGTTCAAAAAAGCATTGGACATGGCACTTGAAGCCATGGTTTAGTTAGTCATGAGGTGTTGGGTGACAGGTTGCACTTGATGATCTCTGAGGTCTTTTTCAGCCTTATTGATTCTATGACACTATTGAAAGGAAGGTGCATACAGACACTGTTGTAATACAGCAGCAAGCCAAGTGCTCTCTGCCTCACACCAGTTTCTTGTCTATTTATAAACGGAGGAACAAAACCAACCAGAGCTGTATGTGTAGTCATGAGGTGTTGGGTGACAGGTTGGACTTGATGATCTCTGAGGTCTTTTCCAGCCTTATTGATTCTATGATTCTATGATTCACTTAAAAAATGTATACAAAACTCTGCAAGAATGGGATCTTCATAGTATCATAGTATCATAGTATCAGTCAGGGTTGGAAGGGACCACAAGGATCATCTAGTTCCAACCCCCCTGCTGTGGGCAGGGACACCCCATACTAGATCAGGCTGACCAGAGCCTCATCTTATTCCTTGCCTACAGTAGCCCTTTCTAGCACTGTGCTAGATGTTTTTCTTCAGGTTATTTTCAAACTCTGAGTTTATTCTGAGCTGGTTCCCAGATGCTCCCCATCTCCCAGCAATGCAGGCTGGAGCTCTTGGTCCACAGGTGTCTCGGTCCGGAGAGGGAAAGAGACTCAGTTCTTTTGAATATGCCCGTGATGTGAAATGAGAGGCACAAACAAGGCCAAAATATCAACAACTAGACTATTTATTACATAAATAAAGTGGATGGATCAGAAGGGGAGAGAGAGAGAATAGAGACAAGAGAGAGAGGATAGAGAAGAGAGAGAGAAGAGGAAAGGAATTATATTACCACACCCCTCACCCCCTCCAAGACAGTTTGAGTCTGTGGAGGAAAAGTGCTGCAGAAGATGTTGGGTTTGTAGACAAATGGTGCTGAGGCTTTGGCTGGAGAAGATATGTGGTCCTCTGGGCAGCCTGAGTCTGTAGAGGAAAGGGTGCTGAGGCTTTGGCTGGAGAAGAGATGTGGTCCTCTGGGCAGTCTGAGTCTGTAGAGGAAAGGGTGCTGAGGCTTTGGCTGGAGAAGAGATGTGGGCTTCTGGGCAGCCTGAGTCTGTAGAGGAAAGGGTGCTGAGGCTTTGGCTGGAGAAGATATGTGGTCCTCTGGGCAGCCTGAGTCTGTAGAGGAAAGGGTGCTGAGGCTTTGGCTGGAGAAGAGATGTGGTCTTCTGGGCAGCTTCAGCTCCATGAGTTGCATCAGTTGGAACTTAGGACATGGTCCATGGCCCATTCTCTGGAGCATCATTGTCCCAGGCTTTTCCTTCTCAGCAGCATGCTCCTTCTCCTATGTTTTCCTTCATCTGTGTTTTTGGTTCTCCGTTTTTCTTCTGCCAAGCCAGTAGTGGCTCCAGTCTTTTATACAGTTTTTAGTCCTTAGGTATGTGTCCAAGTATTGTCCCTCAGGAATTCATGGGCCAGGAAATCATCCTTAGGTAAGGATCCAGGTATCGTTCCCCGGGAAATCTTTCTGTGCATTCCTGTGTGTTTGGGCAGGGGTCTGTATGGAGGGGGGAGGCCTCTACCTCCTCCTTCTCCATCTACATGCCCCCACACTCCTTACACATCAGGAAACAGGTGGTGAATCCATTGTCTCACCATCCTCCCTTCCTGGGGTATCTGATGGCTGGAAATGATCTTGTCCTGAAGGCTTGTTGGCTGGGTCCTTGGGCCATTGTTGTAGGCCAGCTGCAGTTCAGTTATCCTTTGTTGGGGCATATCTTAATTCATGATGCAATCGCAAGGTGATTTGCATCCAGGATTGGTAGACAGGATTCCAGTGAGCTATGTTATCTTTGCACCTTCCAAGAGTCGTTCCAGTGGCTCTGCCCAACACATACCAGCTATTGTCTGGGCAAGCAGCAAGTGATTTTATCTTTGTTGAGTCACATCAGAAGAGACAAACTTTTAGTCTCTCACAACAGGGCAGGTGTGGCACCAGCAGAGGTAACAGGAGTTTCTCCAGGTGTTCACAGAGCACAGCCATGAAAACAAGGACATTGCTCACAGAGTTGCACAGAGCAACTCATTGCTCTGGGAAACTGGCATAGCTCAAAGCCTAACAGCAATAAAACCCAAACCAGATACTGTTCCTGGAGCCAATTAAAAGAAGTGTAGATGTGGTGCTCAGGGACATGGTTTAGTGATGATCTGGCAGTATTGGGTTAAGAGTTGGACTTGATGATTTTAAAAGTCCCTTCCAACCAAAAGGATTCTATGATTTATGTGGCTGTTAAGAATATCCACAGCTGTCACAGGCAACAATAGCAAACATTTTGTACTTGAGGCTTTATGCCAATTTCTAACTCCTGGAGATCTGAATGGGACTGGACAACAAGGTCAAATTGGTTTCTTAACTTGTCTCACCCACTATACTACAGGATCCTCGAGTCTTCCTCTGAAGACTTTGTGGACAGTGGACTGGATGGGCAACATTCCAACAAGGCCATTAGTTCCCACTTATCTATAACCCAGAAAAAGAAAGAAGGGAATTCAGTTGCTCTGTGTTTTTCCTTCTCCAGCTCCTTCTGCTGGGATTTGGTAACATGCCATGTACCTCAGTGCCTTTCATCACAAATCTGTAGAGGTTATGTGCTGGTAGCATCAGCCTACAAAGTGATGTCAAAAGAGCTGAAGTGACTTTTCACAGAATCACAGAATGTTAGGGGTTGGAAGGGACCTCCAGAGATCACTGAGTCAAAATCCCCTGCCAAAGCACTGTCACCTAGGGCAGGCAGCAAAGGAATGTATCCAGGCAGGTTTGAAAGTCTCCAGAGAAGGAGACTCCACAACCTGTTCCAGTGCTCCTTCACTCTCACTGTACAAAAGTGTCTCCTTGTGTTGATGTGCAACCTCCTGTGTTCTGGCTTTTACTAATGAGTACTTCCTTGTCCAGTCACTGGGCACCAGAGAAAGAGAAAGAGAAAGAGAAAGAGAAAGAGAAAGAGAAAGAGAAAGAGAAGAGAAGAGAAGAGAAGAGAAGAGAAGAGAAGAGAAGAGAAGAGAAGAGAAGAGAAGAGAAGAGAAGAGAAGAGAAGAGAAGAGAAGAGAAGAGAAGAGAAGAGAAGAGAAGAGAAGAGAAGAGAAGAGAAGAGAAGAGAAGAGAAGAGAAGAGAAGAGAAGAGAAGAGAAGAGAAGAGAAGAGAATTAACCAGGTTGGAAAAGACCTTTGAGATCACCAAGTTCTACCTATCATCCAACACTGTCTAAGAGAGAGTCATCTCACCCCTCCGTATGGCTGTATCCCCTGCAGCCTGAGTCCACCATCCTGCAAATGATCCTGATAATTCAGATGAGTCAAGCAAGATTTCCCCTTAGTGAATCCATGCTGGCTACTCTTGGTAACCCTCTTTGCTTTCATATGGTTAGAGGCGGCCTCCAGAATGAGCTGTTTCATCACCTTTCCAGGGATGGAGGTGAGGCTGAGTGGGCTGCAGTTGCCCAGGTCGTCCTTTTTGAAGACTGAAGTGACACTCTTCCTTTTCCAGCCATCAGTCACCTCCCCTGTTCTCCATGATCTTTCAGAAATTATGAAGAGTGGCTCAGCAACAACATCATGGGATGGCATTCAACAAGTCCAAGTGCTGAGTGCTGCACTTTGGCTACGGCAATCCCATGCAGAGCTACAGGCTGAGGTCAGAGTGGCTGAGAGCTCCCAAAGAGAGAGGGACCTGGGGGTGCTGATCGACAGCCACCTGAATATGAGCCAGCAGTGTGCCCAGGTGGCCAAGAGGGCAAATGGCATCCTGTCCTGCATTAGGAATAGTGTGGCCAGCAGGAGCAGGGAAGTCATTGTGCCCCTGGACTCTGCTTTGGTTAGGCCACACCTTGAGTCCTGTGTCCAGTTCTGGGCTCCTCAGTTTAAGGACATTGAGAGACTTGAATGTGTCCAGAGAAGGGCAACAAGGCTGGGGAGAGGCCTTGAACACAAGCCCTATGAGGAGAGGCTGAGGGAGCTGGGACTGTTTAGCCTGGAGAAGAGGAGGCTCAGGGGAGACCTCATTGCCCTCTACAGCTACCTGAGGAGTGGTTGTGGCCAGGAAGGGGTTGGTCTCTTCTCCCAGGCAGACAGCACCAGAACAAGAGGACACAGTCTCAAGCTGCACCAGGGGAAGTTTAGACTCGAGGTGAGGAGGAAGTTCTTCACTGAGAGTCATTTGTCATTGGAATGTGCTGCCCAGGGAGGTGGTGGAGTCACCATCCCCGGAGGCGTTCAAGAGGAGATTGGACGTGGCACTTGGTGCCATGGTCTAGTCATGGGGTCTGTGTTGATAGGCTGGACTCGATGATCCTCGAGGTCCTTTCCAACCTAAGTTATACTGTTATACTATGATACTGTGATACTGTGATCAGCCAGCTCCATCATCATTTGTGGATGCACCCCATCAGGGCCCATGGATTTGTGTGCTTTCATTCTACCCATGTGTTCTCTAACCCAATCCACACTGGCCAGTGGAGAGTCTTCCTCTCTTATGCTCTCTTCCTTCCAGTGTCTGGGATTCTTCAGGTCTGGTTTTAACAAAGACTAAGGCAAAGAAAGCATTCAGTAATTCCACCATCTCTGCATCATCTGTCACCATGGCTCCCACCTCATTTGTCTCTTCTCCCAAGCAACCAGCACCAGAACAAGAGGACACAGTCTCAGGCTGCACCAAGGAAGGTTTAGGCTGGAGGTTAGGAGGAAGTTCTAGACAGAAAGAGTGATTGCCCATTGGAATGGGTTGCCCAGGGAGGTGGTGGAGTCACCATCATTGGAGTGTACTTGGTGCCATCATTGATGTGATCACTGATTGATCATTGATTGATCATTGGTGTACATCATTGATAGGGTGCTTGGTGCCATGGTTTAGTTGATTAGGTGGTGTTGGGTGATAGGTTGGACACGATGATCTTGAAGGTCTCATCCAACTTGGTCTGGTCTATTCTATTCTATTCTATTCTATTCTATTCTACTCTATTCCATTCCATTCCATTCCATTCCATTCCATTCCATTCCATTCCATTCCATTCCATTCCATTCACCACCTTTCCCCTATTCTTCCTTTTACTATTGATGTATTTATGAAGCCCTTCTTGCTATCTTTCACTTTGCTAGCCAGGTTTAGTTCCAAGAGGACTTTGGCCCTCTTTGTTGCATCTCAACATGCTTTCACGGCACTTCTATAACCCCCCCACTCCCCAGACCCTTTTCCCCATTACTGGAGACTTCCCTCTTCCACCTGAATTGATCTAGCAGCTCCTTGCTTATCCATGCTGAGTAGTAGGCAGCAACTGAGCACAAGAGCCATGAAAAAATGCCCAGCATGCTTTCTAGACTTTCATAACTTTGTGGTCACGCTGATCCTTTCTAGTTGAGTCCCTCATGTCATGGTGCTGCCCACTTTTAGGCTGGTATCCAGCCTGCTGCTTCCTTCTAAGCAGACTCTGGCTTCTCTCATTGGGACTGTGGTGGGCTCTGCTTTGAAATGAGATGCCTGAAAATGGTTGACACCTGTAGTGCTCTGGCTCTTGGGAAAAATTGTTAACCTTCAAGGAAAGTCTTGGAGAGGAGGGACTTTCAAGTTTTACAAGATGGTGAAGTTCTCTTTGGTTCCTTTAAAAGGCATTATCAAAGGTCAGATTAACAAGTCAACACCCAAACTAGATACGACCAAGCCTCCCCAGATTGATGCAGAAAAGAGAAAAGGTGGGTGGGGAGAGGGTGTGAGGGAGAAAGGCCCACGGTACATCGGCTCTGATCCTTTCGCCCTTGTTGGGCCTGGGGCACACTTGATAAGGTGAAGGGAAATTGTAAAATTAGACCTGGCAACCTACACAGAGAGGCCCAGTGCAAGGCCCTTGGCCTGAGGCAAGCTGAGAAAGTTGAGGAATTGTGGGGGAAAGGGGACTTGGCAGGCTAACTTCCTGTGGCTGCATCCAGGGCTAATTAGTTTTCAGTGTTCTGTGTGTGTTTGAATGGAAACGAGCCAGCACTGAGAGGCACGGGGTGAGGAAATCAAAACCACATGCACTGAGAAGGAAGAAGGGGGAAAAGAAAAAAGAAGGGAGGGGAAAAAAAAAAAAAGAAAAGAAGAAGAAGAAAAAAAAAAGCCCTGTCCTTTTTAGCTACAGTTTCTTTTGCAGGAGGAGATCTCATCATTTTGTTCCATGAGCACTAAATCACCCCAGCTCCCCTGTCTATCACATCTCACATCTGCTTCAGAACTCATTAAACATCAAAAGGCCTGCCCTATCAGTTCTGCTTAGTTAGAAGTCTGAGTTACTAGAGTCCTAACCAGGGAAGATTTTGTATGTTTTTAATAATAGCTTAAGGAACTTCTTAGCACCCCATAAATTACTTAATGCAACAAACTCTTCCTGTGGACCAGCAAATGTTTTACAGAGGAGATGTGTGCTGCCTTAACATGCTTGTGGTCAGTCCAGAGTTATGTAGCAACCTGCTGAAATGAACCTTTAATCCCTATTGCAGTTTAGGAATTGCTTTCTCATGCATCCTCCTCTCCTGCCTCTAGCCCACTCTCATTTTTACTGCTGCTCTAATTTTATATAACTGCATTATAACTTCTACTTCCACGGCATTCTGACCCTCAAGAGTGCCAGGGCAATGCTGAAAGCAGCGATCACAACACCACAGCACCAGTGGAGCCTGCCTACTTCTGCTCTACGAGCTCCCCTGCTTCAAATACCTGTGCAGAGTGCCCTCCACTACTGTGCATGCCAGACAAAGAGTTCATTAAAGTCATTTATATACAGGAATCATGATGAACATCAGTGGGCATTTGTTATTGAGAGTACCACAAGACCTCTTCAAACTGAGCTGAGCTTAGACCAAGTGCAGTTTCTGAGTGCTTGTTCTTCAGACAAAAGTAAATAAATTCTCATCAGGACACTCAGAAACTCTTTGTCTTCAGTGAAGACTTTTTTTTTTTGCTTCCTGCCTAATTTGAATTTTGTGCCTGCAGATGTTTTACCAATGGAATGCTGCCATCCCTCCTTCTGGAGTCAGAAAGCGTTGGGGGGCGGGGGGGGTTACACTTTCCTTCATGCTCAGGAATTGCTAAATCACTTTGGCTGAATTTTTGTAACAAAAAAAATCGGGGCAAGCTGAGTCCCATGGGTGAAAATTTCAGATAGTGACAGGCAAATATGAAAGAGAAGATTTCCAATAATAATAATAATAATAATAATAATAATAATAATAATAATAATAATAAACAACAATAAAGGTTCTGCGGCTCCAGCGGCAGCAATTTGTCCTCAACTGAAAGCAATAAGCTATGTCATTCGGTTGCAACTGTTCCTTCTTCCATCTAGGAAGGGTTGAGAAGGGCAACAAGGCTGGTGAGAGGCCTTGAACACAAGCCCTATGAGGACAGGCTGAGGGAGCTGGGATTGTTTAGCCTGGAGAAGAGGAGGCTCAGGAGAGACCTTACTGCCCTCTACAACTACCTGAAAGGTGGGTGTAGCCAGGAAGGGGTTGGCCTCTTCTCCCAGGCAACCAGCACCAGAACAAGGGGGGACAGTCTCAAGCTGCACCAGGGGAGGTTTAGACTCGAGGTGAGGAGGAAGTTCTTCACCGAGCGAGTCATTTGTCATTGGAACGGGTTGCCCAGGGAGGTGGTGGAGTCATCGACCCTGGAGGCATTCAAGAGGAGATTGGATGTGGCACTTGGTGCCATGGTCTAGTCATGGGGTCTGTGTTGATAGGTTGGACTCGATGATCCTCGAGGTCCTTTCCAACCTAAGTGATACTGTGATACTGTGATACTGAGGTTGGGGCCATATCTACACTTCAGGGAGGTTGAGGTTCAGCAGGGTTGACACTTCAGGGTTCTGTTGATTTTTGGTACAGCTCAAAAAATTCGGAATCTCTTCCATGTCAGTTCTAGGGGGAGGTTTAGGCTGGATGTGAGGAAGAAGTTCTTCCCAGCAAGAGAGACTGGCCATTAGAACGTGCTGCCCAGGGAGGTGGTGGAGTCACCATCACTGGAGGTGTTTAGGAAGAGACTGCTTGAGGCACTTGGTGCCATAGTTTAGTGGATCAGCTGGCGTTGGGTGATAGGTTGGACTCGATGATCTCAAAGGTCTTTTCCAACCTGGTTAATTCTTTATAGAATAGAATTATATATTCTATTCAATCTCTCTTTCTGGGAAGAATTTCTTCTTAAGATCCAGCCTAAACCTTCCCTGGCACAGCTTGAGACTGTGTCCTCTTGTTCTGGTGCTGGTTGCCTGGGAGAAGAGACCAACCCCCACCTGGCTACAACCTCCCTTTGGAGAGTTGTAGAGAGCACGAAGGTCTCCCCTGAGTCTCCTCTTCTCCAGGCTAAGCAACCCCAGCTCCCTCAGCCTCTCCTCACAGGGCTGTGCTCCAGACCCCTCCCCAGCTTTGTTGCCCTTTCCTGGACACCTTCTAGCAATTCAACCTCCTTCCTAAACTGAGGGGCCCAGAACTGGACAGAGGACTCAAGGTGTGGCCTAACCAGTGCTGAGCACAGGGCACAATGACTTCCCTGCTCCTGCTGGCCACACTGTTCCTGATGCAGGCCAGGATCAACACCTCATAGTAAAAAACCAAACCAAACAAAAAACCAATTAAAAAAATTTTAAAGAAAATAGAAGAATTGAAGAAAAAGCCAGAAAAAGAACTATGAATGAATGGTGGTCAAAAAGAGTAGAAGCCACAGTTGTATGTAAATATTTCTTTGTATTTTTATTTTAATTTTCATTTGCCAGGAGTGACATTCATAACTCAGAGGTATATCATAGTATCAATCAGGGTTGGAAGGGACCACAAGGATCATCTACTTCCAACCCTCCTGCCATGGGCAGGGACACCCCACACTACATCAGCCTGGCCACAGCCTCAGCCAGCCTGGCCTTAAACACCTCCAGGGACAGGGCCTCAACCACCTCCCTGGACAACCCATTCCAGGGCTTCACCACTCTCATGGGGAAGAACTTCCTCCTCCCCTCCAGCCTCAATCTCCCCACCTCCAGCTTCATTCCATTCCCCCTAGTCCTATCACTGCCTGAGATCCTGAGCAGTCCCTCCCCAGCCTTCCTGTAGCCCCCTTCAGATACTGGAAGGCCACAATGAGGTCACCTGGGAGCCTTCTCTTCTCCAGACTGAACAGCCCCAACTCCTTCAGTCTGTCCTCATAGGAGAGGTGCTCCAGCCCTCTGCTCATCCTCCTGGCCCTTCTCTGGACACCTTCCAGCACCTCCACATCCCTCTTGCAATAGGGGCTCCAGAACTGGAGGCAGGACTCCAGGTGAGGTCTCAGCAGATCTTTGAAAAAATTCTGAAATCAACTAAACGTTTTTTCTAAATGTCAGCATAAATAAAAGTAAATAAAAAAATAAATAGCATGATCTTCAGTTCATGTTGAACTAAACTCACCAGGTAGTGATAGTGATAGGTCTGGGGGCAATGGAATGAAGCTGGAGGTGATGAGATTCAGGCTGGAGGTGAGGAGGAAGTTCTTCCCCATGAGAGTGGTGAAGCCCTGGAATGGGTTGTCCAGGGAGGTGGTTGGGGCCCTGTCCCTGGAGGTGTTTAAGGCCAGGCTGGATGAGGCTGTGGCCAGGCTGATCTAGTGTGGGGTGTCCCTGCCCATGGCAGGGGAGTTGGAACTAGATGATCCTTGTGGTCCCTTCCAACCCTGACTGATTCTATGCTACTATGATACTATGAAGCAGGAGCAGAGATCTGTGTTAGCACATCCGTTATAAAGCCCTGTGCCTCCAACAGTCACCTTGGTGCAGATGAAATTACCTTGGACATCAGAAGGGCCATTAGACTGAGAATCCAGGCAAAATGAAGTCAATGGCAAGTTACTTTCCCTTTTCTAGGACTGCTATGGCTTGCCAATGAGCTACAGATTCTGCTTACCAAGGGAGACTTCCCTTCCCAAACACATCATCTCTGGGTCCCTGCAGGGTAGTGGAAGACAGTCCTATGGAACAGCGAGGACACCTACACCTGTAGTGTGTGCAGAACAGCTTCTAAGGAAGCACAAACTCCCTGTGTTCTCTTCTATTTCAGACAAAGGGTTTCCAGTGTTGTCTGACCACTTTTAAGGGGAAAGTACAAAGTCTATCCCAACAGCATGCATTGTCAGGGAAGAATCTACTCAGTTAGGGAACTGGAAAGGAATAGGGAAATTAAGTCCAATAGGAGGCATTTAGTCATTCAGTTGTTTCAGGATCTGTGTCATGCTCCCTTCAGTGACACTGCTGATAGGACAATTTCGCAGCTGTCAGAGCTGCCAGTTCAATTCCTAGGTGATCCATGGTCTCTGGTCATTGATCCTCTGAAGAGGGACCTTCTTCTGGGATATGCTTCCCATAAGAAAACACCAAGTCACCAAAGTGACTTGTTCAGTGTATCTGTGCCTCTGAGGACTGTCTGTAACCCTTCACCTTAACAAGTCATCTGATGAAGACATCAGCTGATGAGAGCACATCAGTGAAATGCAATCAGTCACAGTATTAGGCTCTCTTACACTACGTGTTCAGGGAGTGAAGCACCCAGCTGCCAATAAACAAACTCCCTTATACCATGCAAGGCTGACACTCCATGCAAAGCATAGAATCACAGAATCAGTAAGGTTGGAAAAGACCTCAGAGGTCATCAAGTCCAACCTATCAACCTGACATGACACTGGGGATTAAATTCAGTCCTGGAGAGTTCACATGTGTTAAAGCACAGAGATGTTCAGTGACATGTGACTCCAAAACTATTAGCTACACAAATACTTAAATGATAGAGAGGAATCCAGCTTGTTATTAGCTCTAAAGAGAGACTAAGCACATCAGGAAATGATGACAACTTGAAGGTAATTATGTTTAGACTGAAAAATGCCTGAGACACAGCTCACAGTGTTTGGGAACCCATGTCAGACCATAAACATTCCCAAATCACTGCAAGACTACGTGTTACACTAAAGAGCAATGTACCTAGGAGGTGCTGCTGCATGGGTAAGCCTTTCAAACAGGTAGGCCATGTACTCTGAATCTGAAGACAGCTACGTTCAACCTCTGGCTGATGTTCTGTGGAAAGGTGCTCAGCGGCTGGAATCTTCCTCCTGTAGCTGTTGTTCTCCTCTCTACTCAAGATCCATATCCTGCTCCACTTTAAATTAAGCACCCCTATGGAGGAAATGACAGGTTCTGAGGAGAAGAAGCTCTAGGGAGTGTGTGAGCTTTCCCACTCTTTGATTTCCCCCTCCATGTGGAGCTCACACTGCCTTGGGATGATATTTACTCCTCGCTTAGAGTCAAAGAACATATTTGCTCTCTGTTTTTCATTAAATACAGAGGGTCTCACAAAAGAGGCCATTTTTCATCCCAAAAAAAAAATTGTTTTCAAATGAAAAATATCTACCAGCTCTGCTCCTGACTCTAAACAATTCCTGGCCTAGGAGCACATGGCTGTGACTTTACAGTTCATAGAGTGCAACTCCAGAAATGAGAAAAATGTTTTCAAGGAGTTGCCATTAATATGTTTTAGCAAAATCTGAAGTATTTATATGACAGCTAGCAGTCCAGCTGGTAGCCTGCATGCCATCTGAGACAGCCATCACATTCTCTAGCATCAATCTTGCTCCTTTTTTGGATGATGGGCTCTACATTTGCTTTCACTCAGCCTCCTGCTTCCTCCTTCAGTTTTCTATCACTTTTAAATAATCATCAGTAACATAGAATCGTGGAATTGTTGGGGGAAATACCTTGAAGGTCAGCAAGCCCAACCATTCTCTAACTCTGCCATGGCTGGTACTAAACCATGTCCCTCAGCACCACGGCTTTGAAACACCTCCAGGGATGGAGATTCAATCACCTCCTTAGGGAGCCTACTCCACTGTTTGAATGATATAAGCAGTAGCGGTTTTTATAGAATCATAGAATCAATAAGGTTGGAAAAGACCTCAGAGATCATCAAGTGCAACCAATAAGGTTGGAAAAGACCTCAGAGATCATCAAGTGCAACCAATAAGGTTGGAAAAGACCTCAGAGATCATCAAGTGCAACCAGTAAGGCTGGAAAAGACCTCAGAGATCATCAAGTGCAACCAATAAGGTTGGAAGAGACCTCAGAGATCATCAAGTGCAACCAATAAGGTTGGAAAAGACCTCAGAGATCATCAAGTCCAATCAGAACAAGAGGAAACATTCTCAAGCTGCACCAGGGGAGGTTTAGGCTGGAGGTTAGGAGGAAATTCTACACAGAGAGAGTGGTTGCCCATTGCAATGTGCTGCCCAGGGAGGTGGTGGAGTCACCATCACTGAAGGTGTTTAGGAGGAGACTGGATGGGGTGCGTGGTTGCATGGTTTAGTTGATTAGGTGGTGTTGGATGATAGGTTGGACACGATGACCTTGAAGGTCTCTTCCAACCTGGTTTATTCTGTTCTGTTCTGGTCTAGTCTAGTCTAGGCTAGTCTATCACCCAACACCTCAGGACTAACTAAACCATGGCACCAAGTGCCACATCCAGTCCCCTCTTGAACACCTCCAGTGATGGTGACTCCACCACCTCCCTGGGCAGCACATTCCAATGGCCAATCTCTCTTTCTGGGAAGAACTTTCTCCTCACCTCCAGCCTAAACTTCCTCTGCCACAGCTTGAGACTGTGTCCTCTTGTTCTGGTGCTGGCTGCCTAGGGAGAAGAGACCCACCCCCAGCTGCTACAACCTCCTTCTCGTCCTTCTTCTGCTTCCCTTGTCTTCCTGTACTCAAAGATATCCTAGGCTAAGTACAACTGCCTCTGTTTGAAGGATGCTATAGAACAGATGGTCCTTGAGAGATGTCAGAGTCATAAATTGCATGTGCCTGATGCGCTGTGGCTAATGCGCCAAACGGGACATGAAGGCTCGCTCTGTGTGAATGGTTTAAGGGGGTGAAGGATGCCTTGCCTGAGCTCTGAAAACTTTCATAAGACATTCTTCATATGTGCTCAAATTCTTTGCGGCTTCATCAAAGCAAAAGCCAGCCTCTGTTCAAGCAGGCAATTTGCTCTTCTTTTTTTAATCTTCTTTTCTTCTTCTTTCTTTCTTTTCACCAAAGACTTCCTCTGCATCTTTTTTTTTTTTCCTCCCTAAAATGACATAAATCCCTCCCTCATCAGAGCTGTGTGTGCAGCATGTTTGGAAGCTGCTAATTTGAACAAAATAGAGTCATAGAATCAGTGAAGTTGGAAAAGACCTCAGAGATCATCAAGTCCAACCTCTCACCCAACACCTCAGGACTAACTAAACCATGGCTTCAAGTGCCACATCCAATCCCCTCTTGAACACCTCCAGGGATGGGGACTCCACCACCTCCCTGGGCAGCACATTCCAATGGCCAATCTCTCTTTCTGGGAAGAACTTTGTCCTCACCTCAAGCTTAAACCTCCCCTGGCACAGTTTGAGACTGTGTCCTCTTGTTCTGGTGTGTGTTGCCTGGGAGAAGAGACCAACCCCCACCTGGCTACAACCTCCCTTCAGGTAGTTGTAGACAGCAAGAAGGTCTCTCCTGAGCCTCCTCTTCTCCAGGCTAAGCAACCCCAGCTCCCTCAGCCTCTCCCCATAGGGCTGTACTCCAGACCCCTCCCCAGCCTTGTTGCCCTTCTCTGGACATGTTCAAGTGTCTCAATGTCCTTCTTAAATTGAGGGGCCCAGAACTGGACACAGTATTCAAGGGGTGGCTGAGTACAGGGCAGAATGACTTCCTTGCTCCTGCTGGCCACATTATTCCTGATGCAGGCCAGAATGCCATTGGCTTTCTTGGCCACCTGGGCACACTGCTGGCTCATGTTCAGCCAGCTGTCAACCAGTACCCCCAGGCGCCTTTCTGCCTGGCTGCTCTCCAGCCACTCTGACCCCAGCCTGTAACACTGCATGGGGTTGCTGTGGCCAAAGTGCAGCACCTGACACTTGGACTTGTTGAATGCCATCCTGTTAGACTCTGCCCATCTGTCCAGCCTATCAACGTCCCTCCTGAGAGCCCTCCTACCCTCTAACAGATCAACATCTGCTCCCAGCTTGGTGTCATCTGCAATAAACCAGAGGTCTTTTAGTGAAAATTTGGGACAACTGATCCAAGTCTAACCTAATGGTGTAGGCTTGGCCCTATGGAAGCCAACAGCAAAACTAACATTCATCTTCAAACGAACTGCAAATCATGGTGTTCAGAAACCATGACTCAAGTGCAAGAACATTGTTGGACTCCCAGGTGACCAGCACCAGAACAAGAAGACACAGTCTCAAGCTGTGCCAGGGGAAGTTTTGCTAGAGGTGAGGAGAAAGTTCTTCCCAGAAAGAGTAATTGGCCATTGGGATGTGTTGCCCAGGGAGGTGGTGGAGTCAACATCCCTGGAGATGTTCAAAAAGGGATTGGATGTGGTACTTCAAGCCATGGTTTAGTTAGTCCTGAGATGTTGGGTGAGAGGTTGGGCTTGATGATCTCTGAGTTCTTTTCCAACCTTATTGAGTCTATGATTCTAAAAGTCATGAAAGACATTTAAAAAGAATAAAAGGTAGTATTTTTTATCTTTCTGTATTTTCAGCCCTCACATTTGACCCTCTTAAGATGCAAATATGCTAGGTGACAGGTTGGACTTGGTGATCTTTGAGGTCTCCTCCAACTTTATTGATTCTATGATTCTGTTCTTATGGATAAAAGATGAGACTCTCCATGCCTTCTGTAAAGCAAATAAACTTGAATAGAGATGTGGTGCTGAGGGACATGATTTAGTGTTGACCTGGAAGTACTGCATTAATGGTTGGACTTCATTATCTGAAAGATTCCTTATTGGGAGGTTGTAGACAGGCAGAGGTTGGTCTCTTCTCCCAAGCAACCAGCACCAGAACAAGAGGACACAGTCTCAAGCTGCACCAGGGGAGGTTTAGGCTGGAGGTCAGGAGGAAGTTCTACACAGAGAGAGTGATTGCCCATTGGAATGGGCTACCCAGGGAGGTGGTAGAGTCACCATCCCTGGAGGTGTTCAGGAGGAGACTTGCTAAGGTGATTGGTTGCATGGTTTAGTTGTTTAGGTGGTGTTGGATGATAGGTTGCATGCAATGATCTTGAAGGTCTCTTCCAACCTGGTCTATTCTATTCTAGTCTAGTCTAGTCTAGTCTAGTCTAGTCTAGTCTATTCTAGTCTAACCAAAATGATTCCATGATTCCAAGATATTACCTATCACAAGCCACACAGGCAAGTTGTATGAATTAACAGCATGAAGTCAGGTGAACAGGCACAGTAGAAATCCAGTCTGGTTTTAGGTAAACACCAATGCTCTCCTTTTCCCAAGTTCTGAGACCAAATATAAGGTAAGAAAAAAGAAAGACATCTGCCCTCAGAGACCTTGGCAATGTGTTCCATGTTGGCAGCACACTGTGAGCCAGCTATGACACGCCAGTAATGCAGCCAAAGAAGGCATCCTTGCCCAGGAAGTGAGGCGAGATGCAGTCCCTAGGGACATGCTCACAATGCAACCACCAAGTTGTAACAGTGCAGCATGATTTCTCCAGAGAGCTAAGCAGAAAATAAAGCTGCTCCCTCCTCCAGTGGAGTACATCCAAGGAATGCAGAAACAATGCTGTGGGACATCTCTAGAGCGAGTCCTCCTAGCAAGCAAGTCACTGGCTATGGAAAGCAGGTGTGACTCTTTTACTATCTCTGCAACATCTGTGAGTCCAAAAGTCTAAGCCCTGGCAGTACATACATCATCACAGTACAGGAAAATCCCAGAGCTCTCATCTCAGAAACACATAGCCACAGTCCAGTAGCCAAAATAATTGTTAATCTGATTTATTCCCCTCGTTTTCCATTCTCCTCCCTGCCTCCATTTATTACTGTTGTAGTTGTTTTAAACTTCACTAAAGACAGGATTTTCTATGTATTATTCACAGAATTTTGAGCTCAAATCTCTGGAAAGCAAGCCAGTCACTGAGGAAATGGCATCTTTTACTGTCAAGCCATTGCTTTCAAGTCTGTCAATTCCACTACACTGCCTGTAAAATAATATAGGAACTATGCATAATATAGAATGGGTTTTGTTGGAAAAGACCTTGGGGATCATTAAGTCCAAGCATTTCCTATCTCTCCCAAGCCTGCTGCTAAACCATGTCCCTCGGCACCACATCTCTGCATCTTTGAACCAACACCAGGGGTGGGGATTCAACCACCTCTTGGGGAGCCTATTCCAGGGTTTGAGAACCTTTTCAGTCATTAATTTTCTTCTAATGTTCAATCCAAAGCTCCCCTGGAGCAACTTAGTGCCATTTTCTGTCTTGCTATCATGAAGAGAAGAGAAGAGAAGAGAAGAGAAGAGAAGAGAAGAGAAGAGAAGAGAAGAGAAGAGAAGAGAAGAGAAGAGAAGAGAAGAGAAGAGAAGAGAAGAGAAGAGAAGAGAGAAGAGAAGAGAAGAGAAGAGAAGAGAAGAGAAGAGAAGAGAAGAGAAGAGAAGAGAAGAGAAGAGAAGAGAAGAGAAGAGAAGAGAAGAGAAGAGAAGAGAAGAGAAGAGAAGAGAAGAGAAGAGAAGAGAAGAGAAGAGAAGAGAAGAGAAGAGAAGAAGAGAAGAGAAGAATAGAATTGAATTGAATTAACCAGGTTGGAAGAGACCTCTGAGATCATGGAGTCCAACTTATCACCCAACACCATCTAATCAACTAAACCATGGCACCAAGCACCCCATCCAGTCTCTTCCTAAACACCTCCAGTGATGGTGACTCCACCACCTCCCCGAGCAGCACATTCCAATGGCAAATCTCTCTTGCTGGGAAGAATTTATTCCTAACATCCAGCCTAAACCTCCCCTGGCACAGCTTGAGACTGTGTCCTCTTGTTCTGGTGCTGCTTGCCTGGGAGAAGAGACCAACCCCCACCTGGCTACAGCCTCCCTTCAGGGAGTTGTAGAGAGCAAGAAGGTCTCCCCTGAGCCTCCTCTACTCTAGGCTAAGCAACCCCAGCTCCCTCAGCCCCTCCTCACAGGGCTGTGCTCCAGACCCCTCCCCAGCTTTGTTGCCCTTCTCTGGACACCTTCCAGCATCTCAACATCCTTCCCCAGGGGCCCAGAACTGGACACAGGACTCCAGGTGTGGCCTAACCAGTGCTGAGCAGAGACCACCTCCACTACCTTTGCTATCATTTGATCCTTGAAAGCACATAATTTCACCTTTGTTAATTGCTTAATTTATTTCTTCATCTCTGTATGACAGCCTTTGCAAACTATTTGGCAGCAGATACTGTCACTCAGCTGAAAAGAACATCAGGGTTAGCACAGGGCTGAAAGGTAAGGAAGATCGTTGTCTGCACACACTCTGAGGGCTGGTTGCTCTGGACCCAAGATATTACAGTATCACAGTATCACCAAGGTTGGAAGAGACCTCAAAGATCCAACCTGTCACCACAGACCTCATGACTAAATCATGGCACCAAATGCCACATCCAATCCCCTCTTGAACACCTCCAGGGACGGTGACTCCACCACCTCCCTGGGCAGCACATTCCAATGACGAATGACCCTCTCAGTGAAGAGACCAACCCCCTCCAGGCTACAACCACCCTTCAGGTATTTGTAGACAGCAAGTATTATGTAAGTATTTCCTGCAAATCAGATGCACTTGATTTTGACCAGACCAATGTCTCCAGCAGTATTTCAAGACCCCAGTACAAGAAAGAGGTTGAGTCGCTGTAGTGGGTCCAGAGAAGGGCACCAAAGCTTGTCAAGGGTGTGCAGAACGGGTCTTCTGAGGAGCAACTGAGGGAACTGGGGTTGTTTAGCCTGAAGAAAGGGAGGTTGACGGAAGACCTTCTGGCTCTCTGCAACTCTCTGAACAGTTTGCTGCTTTTCCTTTGAAAAACAGATTTTAAAGAACCTAGTTTAGGCCTTAGCTCATTCTTCATCCTTTGCTGCTCATCTCTTCTTCAAGGCTCAGGTAACTCTTGCTTTGACAATATATATACCAGCTGTAGAGATCTACAGCTACTATCTCTCTACAGCTACCTGAAGGGAGGTTGTAGCCAGGTGGGGGTTGGTCTCTTCTCCTAGGCAACCGGCACCACAACAAGAGGACACAGTCTCAAGCTGTGCCAGGGGAAGTTTAGGCTGGAGGTGAGGAGAAAGTTCTTCCCAGAAAGCGTAACTGGCCATTGGAATGTACAGCCCAGGGAGGTGGTGGAGTCACCATCCCTGGAGGTGTTCAAAAAGGGATTGGATGTGGTACTTGGAGCCATGGTTTAGCAGTCAGGAGGTGCTGGGTGAGAGGTTGGACTTGATGATCTCTGAGGTCTTTTCCAACCTTATTGATTCTATGATTTTCTTTCACAGATGGGTTGCATTTCAAACCTCCACCTCAGAACAGGCCCTCACTGCATAGGCTGCCTGCTTCTTGTTCTCTGAAATGTGTTGGGTTTTCTTCATAAAAGAATTTCAGCTCTTTTGGCTGCAATAACAATGTGTATGCAAGAGAAGGGTCTGGGGAAAGGCAGACTGGGAGGATGTCTTCATGCTGACTATGGGAAGGACACAGCTCTCTGAGGAAGGAAAAAGGTTTCCTCTCTCAGAGCACATGAATCCTCAGGGATATACTGAAGGCAAGGACATCTGTGTAAAAGCTCTGGATTTCTCTGCTCCCACACATTTAACACTAAAATTGAAGACACTGATGGGAAGAACTAGCTTTTAGTCAGCTTTATTACTTCCATTCTGAAAAGGACAACACGACTGCACACATCTGACCTTCCTCTTCCACTGAAGATCCCAGGTGCTTGTTCTCTGAGTTGCTAGAATCAAAACTGCAGTGCCCCAATTCTACTTTGTTATGGCTTTCTTCCTATAAACTCCCATCGAATTCAAATGGAGCCAACTCAAGTGAAAAGTAAGTAAACAAGGGACATGGGGTCGAGGGTTTAGTCCTATGTTTCCTAATCTTCTTGGAATGGAATGGAATGGAATGGAATGGAATGGAATGGAATGGAATGGAATGGAATGGAATGGAATAGAATAGAATAGAATAGAATAGAATAGAATAGAATAGAATAGAATAGAATAGAATAGAATAGAATAGAATAGAATAGGAATTAACCAAGTTGGAAGAAAACTTTGAGGTCCAACCTATCATCCAACACTATCTAATCCTTTCTATTTTTTATCTCTTTTTTTTTTCCTCTTAGCTTTTTCTCTTTCCTTTATTTTATTGCTCACTAAGTAAGTGAATTCAGCGATTCACTCCATGCCCATCATGAGTCCTGACACCAAACTGTTCTCTGCCTCTCAGATGGCATAGCAGATAGCAGACAGCATCTGCAGTGACTGGACTTCCCTCCTTATGAACAATAAAGTAATTTTCTTCCCATTCAGTTTGGGAATCTGCTTTTTCCTTCATCAATCAAAGGGTGTTTCTGACAGTTATCAGCAAACACAAAGGTTAGGCTCCTCCCTTAACTTGGCATTTGTGGCATGTGTTGGTTTGAGAATATTTTGTCCTTGCTCTCTTCTTCTTTGGCATTTAGCAGCAAATGCAGATTTCCATTTGTATCCTTTTTTGTGGTACTCTGATTTAAAGACACGAATCCACACACCTCTTGTTGCTGAGTTGCAGACAGCTCCAACTGCTTCTTTATCCCCTTCTGTTCTGTACAGCTTGTGCACCTTCCAGTTTTAAGCATCACTGTCAGGGTTTGTTTACTGCATTGTAATACACATCCATCAGCACAGTGATATCCTCACTTAGCTGATTCACAAGCTCCTTGTCCATCCAGATGTTCCTATTGCTAATCTTTAAAATGACTCCATCTTCCAGCTTTTCTTTCTCTTCTGTTAGGAGCACCCACCAGGCTATGTGTGTTAAAGCAAAAGCTTGTTCTCTTTATCAAGTTTAGACAGACACTGGAGGAGCAAAGTCATCCATCACGAATCATTTACACCTGTACATGTCACCAGCTCACAACGGTTCACAGCGCTTCACTACGATGTGCACAGAAGGTCAAAATGAGATCATCCCTTACATGTTGTTTCCACACATGTGAAGCTCCTACATGTGAACAAAAATAAATGCAACTATTAGGTGCAATCCCAATTTCTCACAATTGGACAGAGGAATTAACACTAGACTGACAATCAGACCCAAATCTCCTCTTCGGATCATCGCTGACAGGACTATTTTGCTGAAATCCCCAAAGTCAAAGCTCAGCTATACAAATAAATACTGCAGCAGATCCTGACAGGAAGACGTTCAGCCCAATCTTTTCCAGATGGCAGTGATGGATGGCTGTGTGCTTCTATTTATTTGGTTTCCCAGGCAATGGTGTCCCGCTTTCACTGGTCATCACTTGAAGTGCTTTGGCTTACAGAGCAGCACAGCAGTCATGGATGCTGCCAGACAGGTATTCTGAGGGGTGCACTCATTGCTTGGGTTTCAGGACTGCAAAAAACAACCCACAGACTAAATCTTACCACTTTGCTGGGATTGTCTCTTCTAAAAAACTGTATGGCTTGCATGTGTGACAAACTCTTGGTGCAGGACTCAAATAAGCCCAGGTAAGGCTAAGACCTATCATATGTAACTTACTGACTGCTGAGATAGGCCAGCTCTGAAAACAATAGAATAGAATCATAAGATCAACCAAGTTGGAAAAGACCTCAAAGATCATCAAGTCCAATCTGTCACCCAACACCTCATGCCTACTAGACCATGGTACCAAGTGCCATGTCCAATCCCCTCTTGAACACCTCCAGGGATGGTGACTCCACCACCTCCCTGGGCAGCACATTCCAATGGCTAACGACTCTCTCTGGGAAGAACTTTCTCCTCACCTCCAGCCTAAGAACAAGTTGAAGTTTGCCCTCCAGAAGCCCAAAGTGAGGGTTCTGTTACTGCTCCTCCCTATTTCCCTGCATATTGAAAACTTCACTCTCTCATAGTTGCTGCATTCTAGACAGCCTTCTACCATCACACCTCCCACCAGCCCTTCTCTATTGGAGAACAGCAGGTCAAGCAGAGCCTGAACCTGATAGGCTTACTTAATAGCTGCATCAGGAAGCTGTCCTCCATGCGCTCTAGGAACCCTCTGGGCTGCTTCTGATACACAATGACCCAAAGAGAAGAGTGGGAGAAAGAGAGGAAAGCCATCCAAATCCCATTGACTGAAAATGTGGCTGTGACTGCTGTTCTGTTCTGTAAAACACATGGCACTTTACACAGGGCTGTAAAACAAACATCCACAGATCAGGGACTTATGTCATAGAATAATGTGTGGGGAAGAGAGGAGCTATGATGCAAAGGCTTCTGAATCCTGGCCATTCATCTCACATGGCCACGTTTGAATAGTCAGCCGAAGTTATTAGCAACAAACACATGCTGGTGGCCTAGGTAAAAGGATTTGTTGTCTCCAGATGATGTTCATTTTGCAAACACCCATACCAGAGATTAAATTGTGAAGGAAACTACTTGCTGCAGGGGTATGCATTGCATGGTGCTAGCATACTGCCAGCAATTCAGGGAAGCCAGTGACTGGCTGGAAAGCAGCCCTGAGGAGAGAGACTTGGGGGTGCTGGTGGACAAAAAGCTCAACAGGAGCTCTCAGTGTGCACTTGCAGCCTGCAAAGCCAATCAGATCCTGGGCTGCAGCAGGAGAAGTGTGGCTAGCAGGGCAAGGGAGGTGATCCTCCCCCTCTGCTCAGCCCTGGTGAGACCCCACCTGGAGTACTGTGGCCAGTTCTGGAGCCCCTATTACAGGAGGGATGTGAAGGTGCTGGAGCGTGTCCAGAGAAGGGCCAGGAGGATGAGCAGAGGGCTGGAGCACCTCTCCTGTGAGGACAGACTGAAGGAGCTGGGGCTCTGCAGAAGAGAAGGCTCCCAGGAGACCTCATTGTGGCCTTCCAGTATCTGAAGGGAGCCTACAGGAAGGCTGGGGAAGGACTTCTCAGGATCTCAGGTAGTGATAGGACTAGGGGGAATGGAATGAAGCTGGAGGTGGGGAGATTCAGGCTAGATGTGAGGAGGAAGTTCTTCTCCATGAGAGTGGTGAAACCCTGGCATGGATTGTCCAGGGAGGTGGTCGAGGCCCCGTCCCTGGGGATGTTTAAGAGCAGGCTGGATGAGGCTGTGGCCAGGCTGATCTAGTGTGGGGTGTCCCTGCCCATGGCAGGGGGGTTGGAACTAGATGATCCTTGTGGTCCCTTCCAACCCTGAATGATATTATGATACTATGATACTAAGAGGCTGTGTTTTCATGTGTTCATGTTACAACAAGCATAACAGGGCTATAGGGATGACTGGGGCTTTTGATAGTGATGCTAACACTGCAATGGATAAATTTTTGATGCAAGAGCTTCCTGGTGAAACTAGGGTTATCAAACCCTGGAGCAGGCTCCCCAGGCAGGTGGTCAAACCCCCATCCCTGGAGGCATTTCAAAGATGCAGAGATGTGATGCCGAGGGACGTGGTTCGGCACTAGACTTGCTCCCGCTAGATAATGGTTGGACTCAATGATCTTAAAGGTCTTTTTCCAACCAAAACAATGCAGTGATTCTATGGCAGCTGAGATGTGAAGACATCCAGGGCTGAAGGCACAAAGGGAACAGGCACAAAGAAATGCGTGCTCTTCCTCCGGTCTCAAGTCACAACCTCACTCGCACAGCCATTTTTAGAAGGGCAAGGCAGCCAACACAGTGCCATTATGCTAAAGCCTCCTTCCAAATGAAAGCACAGACATAAACATCAGTAAGTGGACAGATGCAGGGAAGATTTCTTAAAAAGAACACCAAAAAAAAAAGCAGGGAAAAAAAAAAAAAAGCTTTATCTGGAATCCAAAGACAGCAGGAAGTGAACAAAATTGGTTGAGGCTGTGGGGATGTGGTCACGCTTTTCTCTGTAGACGAACAGATGGGCAGCAGAATTCAGCATGTGCTGGTTGGGACAGCTGGGACTCAGGGAAGCCATGGAAAGGGAATGATAAGAGTGTAAGAAAATGAAGGCTGACTGAGGATTTCAGCAGAGGCTGAGCTGCCACACCAGTGTGCTCAGGCATGAGTCTTCAAAAAGCATTCGTTACCAGCTAGGTTGGAGACTAAGGTTACCTGACTGTGGTGGGGTTTTAGGCTGTGCCTTTAAAATGTAGCTACCAATTTTGAGCAGAAAAGTAGAAATATATAAACAACTCACTATTGGGTGTAAAAAGGAAAACAAAAGATGATGCTAAACAAATTCACTGGGTGAATATCTGGAATAAGAGGAGCTGTACCGTAGCAATTCTTCCCTTTTCTGATCTCTGGCTGGTTTGCTTCACTCAGGAGAGATAACCTACTTTTGGCTGGCCTTGGCTTAGTCTAACTTCTCTGCGCCTCTCTCTTGTCCCTTTTGTACGGGGGGTAGGGAGGTGGAGGAGAAGAATACAGAATACAGAATTAACCAGGTTGGAAAAGACCTTCAAGATCATCAAGTCCAACCTATCACCCAACACCTCATGACTAACTAAACCATGGCATCAAGTGCCACATCCAATCCCCTCTCGAACACCTCCAGGGATGGTGACTCCACCACCTCCCTGGGCAGCACATTCCAATGGCCAATTACTCTCTCTGGGAAGAACTTTCTCCTCACCTCCAGCCTAAACTTCCCCTGGCACACCTTGACATTGTGTCCTCTTGTTCTGGGGCTGGCTGCCTGGGAGAAAAGACCAACCCCTACCTGGCTACAACCTTCTGAGTACAGTGCTAAGTATAGAGGCACAATGACTTCCCTGCTCCTGCTGGCCACACACTTCCTGATGCAGGCCAGGATGCCATTGGCCGCCTTGGCCACCTGGGCACATTGCAGGCTCATGTTCAGCTGCTGTCAACCACTACCCCCAGGTCCCTCTCTGCCTGGCTCCTCTCAGCCACTCTGACCCCAGCCTGTAGCACTGCATGGGGTTGCTGTGGCCAATGTGCAGCAGGTGGCACTTGGATGTGTTCAATCTCCTGCCCTTGGACTCTGCCCATCTGTCCAGCCTGTCCAGGTCCCTCTGCAGAGTTCTCCAACCCTCTAACAGATCAACTCCTGTCCCCAGCTTGATGTCATCTGCAAATTTACTGATGATGGACTCAATGCCGTCATCCAGATTATCAATAAAGATATTGAACAGGATGGGGTCCAGCACTGATCCCTGGGGGACACTTTCCTTCGTCTTTTTGACCAGGGGGGTTTCATGTTGCTTGCTAATTGTAAATATCTGTATCATATTTATTGCATTCCATTGTAGAGTGTAGTTGTAAATACAGCTTCATTTGCTTCTAACTGAGTAGGTCTGGTGAAAGTTAATGCTGGGGGAAACTTCAACCCACCACACTGCCAGGCTGAATCATACTATTCAACAAATAGAAAAAAAAAGTTATAAAAACAGTGTGCCCAGGTGGCCAAGAAGGCCAATGGCATCCTGGCCTGCATCAGGAACAGTGTGGCCAGCAGCACCAGGGAAGTCATTGTGCCCTGTGCTCAGCACTGCTTAGGTCAGATCTTGAGTTCTGTGTCCAGTTCTGGGCCCCTCAGTTTAGGAAAGTTGCTGGAAGGTGTCCAGAGAAGGGCAACAAAGGTGGGGAGGGGTCTGGAGCACAAGCCCTATAGGGAGAGGCTGAGGGAGCTGGGGTTGCTTAGCCTGGAGAAGAGGAGGCTCAGGGGAGACCTTCTTGCTCTCCACAACTACCTGAAGGGAGGTTGTAGACAGGTGGGGGTTGGTCTCTTCTCCCAGGCAACTAGCACCAGAACAAGAGGACAAGCTGTGCCAGGGGAGGTTTAGACTGGAGGTGAAGAGAAAGTTCTTCACAGAAGGACTAATTTGCCACTGGAATGTGCTGCCCAGGGAGGTGGAGTCACCATCCTTGGAGGTGTTCAAGAGGGGATTGGATATGGAACTTGGTGCCATGGTCTAGTAGTCATAGGTATTGTGTGACAGGTTGGACTTGATGATCTCTGAGGTCTTTTCCAGCCTTATTGATTCTATGATTCTATGAATAGCCATTGCAGCAACAACAACAGCAATAACCTGGAGTCAGAAATAAATTGATGTGCCTGCTTTTTCTGCTGCCCATATTAATGAATTAGTCTCTTCTGTGGATGCACACTGTGGTTTTGCCTTTAATTACACAGCCAGAGGATACTTCTTCTCTAAAAACTTCAACTTTGTGCAGAAAAATTAGAACCACAAAACCAGGGCCCACTAGTGGCACATGCAAGCCTCACCAGCAGGGTAAGACATCCTTGCAACCAACACAGCTCTAAAATAGAACCAGAGGGTCATAAGACTGTTTTGGTTGGAAAAGACCTTTAAGATCAAGTCCAAACATTGTCTAGCTCTATCAAGGCTGGTGCTAAACTGTATCTATCAGCACCATATCTCTGCATTTTTGAAACACCTCCAGGGATGGGGATTCAACCACCTCCCTGGGGAGCCTGTTCCAGTCTTTGAGGACTCCTCCAATGAGGATGTTTCTTCTAATAGCAAATCCAAACCTTCCCTGGTGCAGCTTGAGACGATTTCTTCTCATCATGACTCCTGTTATTAGAATAAACTATTAGAATAAACCAAACCAGGTTGGAAGAGACCTTCAAGATCATCATGTCCAACCCATCAACCAATCCAACCCACCCAAACAGCTAACCCATGGCACCAAGAACCCTGTCAAGTCTCCTTCTGAACACCTTCAATGATGGCGACTCCACCACCTCCCCGGGCAACCCATTCCATAGCGCAATCACTCTCTCTGTATAGAACTTCTTCCTAACATCCAACCTGAACCTCTCCTGGTGCAGCCTGAGACTGTGTCCTCTTGTTCTGGTACTGGCTGCCTGGGAGAAGAGACCATCATCAGCCTGTCTACAACCTCCCTTCAGGTAGTTGTAGAGAGTGATAAGGTCACCCCTGAGTCTCCTCTTCTCCAGGCTAAGCAGCCCCAGCTCCCTCAGCCTCTCCTCATAGGGCTGTGTTCCAAACCCCTCACCAACTTTGTTGCTCTTCTCTGGACTCGTTCCAGCAAGTCAACCTCCTTCCTAAACTGAGGGGCCCAGAACTGGACACAGGACTCAAGGTGTGGCCTAACCAGTGCAGTTTACTGGGGCAGAATGACCTCCCTGCTCCTGCTGGCCACACTGTTCTTGATGCAGGCCAGGATGCCATTGGCCCTCTTGGCTGCCTGGGCACACTGCAGGCTCATGTTCAGCCTACCATCAACCAGCACCCCCAGGTCCCTCTCTACCTGGCTGCTCTCAGCCACTCTGACCCCAGCCTGTAGCACTGCATGGGGTTGTTGTGGCCAATGTGCACACTCGGATGTGTTCAATCTCCTGCCCTTGGACTCTGCCCATCTGTCTAGCCTGTCCAGGTCCCTCTGCAGAGCCTCTCTACCCTCCAGCAGATCAACTCCTGCCCCCAGCTTGGTGTCATCTGCAAATTTACTGATGATAGACTCAATGCCCTCATCCAGATCATCAATAAAGATGTTAAAGAGCACAGGGCCCAGCACTGATCCTTGGGGCACACCACTAGTGCCTGGCTGCCAGCTGGATGTGGCACCATTCACCACCACTACTTAGGGAGACCAACACTAACCTGGCTCCAACCTCCTTTCTGGGAATTGCAAAGAGAGAGAAGGTCTCCCCTGATCCTCCTTTTCTCTGGGCTAAACAACCCCAGTTCCATCTTACAAGACCTCTTCTCCAGACCCTTCACCTTCACCAGCTTCATTGACCTTCTCTGGACCCACTCCAGATACCTCTGAACAATATTCGATAGTCAATGTCTTTAATTCTATAAATCAAGCTCTCTCACAGAATTATTCACAGGAAAGTGAAGAGAAAAAAAGTGAACTCATGCTCCTCAGTTTTCCATCCAGAGCCTGGAAGGGAATTCAGAGTCTTCCTTTTCCTTCCAGTTTGGCCCTTTAAAAACATTGGTGTCTGTCTCTGGAAGCATTCCAAACCTGCCTGGACATATTCCTGTGGGATTTAGTCCAGGTGATCCTGCTCCAGCAGGGGGGATTGTACTAAAAAGTTTTCAGAGGTCCTTTCCAAGCTGTTCTGTGACTGTGTGATTCTGTGTCCTAACATATATTCAGCCCATGGCTTGGACGGGAGCACACTGCATTGGGTTAGGAACAGGCTGGAGGGCCAAGCCCAGAGAGTGGTGGTGAATGGTGCCACAGCCAGCTGGCAGCCAGGCACCAGTGGTGTGCCCCAGGGATCAGTGCTGGGCCCCATCTTGTTCAGTATCTTTATTGATGATCTGGATGAGGGCATTGAGTCCATCATGAGTAAATTTGCTGACGACACCAAGCTGGGGGCAGGAGTTGATCTGCTGGAGGGTGCCCAGGTGGCCAAGAGGGCCAATGGCATCCTGGCCTGCATCAGGAACAGTGTGGCCAGCAGGAGCAGGAAAGTCATTGTGCCCCTGTACTCAGCATTGGTTTGGCCACACCTTGAGTCCTGTGTCCAGTTCTGGGCTCCTCAGTTTAGGAAGGAGGTTGACTTGCTGGGTCATGTCCAGAAAAGGGCAAGAAAGTTGGTGAGGGGTTTGGAGCACAGCCCTGTGAGGAGAGGCTGAGGGAGCTGGGGTTGCTTAGCCTGGAGAGGAGGAGGCTCAGAGGTGACCTTTTTGCTCTCTTCAACTCCCTGAAGGGAGGTCGTAGCCAGGTGGGGGTTGGTCTCTTCTCCCAGGCAAGCAGCACCAGAACAAGAGGACACAGTCTCAGGCTGTGCCAGGGGAGGTTTAGGCTGGAGGTTAGGAAGAAGCTCTACAGAGAGAGAGAGATTGCCCATTGGAATGCGCTGCCCGGGGAGGTGGTGGGGTCGCCATCACTGGAGGTGTTCAGGAGGAGACTTGACAGGGTGCTTGGTGCCATGGTTTAGTTGATTAGGTGGTGTTGGATAATATGTTGGACTTGATGATCTTGAAGGTCTCTTCCAACCTGGTCTATTCTATTCTATTCTATTCTATTCTATTCTATTCTATTCTATTCTATTCTATTCTATTCTATTCTATTCTATTCTATTCCATTCCATTCCATTCCATTCCATTCCATTCCATTCCATTCCATTCCATTCCATTCCATTCCATTCCATTCTATTATCTCTCTCCAGTTTCTTTCTCACCTTGTTTCTGCCCTTCTCTACCTGCCTCAGCAAAATTCCCTTGGTCCCACACCATACCAAAGCAAAATCTAGCCTGGGCCTTTCAGCCAGCCCCTTCTGCTTGCCTCTCTCACCTTCCCGGCATCACGTGCCAAATATCGGTCTCCTGCCCAGGTACATCCAGTTCCTGTCAGAGTTCCAGCCTGCTGGCCGTGGCCAAGCTGTCTGAGGAGATGCCAGAGCCAAGGAAAGTGAGGATTTCTTAAATGGGTTGTGGCAGTGATTTATTTTATACATACTCTTGGCACTAAATTTATGGCTTGCACACAATGTGCTGCCGAGTTCCAGATCGTTATTTTCCTAGGCACTCAGCACCAGCACAACAGTTGCAGTTGGCCTGAAGGAACTGAGGAGTGAGGTGAAGACACAAGCAGCAGCAGCAGCTAGAGCCCAGCTATTTGCCAAACGTGACATTTCATGCAAGAGCAAAACTGAACTGAGCACAGGCGAGCTTTGCTGTTTATTATGAGAATCTGAAAAGCTATCCCAGTGACTTTAATTTGCTCTTCCTGTAGATTCTGAGTAGAAAACTATCTCAGCTTTCTGGATTGCGCTCAAAGCTCGCCACAGAGGATAAGCAATCCCACATGACAAAGAGGCAGATGAGCAGGTAGGCACATAGATTTTTATGACTAAAGAAGAAAAGAGGGGAGTTATCCAGGCTTCCAGTGCAATACAAGCCACATAAATTCTCTATGAATACCTGGACCTCAGCAAGGCCTTTGACACCGTCCCCCACAGCAAACTCCTGGCCAAGCTGTCAGCCCATGGCCTGGATGGGAGCACACTGCAATGGGTTAGGAACTGGCTGGAGGGGCCGAGCCCAGAGAGTGGTGGTGAATGGTGCCACAGCCAGCTGGCAGCCAGGCACCAGTGGTGTGCCCCCAGGGATCAGTGTTGGGCCCTGTGCTCTTTAACATCTTCATTGATGATCTAGAGGAGGGCATTGAGTCCATCATCAGGAAAATTTGTGAACAATACCAAGCTGGGGGCAAGAGTTGATCTGCTGGAGGGTAGGAGAGCTCTGCAGAGGAACCTGGACAGGCTGAACAGATGGGCAGAGTCCAAGGCATGAGACTGAACACATCTAAGTGCCTGGGTTCTGCACATTGGCCACAACAACCCCATGCAGTGCTATAGGCTGGGGTCAGAGTGGCGGAGAGCAGCCAGGCAGAGAGGGACCTGGGGGTGCTGGTTGATGGTAGGCTGAACATGAGCCAGCAGTGTGCCCAGGCAGCCAGGAGGGTCAGTGGCATCCTGGCCTGCATCAGGAACAGTGTGGCCAGCAGGAGCAGGGAGGTCATTGTGCCCTGTACTCAGCATTGGTTAGGCCACACCTTGAGTCCTGTGTCCAGTTCCGGGCCCCTCAGTTTACGAAGGAGGTTGACTTGCTGGAATGAGTCCAGAGAAGGGCAACAAAGTTGGTGAGGACTTTGAAACACAGCCCTGTGAGGAGAGGCTGAGGGAGCTGGGGTTGCTCAGCCTGGAGAGAAAGAGACTCGGGGTGACCTTATTGCTCTCTACAACTACCTGAAGGGAGGTTGTAGACAGGCAGAGATTGGTCTCTTCTCCCAGGCAACCAGCACCAGAACAAGAGGACACAGTCTCAGGCTTAACCAGAGCGGGGGGTTTAGGTTGGATGTTAGGAAGAAGTTCTACACAGAGAGAGTGATTGTCCATTGGAATGTGCTGCCTGGGGAGGTGGTGGAAGTCACCATCATTGGAGGTGTTCAGGAGGAGACTTGATGGGGTGCTTGGTGCCATGGGTTAGTTGTTTAGGTGGATTGGATTGGTTGATTGGTTGGACATGATGATCTTGAAGGTCTCTTCCAACCTGGTCTCGTCTCGTCTCGTCTCTTCTCTTCTCTTCTCTTCTCTTCTCTTCTCTTCTCTTCTCTTCTCTTCTCTTCTCTTCTCTTCTCTTCTCTTCTCTTCTCTTCTCTTCTCTTTCTCTTCTCTTCTCTTCTCTTCTCTTCTCTTCTCTTCTCTTCTCTTCTCTTCTCTTCTCTTCTCTTCTTTTGTCATCTGTGGTGGGGTGGAAGGGTAAGGCCAAGAAGCCTCCTCCCTTCCCCCTTGTAAGGTAAAGGGAAAGAAAATTGAAGGGAAAGGGAAAAAAAAAACTCACAAGCTGAATTAGCAAAGCAGTGGAGCTGTATATTTACAAAGCAATGTAGGATATGCAGGGGAATATATACAAATTTACAACATTTTCAATATATACAAAGATATACAACAGAGTAACACAGAAATGAGAGTTCCCCCCCCTTGCTGAGGGGGGTTCCCCACCTCCGCTCTCCCCCCTCTCTCCCCCTCTTCCCCCAGAGCAGGTTAGAAAAGAGAGAGGAAAGAGGAAAAAAAAAGTTACAGGCAGTTTCGTGTTAATTGGAAAGGAGTTAATACAGGCCTGGTATCTTATCGGCTTCAAGGCCGAAGCCTTGGCAGAAAGCCAGCACAGAAAGCTGCTGCCTGAAGAAGAGGCGGGGAAGCAAGACTGACAGAGAAGTGCTGGAATGCCCTGTTCACTCCCAGTTCAGAAGGTGCTTCCTCCCACTCTTCCAATGAAATTAGTTTAGATTATTCTTTCAGTTTACCAACTTCCGTCCACCATATTCCCTTTCTTAAAGGCACAGCCTCAAACGGTCACATCATCTCTCCTTGCTGAGCTGGAGGGCATCTCCCAGTCAAGCAGTCAGTCATTATGTAAATTTAAGCAGTCCACTTCAGGTAAAGAGGTACACAGTGCATTTGCTGAAGAGTTTTCTAGCTGCTATTGGATGGCTTGGTTCTCAGTGTGAATCTATCTTGCAATGTGTACATTTCAGTCTCTTGGCCGTTTCTGCCTTTGTCTGAGCCATTCATCAGAATTTTCTGTCCTCATGGTTGCCTCCAGACCATTGCTGAGTTTCCGCGCCTACCTTCCACTCGCGTTGCTCTCTCATTATGAAGGCTCCCTTTGTGGTCATGTTTGTAATTGTTTTCTAAACTCTTGTCATTTTTTCATCACCTTTTTGAAGTGTAGACAGCAGAACCAGGCACACATCCAGTGCCAGATCCGTATCACCAGCGCTGTTTGTGGAGGAAATATGATCTCTTTATTCACTGTTGTCTGTCTATACACCCCAGTGATTTCCCAGCCATCACTCACTGGACTCACTCAGCCATAGCACTGCACCAAAAGGTCATATTCAGTCATTCACCACAAGCTGGACTTCCCTTTCCAAGTTACTACTTCCCAGCAGATAGAATCATACAATCATTTTGGTGGGAAAAGACCTTTAAGGTCAGCAAGTCTAACCACGATCTAACTCTACCAAGCCTAGTGTTAGACCATGTCCACTCAGTATGACATCTCTGCACCTCCAAGGATGGGGAGGCCTTTGAAACACCTCTTCAAGTGTTTGAGAATCCTTTCAGTGAAGCAGTTTCTTCCAATATCCAAACTAAACCTCCCCTGGTGCAGCTTCAGGCCATTTCCTCTAGTTCTGCCACTTGTCATTTGGGAGAAGAGACCAACACCCACCTTGCTCCCCAGTTCCCGTTCCCTCAGCCACTCCTCACAAGACCTGTTCTCCAGATTCTTCTCCAGCTTCCTTACCCTTCTCTGGACCTGCTCCAGCACCTCAATGCCTTTCTTGGAGTAAGGCCCCCAAAACTGAACAGAGTATTCAAGGCTTGTCCTCCCCAGTGCTAACTATACAGGGACAATCACTGCCCCTGTCTTGCTTGCCACACTGCTGTGAACCCTACCTGAGTGCTCAGCTACATGCAGAAAAAACCCCACACTGATCACATTCCACTCAGCCATGCAAATCATTGACTCAGGGTTATGTTTGTCATGGAAATTCTGTTTATTCACCTGACTTTTGGCCAACTGCAGATACACCACTTTTCACCACCTAAGGATTTCCACCTCTATTGACATTCCAGCTGGGGACTGTGGAATTTCACTCTAAAGAGCTCACCACAAAGGGCATGCTCTGTCAAAACAGGAGCAAAAGCATAAAGAAACTGCCCTCCAAATATGCTATTTAACCTTAGTGTAAAGTGATGCAATTCATCTGAAGGCAGTGTTTTACTAGCTGATGTTAAGGCCAGCACTGAGTTTGACTGTCCATTCTCAGCATATCTGAACAGGCTTTTGGACTCTGGATGAATACAGACCTGGATTCTGTGACCAAGGTTTTATTACTTCTGCCAATACACTGCAGAGAAACAGTTTTATTTCATTCAGGTACAGACATTTTAAGGGGGACATATACAGAAGGAAGGCAAATCCCTCAGGACTGAAATCAGTAGTTCCAGGAATAGAGAATTGAGATCTCTCTATCTCAGAATTTATTGAAGCAGTGAGGAGGGGCTCAAATTTGCACAAGTTTTGTGCAAGGGGACAAAAACTAGGGGGGGGGGGGGTGGAACTCTATGCTGCTGACAATCTCAGCAGGGGCTGAAGACTGTTTCTGGATGAAGTCCACACTGATTTACAGTGCTCAGCATCCTATCAAGACAGCAACATATGTTATGCCTATTATCTTGCATTCTTTCCCACCACTCAGTTTTGGAGTATCAACTCCAACACCATAGGAAAAATGGAGATCTCTTGGAGCTCTAATTACATTAATCTGTCAGTGTAAAGGACTCTCTGCTGCAAACACATTTTCCTGACCAGAACTATGTATTTGAGTGTGTAAAGTCCAATTACTAGGAGTTCTCTCAAAATTCCCTGCTACTGGTTGTATGAAAACTATGCTGCATGCAATTTCAATGAGAAAACAACACTCTTGACCATAGAATCATAGAATCAATAAGGGTGGAAGAAACCTCAGAGATCATCAAGTCCAACCTGTCACCCAAGACCTCATGATTAAACCATGGCACCAAGTGCCATGTCCAATCCCTTTTTGAACATCTCCAGGGATGGGGACTCCACCACCTCCTTGGGCAGCACATTCCAATGGCCAATCTCTCTTTCTAGGAAGAAATTTCTCCTCACCTCCAGCCTAAACCTCTCCTGGCTCAGCTTGAGACTGTGTCCCTCTTGGCTCCTCAGTTTAGGAAGGAGGTTGACTTGCTGGAGCATGTCCAGAGAAGGGCAACAAAGTTGATGAGGGGCTTGGAACACAGCCCTATGAGGAGAGGCTGAGGGAGCTGGGGTTGCTTAGCCTGGAGAGAGGTTGCTTAGCCTGAAGGGAGGTTGTAGACAGGCAGAGGTTGGTCTCTTCTCCCAGGCAACCTGTACCAGAACAAGAGGACACAGTCTCAGGCTGCGCCAGGGGAGGTTCAGGCTGGAGGTCAGGAGGAAGTTTTACACAGAGAGAGTGATTGCCCATTGGAATGGGCTGCCCGAGGAGGTGGTGGAGTCACCATGACTGGAGGTGTTCAGTAGGAGATTTGATGGGGTGCTTGGTGCCATGGGTTAGTTGGTTGGGTAGTGTTGGATGATAGGTTGGATGCGATGATCTTGAAGTTCTCTTCCAACCTGGTCTATTCTATTCTATTCTATTCTATTCTATTCTATTCTATTCTATTCTATTCTGTTCTGTTCTGTTCTGTTCTGTTCTATTCTATTCATTTCCTCCCAGAGTTTTAACATTTCTTAATCTTCTTCTAAAGCTACTCCAATTTAGCAATGCAGTGTTCATGTTCCCCAGCCCTCTTCACCTGAGCACACTACATTCTATTCTATTCTCTTGTTCTGGTGCTGGTTGCCTGGGAGAAGAGACCAACCCCCACCTGGCTACAACCTCCCTTCAGGTAGTTGTAGAGAGCGATAAGGTCTCCCCCGAGCCTCCTCTTCTCCAGGCTACATATAAGTCTCCCAGAACAGACTCCAAACAAGGCTGTAATTTTGAATCCACAGGGGGGAAAAAAATCTGTAATTCAGGAAAGTCTTACAAAGGCAAAACAGTCTGGTCTACAGAGAATGGATGTGCTGAAACTCACCATGCCCTCTGTGATACTGGACATGCATAAAAACCTATGCCTTTACTGTGCATAGATGTTGTGTTGCTCAAAGCAATATTTCTTCAAACACTGAAAGCACCAGAACTGTGATGGCTCCTGTGAGTCTGTGACTGCAGAGAAGAATGCACTGAAAAGATGAACATAAAATCCCAATTATGTGAATGCAAGCAATCTGAAAAGCTATTGAGTACATAAAAACTATTACAGATAGTATTTCATCAGAGTAGCTTCCCAATTTAGTTGTTTCTTAGAATGTTGACTGTGATAAACCTAAATCTTCCCCCTTAAATGGGAACACTGTTCCTGTTCAATACCTTTGTTGATGATCTGGGAGAGAGGATTGAGTCCATCATCAGTAAAATTGCAGATGACACCAAGCTGGGGGCAGGAGTTGATATGTTACAGTTTAGGAGAGCTCTGCAGAGGGACCTTGACAGGCTGGACAGATGGGCAGAGTCCAAGGGCAGGAGATTGAACACATCCAAGTGCCAGGTTCTGCACATTGGCCACAACAACCCCATGCAGTGCTACAGGCTGGGGTCAGAGTGGCTGAGAGCAGCCAGGCAGAGAGGGACCTGGGGAGTACTTGTTGAGATTAGGCTAAATGTGAGCCAGCAGGGTGCCCAGGTGGCCAAGAAGGTCAATGGCATCCTGGCCTGTATCAGGAACAGTGTGGCCAGCAGGAGCAGGGAAGTCATTGTGCCCTGTACTCAGCACTGGTTAGGCCACAACTTGCTCTGGGCCCCTCATTTTAGGAAAGATGTTGAGTTGCTGGAAGGTGTCCAGAGAAGGGCAACAAAGCTGGGGAGGGGTCTGGAGCACAGCAGAGCTCTCCTACCCTCTAACAGATCAACACCTGCCCCTGGCTTGGTGTCATCTGGAAATTGACTGATGATGGACTCAATCCCCTCATCCAGATCATCAATAAAGATATTGAACAGGATGGGGCCTAGCACTGAAAGCAGCCTGTGTAATGACCATGTCTTCTGGCTGAAGCACTGAACATCATATTTGTGGCAGCCTTGCCTCAAGAGAAAGCGCCAGCCTATGACCCACAACTTCCTTCTGAGGCATTCCCTATGCAGAAGAAATGTGCTACTTGCACAAGTCATGGCATGGCTGTGGAGGTACCATGCCACATGGGCTCTGCTCAAGATATGACCCCTTGTGAACCTCCTGAGGCTTGATAAGGCCAAGTGCAAGGTCCTGCACCTGAGTCAGGGCAATCTTCAGCATCAGAAATGGCTGGGGGTAGAAGGGACTGAGAGCAGCCCTGCCAAGAAGCACAGTGAAAAGCTGGACATGAGGGGACAATGGGTGCTCACAGCCCAGAAGCCAACCATGTGAATAAAAGCATCATGGACAGCAGGTCAGGAGTGGTGATTCTGACACTCAGCTCCATTCTAGTGAGACCCCCATCTGGAATATGGTATTGGACCAGGTCACTTCCATAAAGAGGATGGACAAATGCTGAAATTAAGCTTTAAGTCCAAAATCTGTCCTTAAAATGTAGAGCATGTAGAAACTCACACACAAAGTTGAAACACAGGAACCAGGAACTTGCCACGGCAATGACCAGCTTGTGACTATAAAACCACTGTGGAGTGTTGGACAGTGACACAGAACCCTCTCATGAAGGTTCCCTTTGTCGTTATCAGTGGTCTGAATGAGCAGATGGAGTGCACCCTCAGCAAGTTTCTAGATGTCACTGAACTGGAAGGGAGTGTTCACCTGCTTGAGGGTAGGAAGGCTTTACAGAGTGACCTGAACAGGCTGGATTGATGGGCCAAGGTCAATTACCCTTTCTGTGTAGAACTTCCTCCTCACCTCGTGCCTAAACCTCCCCTGGTACAGCTTGAGACTGTGTCCTCTTGTTCTGGTGCTGGTTGCCTGGGAGAAGAGACCAACCCCCACCTGGCTACAACCTCTCTTCAGGGAGTTGTAGAGAGCAAGAAGGTCTCCCCTGAGCCTCCTCTTCTCCAGGCTAAGCAACCCCAGCTCCCTCAGCTTCTCCTCACAGGGCTGTGTTCCAAACCCCTCCCCAGCCTTGTTGCCCTTCTCTGGACGCGTTCAAGTGTCTCAATGTCCTTCTTAAACTGAGGGGCCCAGAACTGGACACAGGACTCAAGGTATGGCCTAACCAGTGCTGAGTACAGGGCACAATGACTTCCCTGCTCCTGCTGGCCACACTCTTCCTGATGCAGGCCAGGATGCCATTGGCCTTCTTGGCCACCTGGGCACACTGCTGGCTCATGTTCAGCCTACCATCAACCAGTACCCCCAGGTCCCTCTCTGCCTGGCTGCTCTCAGCCACTCTGACCCCAGCCTGTAGCACTGCATGGGGTTGCTGTGGCCAATGTGTAGAACCTGGCATTTGGATGTATTCAATCTCATGCCCTTGGACTCTGCCCATCTGTCCAGCCTGTCAAGGTTCCTCAGAAGAGCTCTCCAACCCTCTAACAGATCAACTCCTGCCCCCAGCTTGGTGTCATCTGCAAATTTACTGATGATGGACTCAACGCCTTCATCCAAATCATCAAGAAAGATATTGAACAGGATGGGGCCAAGCACTGATCCCTGGGGGGACACCACTAGTGATTGGCTGCCACCAGGATGTGGCACCAGATGGCTTCAGGCTGCCCCAGGGGAGGTTTATGCTGGATATTAGAAGAAACTTCTCTGGAAGAGGCTCCCCAGGGAGGTGGTCAAATCCCTATCCTTGTTAATATTTTGTCAAATACTAATAGATTTATCTCTGCTGTAGGCAAAATAGAAACAGTGTTATGACCTTGTGTAATGAGTTTGCTGACTTAATGGCACACAGAAAAGTGATGTACTGGCCACACCTTGAATCCTGTGTCCAGTTCTGGGCCCCTCAGTTTAGGAAAGATGTTGAGATGCTGGAAGGTGTCCAGAGAAGGGTAACAAAGCTGGGGAGGGGTTTGGAAGCCAAGCCCTGTGAGGAGAGGCTGAGGGAGCTGGGGTTGCTTAGCCTGGAGAAGAGGAGGCTCAGGGGAGACCTTCTTGCTGTCTACAACTCCCCGAAGGGAGGCTGTAGACAGGTGGGGGTTGGTCTCTTCTCCCAGTCAACCAGCACCAGAACAAGAGGACACAGTCTCAAGCTGTGCCAGGGGAAGTTTAGGCTTGAGGTGAGGAGAAAGTTCTTCCCAGAAAGAGTGATTGGCCATTGGAATGTGCTGCCCAGGGAGGTGATGGAGTCACCATCATTGGAGGTGTTTAGGAGGAGACTTGATAAGTTGTTTGGTTTCATGGTTTAGTTGATTAGATAGTGTTGGGTGATAGGTTGGACTTGATGATCTTGAAGGTCTTTTCCAACCTGGTCTATTCTATTCTATTCTATTCTATTCTATTCTATTCTATTCTATTCTATTCTATTCTATTCTATTCTATTCTATTCTATTCCATTCCATTCCATTCCATTCCATTCCATTCCATTCCATTCCATTCCCCTTCAGCAAGAAAGAACAATGGATAGTTCTCACACTTCCTGTTCAGGAACATGCTGAATGCATTTCACTTTTTTATTCCAAGCCTGATTTTGCATCATCTCTTCTGTCCTCCTGCTGATGTCTGTGGATAATACAGTAATTGCTTTATTGACTGAAGGGTGAGCAGGAAGATTGAGCTTGGATGGGCTAAGAGAACTAATGGCTGGGTCATAGCTCTCCAGAAACTGATCAGAACTATCCTCAGCCTTGTTCCAGAGTATAAAATACTGAGACAAACCACCTTGAAGATGATGATTGCCATAGTGACATAAAAATAAAGTAACGATTGAGCAAGGCCCAGATTTCTTGATATCTGCAGCTAAGAAATGGCATTATTAGTATATGTGTTCTGAAGGCTGTTCAGGGAAACAAACAAATACAGAAGAGCTGAGCATGCCCACCTTCATGAGAATTTTAAGTAAGATAGCATTAGATGAAGGAGTATATTCTGCTCTGGGGAAGATGAGATTTAGGGCAGAAATTCCCTCACAAATTTCCTCAGTCCTGACAGGCACTGCCTGACTGTTCTTTGTCTGGATGCTGATGTTTTCCAGGTGCTGAAAACAGGGAGATGATGCTATTTGCATATTAAACAGAAAGATATACAGCTGAGGCTTTCTCATCCTGCCTGTAGTACCATCCATGCTGGTTTCAGTCTTCTTCCTTTACATCAGTGAGTAAAAATTAAGGGGATGCAGGAGGAGTCACAGACTTCTGCAGTTTAAGGGCACCAGGCAGAGGACTCTTGACCTTTGAGGAGTCCTTACAATAGCAACTTCTTTCACCTTGCTTTTGTCAATAGCACAGCACCTGCATTACAGGTACTTTATGAACACATGGTCACCTTCCCCATGTACCATACATTAGCATGAAAGCACGGGTCATATTTGGGCCCCTTGCTTGGCTCCAAACCCGTGCCTTACTTGTGCAGACGTTGCTTCAAATCAGGAGTACGCTGGGGTCTGGGACTGGTTTTGTTTTGTGTCTCGTTCAACACAGAGCACAGTGAGACTGCTTAACACATAATAAAATAAATAATAACCCTAAAAGAAAAGGAAGCCTTGAACTATGGAAAGAATAAAAGCCCTTTCAAAGGTGTCCTGACAACGTTTCGCAGGTTTCAAGCAGCAGCCTGATGGCTTGTGATCAAGCTCTGCTCTTTCCAGCTTGGCATGTCCCACCCCAGCGCTTTTGAAGTGCATCTGAGTCGAAGAAAATGTTTTGTTTGTTGGCTGACAGTGCTTGTGGTCAGGAGAGAAGCATCCCCTTTCTGATGACAAGAGCCCTTTGTCTTGCAACATACTCTGTTGCAGCAAGCGCTGGGCGAGGGGGAGCGGGGGGGGAGGGGGTGTGAGGGGGAGACCACATCTCACCTTTTATCCCAAATTTCACACATTGGCTTCACAGCATTAATAAATTGGTTTCATTTGCCACACGTTGGGCAGGAGAATTTTCTAATAAGGTTTTTATCCCCTCTGAGAACATGAATCACTCACACGCCGAGGATCAAATTGCTTCCCTCCCTCTCCTTATTAAAGGTACCGCACGTTAGCAGGGGTCAGGCGCTCAGCCTTGCCAGTGGCAAAGTCAAACCCAAGGGCACGGCTGGAAGGCACGCTTGTAAAGCTCACTGCTTTGCTTTCTTAGGGAGGGAGGATAACCCATTTAGCGCTCCAAATATAAGGTTTTCCCCAGCTGTCAATCCTACCTGCTCGGGCCGCAGATTGAGAAAACGTGTGAGATTTAGCACACCGCTCCCACAGCCATGCCAAGCGAGAAATGAATACAATGTGTGCAGCAGATGGCCCTCACCGCCGCCCTCGCGGGGGCCACCAGAAACTCCAGCCCCACCACGCTCCTCGCCGCCACCCAGGTGTCCCAGGTTGAGGCAGATCCTCTCCTGCCTCTCACCGGGGCAGAAACAAAAGAGACTCAGACAAATCGAAAGCCAATCAAATCCTGGGCTGCATCAAGAGAAGTGTGGCCAGCAGGTCAAGGGAGGTGATTCTCCCCCTCTACTCAGATCTGGTGAGACCCCACCTGGAGTACTGTGGCCAGTTCTGGAGCCCCTATGACAAGAGGGATGTGGAGGTGCTGGAAGGTGTCCAGAGCAGGGCCAGGAGGATGAGCAGAGGGCTGGAGCACCTCTCCTGTGAGGACAGACTGAAGGAGTTGGGGCTGTTCAGTCTGGAGAAGAGAAGGCTCCCAGGTGACCTCATTGTGGCCTTCCAGTATCTGAAGGGGACCTACAGGAAGGCTGGGGAAGGACTTCTCAGGATCTCAGGTAGTGATAGGTCTAGGGGGAATGGAATGAAGCTGGAGGTGGGGAGATTGAGGCTGGAGGTGAGGAGGAAGTTCTTCCCCATGAGAGTGGTGAAGCCCTGGAATGGGTTGTCCAGGGAGGTGGTCGAGGCCCCGTCCCTGGAGGTGTTTAAGACCAGGCTGGATGAGGCTGTGGCCAGCCTGATCTAGTGTGGGGTGTCCCTGCCCATGGCAGGGGGGTTGGAACTAGATGATCCTTGTGGTCCCTTCCAACCCTGACTGATACTGTGATACTATGAAATGGATTGCAGAAGTGATGGAAAGTTTAAATGGGAAAGCAGTGAGTGTTGTACAGAGAGATGCAAGCACAGTGACAAAAAGGAAGCCAAAGCAGACAGAGTCCCCTACAGCACACCCAGAAGCCTCCCAGCATTTCCCTTTCTCCCTACCTGAGGGTACACCCAAAACCCCCAGGGCTCTTTCTTCCTCCCTGGCCCCCTCCACTGTTAGGCTAATCTCTGCTGGCCAGATCTGAGCTTGCCCTTCCCCCTTCTCCTCCTGGCATTAGGCCTAGCCAGGCCTAAGGGGCATTGAGATAACTCCCTTTCTATTACCAGATAGGGAGCATCTCCCACGGGAGCAGAGATGGAAGAAAGAGGAAGTGTGAGAGCTTGCTGATGGATTTATAGGGAGCAGGACATGATGGGTATGAAATACACAGCTTCCTGTGTCCACCCACTGGGCTGGATGCCTGGGGTACCAGAGGTCCACCCTGTGTGGCAGCAGCAGGAGGCACCCAGCCCAAACTGCCACACCAGCCTAGACCAGGGCAGCTGTAGCCCGGTTGGGCTGGCCCAGCAGGTTCAGGCTGGGTGCCTCCTGCTGCTGCCACACAAGATACACCTCCAGTGTCCCGAGGGTCCAGCCCAGTGGGTGGACACAGGGAGCTGTGTATTTCATACCCATAATGTCCTCTGCCCTATAATCCATCTGCAAAGTCTTTCTCTTCCTCTTTCTTCCCTCTCTGCTCCCGTGGGAGATGCTCTCCATCAGGTAATGGTGAAGGAGTATCTCAAGACCTCTTAGGCCTGGCTAAGCTGAATGCCAGGAGGAGAAGGAAGAGGGGCAGTCTCAGACCTGGCCAGCCTGAGACCAGCATAGCAGTCAGGAGGGAGAAAGAACCCTGGGGAGTTTGGGTATACCCTCAGGTAGGGACATGGGAAGTGCTGGGAGGCTTTTGAGTGTGCTGTAAGGGGCTCTGTGTGCTTTGGGGTTTTTTTGTCACTGTGCTTGTAGCTTCTGTACAACACTAATTGCTTTTCCACTTAAACTTTCCATCACTTCTGCAATCCATTGGTGTGATCAGTGTCATTCTTTTGCCCCTCTCAAGGGCAAGAGAGGATCTGCCTGGCCTCAAACCAGGACACTGCCATCAAAGGGTGGCCAGGGGCAAGCAGGGCATCATACCAGAGCTGAGGAAGTACAAGGTCTGAGAGAACTGTGTTCTGAGCACCATTGTGTTTCAAATCCACATCTCAATCAGAATGAACCCCTTGAAAACACAGAACATCATGGAATCATAAAATCATTAAGGTTGGAAATACCATCAACCCAACAAGCCATGTCCTGAAGTGCACTATCTATTAATACCTCCAGGGATGGTGAACTCACCATGTCGCTGGGCAGCCTGTCCTGATGCTTGACCACTCCTTAAGGAGATCAATTTTTCCTACTATCCAGTCTAAACCTCCCCTGGTGCAACTTGAATCCATTTCCTCTTGTCTTATAGCTAGTTACTTGGGAGAAGAGACTGACTCACACCGCACTACAACCTTGGATTACCTTTTCTCCCAAGTCCTCATGCACTTCAATGAGGCCAAGTACAAAGTCCTGCACAAGGGTCAGGGCAATCCTCAGCATCAATACTGGCTGGGGGATGAAGGGATTGAAAGCAGCCTTGTGGAGAAGGATTTGGGAGAACTGGTGGATGAAAAGTTGGACATGAGCCAGCAATGTGCACTCACAACCCAGGATCCAACCCCATCCTGGGCCTGCATCACGGGCAGCAGGTCAAGGGAGGTGGTTGGTGAGTCTGTCCCTCAGGTCTGGTGAGGCTTCCTTTGGAATACAGTGTTGAGGCAGGTCCAGAGGAGTGCCACAAAAATGGACAGAAGGATGAAGCACATCTCCTATGGAGAAAGACTGAGACTATTGGGGTTGTTCAGCTTGACGAAGAGAAGCCTTCCTGAAGCCCTTATTGTGGCCTTTCAGTATTTAAAGGGGGCCTATAAGAAAAATGGGGACAACCATTCCAGCACAGCCTGGTGGGACAGGGCATGGCATGATGGCTTTAAACTAAAGGAGGGAAATTCAGACTGCATAGATGGAAGACATTTTTTATGATGATGGTGGTGAGACCCTAGTCCAACTTGCCCAGAGCTGTGGTAGATACCACATCCCTGGAAACATTGAAGGGCAGGTCAGACAGGGATCTGAACAACCTGCTCTAGCTGAAGATGTCCCTGCTGACTGCAAGGGGGTTGGACTAGATGATCTTTAAAACTTCCTTCAAAGTGAAAGCATTCTATGGTTCTTTGAAGAGACCTTCTTTGAAGGTGGAGGAAAAGCACCCAGAGTAATGGACAGAACTAGTCTGGACAGGGATCTACAAACTAAACCATGTTGCCAGGTGGGAACACTGGAAAAGGAAGCAACAGGACAAGCACAGACATAACCTATTCTATTCTATTCTATTCTATTCTATTCTATTCTATTCTATTCTATTCTATTCTATTCTATTCTATTCTATTCTTTGATTAGATGGTGTTGGGTGATAGGTTGGACTCAATGATCTCAAAGGTCTCTTCCAACCTGGTCTATTCTATTCTATTCTATTCTATTCTATTCTAGTCTATTCTATTCTATTCTATTCTATTCTATTCTGACCTGTCTGAATCCCAGGCATGGATTTCTATTGTTTCCCAGAAATCTGAGAGGTGCACAGGGCTATCCCCCCTCACACCATGCTTATTTTCTTCTTGAGATCTTGCAGGTCCCATGCTGTGCTACCTCATGCAGTCAAGACTTAGCTGCTCAGCATCAGACCTTCAAGATCACATGGAGATTTGTTGGTAGAGGTGAAGAATTGAGACATGTGAAGAATTGAGACATCTTCAGGTCTGGCTACAGCTGGTATTTTGGCACACCCTTGAGCAATCCAGATGTTGGTTCTGGGTGGTGGGATTTTCTTTCTAATGAGGCTTTTGCATTTTGTTTCTGAATTGTTCATAGCATGCATCAAGAATAGTGTGGCCAGCAGGAGCAGGGATGTCATTCTGCCCCTGGACTCAGCATTGTTTAGGCCATACCTTGAGTACTGTGTCCAGTTCTGGGCCCCTCAATTTAAGAAGGACATTGAGACAATTGAATGTGTCCAGAGAAGGGCAAAGAGGCTGGGGAGAGGCCCTGAGCACAGCCCTGTGAGGAGAGGCTGAGGGAGCTGGAGTGGCTTAGCCTGGAGAAGAGGAGGCTCAGGGCAGACTTCACTGCTGTCTCCAACTACCTGAGGGGAGGTTGTAGCTAGGTGGGGGTTGGTCTCTTCTCCCAGGCAACCAGCACCAGAACAAGAGGACACAGTCTCAAACTGTGCCAGGGGAAGTTTAGACTCAAGGTGAGGAGGAAGTTCTTCACCAAGCGAGTCGTTAGCCATTGGAATGTGCTGCCCAGGGAGGTGGTGAAGTCCCCATCCCTGGAGGTGTTCAAGAGAGGACTGGATGTGGCACTTGGTGCCATGATGTAGTCATGAGGTCTGTGGTGACAGATTGGACTTGATGATCTTTGAGGTCTCTTCCAGCCTTGGTGATTCTGTGTAATATTCACACAGGAGCAATACAGAGGTGTAGTTATTCCAGTGATCACATCATGCACCCCCTGTGACAGATGAGGACACCACTGTGACACTAAATGGCAGCACATTTCTCACTGTTTTGTTTTAATATGCTACTTGCTGCATGGAACTTGTCAACTGTTCTTCTAACAAGTTTTAACCCAGTTGTGGGGTGGGGTGAGACTTCATATACAGCACAGCACGCAACTTGTTCCTTTACCAAGATGTTTAAATACAGCAATGGAAGGCCAAATTTAGTGAATAGAGTCATTAAGGTTGGAAAGACCTCTAAGATCATCAAGTCCAACCACCAACCCAACACCACCATGCCCACAATCACTACCATGAATAGCACTGGTAGGTGGCTGTTCAGTGAGCGCCAGGTTTAGTGGCCTCCTACACTTCTCACATTTGAACCTTTGATGCAGGTTAGGCTGTTTCTGGCTTCTGAGTCATCAGCAAGAAGAGCCAAGAGACCAGCTCACAACAAAAATACAGACATCTGAGGCATCTACTCTCTTCTTCTGCTGGCATGGAAATAACAGCCAGCAGGAGTGCCTGTGCTGCAGCTGTCTGGGTTTGGTTTGACTGGTCAGATAAATCACACTGTATTGTTTCCATTCCTTTGGCTGAGGGAATGTGCAAGCACTTCAAACCCAAATGCTTATGCATGAGAACTTAAAGCTAGTTTACTTAAATGCACACATATGTATCTCTGACATTTGCTTTTTACAGATTTTCTTGTCAATAAAAGTAAATTGGTTGACTGTTCACAGAGAGTTAACATAAACAGGGCCAAAGTGGGTCCGTATTTTAAGATGGCTTTGCAGCGTGTGGCTGCCTTCAGCGACAACTTGGTCAAAGGAAGAGATAAAGTCTTCATTGCTGTGACTGCATGCCAACCACTGCACCACAATCATTTCTTGGACCAAGAGCCCCAGACCTGGAGGCACAGCAGAGCAAACATCAAATGTCTCCTTCAGAGCAGAGGACTTGCTGATTTACAGATAGCTGAGTGCAATGAAATTGTCTCGGCTCATCAGAGGACGCAGACACTGTCCAGTTACTTCCCAACTGTGTAAACGCTTTTGTTTGGGGGCTGACAACTCTATACCTTTTCACCACTTATCAGGTCCTTCTTCAGGTTGATGGAGAAAGCCTTTCAGCATACAGCAAAAATCATGCTTTTCCCAGCTCTTGTACATCCTTGGGAAGCAAACACAGCTGCTCCGCAGAAGGGGTGCCAGCCCCATCCTACCCACCCCCCAGCACCAGGAAGGCATTAAAGACACAGGGAAAGATAATAAAAATCCCTGAGCATTTAGGAGAGTGGATAGAACAAAGATTGAAAGAGAGGGGAGCGTAAGTGGCATCAGAGATTTGAGGACAATTATTGATAAAGCACGTAGGGGACTCTTGATTCATTAATTCAAGGCAGAATACTTGGTGTGTTTCTAAGTTTCTCTGCCTTTGCCATGAGTCTTAGTTACATGAAGTCTGCATGGCAGCTCCTCCTCTGACAGGCTGAGCCTGAGGGCACATCAGCTCCCCATCTGCCTGTTCCTCCAGTAGGCTGCTGCTGTCTGAGCAGCTCCACTGCAGTGTCACTCTTTGAACTGCTAGCATCAAACCTTGCTGGATTTGTCGTGGGTTAACTGTGACAGGCAGGTTTGCTGGCTGTGTCAGGATTGCCAGCATCAAACCTTGCTGGATTTCTCGTGGGTTAACTGTGACAGGCAGGTTTGCTGGGTGTGTCAGGATTGCCAGCATCAAACCTTGCTGGATTTCTCGTGGGTTAACTGTGACAGGCAGGTTTGCTGGGTGTGTCAGGATTGCCAGCATCAAACCTTGCTGGATTTCTCATGGGTTAACTGTGACAGGCAGGTTTGCTGGGTGTGTCAGGATTGCCAGCATCAAACCTTCCTTGATTTCTTGTGGGTTAACTGTGACAAGCAGGTTTGCTGGGTGTGCCAGGATTGCTAGCACCAAACCTTGCTGGATTTCTCATGGGTTAACTGTGACAGGCAGGTTTGCTGGGTGTGTCAGGATTGCCAGCATCAAACCTTGCTGGATTTCTCATGGGTTAACTGTGACAGGCAGGTTTGCTGGGTGTGCCAGGATTGCTAGCATCAAACCTTGCTGGATTTCTCATGGGTAACTGTGACAGGCAGGTTTGCTGGGTGTGTCAGGATTGCCAGCATCAAACCTTGCTGGATTTCTCATGGGTTAACTGTGACAGGCAGGTTTGCTGGGTGTGTCAGGATTGCTAGCATCAAACCTTGCTGGATTTCTCGTGGGTTAACTGTGACAGGCAGGTTTGCTGGGTGTGTCAGGATTGCTAGCATCAAACCTTGCTGGATTTCTCATGGGTTAACTGTGACAGGCAGGTTTGCTGGGTGTGTCAGGATTGCTAGCATCAAACCTTGCTGGATTTCTCATGGGTAACTGTGAGAGGCAGGTTTGCTGGGTGTGTCAGGATTGCCAGCATCAAACCTTGCTGGATTTCTCATGGGTTAACTGTGACAGGCAGGTTTGCTGGGTGTGTCAGGATTGCTAGCATCAAACCTTGCTGGATTTCTTGTGGGTTAACTGTGACAGGCAGGTTTGCTGGGTGTGTCAGGATTGCTAGCATCAAACCTTGCTGGATTTCTCATGGGTTAACTGTGACAGGCAGGTTTGCTGGGTGTGTCAGGATTGCTAGCATCAAACCTTGCTGGATTTCTCATGGGTTAACTGTGACAGGCAGGTTTGCTGGGTGTGTCAGGATTGCTACCACACTGGCCACTAGAGGGACAGAGGTAGGCAGGGGCTAATTCCATTTGTGACATTTAAGATCAATTCTTTTTCCTGGAGACTTGCAAGACCTGACTGATGAATGGTGTCTAATTCATGTAGCTATTGTAAGGTTACTTCAGCCAACATGGCTGCTCCAGTCCCTGCTTCCCTTCATGTGTGTAGCAGCTGCCCTTGTTTTCTGAGGATGTGGGGTGGAACAGACACAATTAAAGGTCATCCTCCATCTGGGAAGAGAAAGTTCTGGTCTACAGTGAAGCACAGGGGCTGGTTTCCATTTTGTCAGAGTTATGTAATCTCTAAATAAAAAATAACTCTGCTGTTCACTACAAGATCTTGTTGCTTGGTGCTCCCTAGAAATGGCTGCCAGACTCCTGTGCAAACCTAGCATGTACAGTGCTTTAAAACCTACGTGGACTGGATGTTCTTTAAATTGCAAATGCAAAGCATTCTTTCTATAGAAGCAAATCTGCTCTTCCAACTAGAAAACATTAGTGTCGGATTTTCAGAGGTGCTGAACTCCAGTTGAAAGCAGAAACAGCTGGTTTGGGTTTTTGCACTGCCCCTCTGAAAATTAAGTTTACAGGATTAACAGTAGATGTTAATAACAAGCATGTTAGGTGGAGGTGAGAGACAGGGAAATAAAGCAGGGTCACGCAGCATACACACAGAAGGAAAACTAGGCAAAGGGAGAAACCATCAAACCTTAACAGAAAAGCATCAGGAACTGCCATTTGCCTCTTCAGATGTTATGATTCCCAATTCATAGAATCACAGAATCAATAAGGTTGGAAGAGACCTCAAAGATCATCAAGTCCAACCTGTCACCCAACACCTCAGGACTACTAGACCATGGCACCAAGTGCCACGTCCAATCCCCTCTTGAACAGCTCCAGTGATGGTGACTCCAGCACCTCCCTGGGCAGCACATTCCAGTGTCTAACAACTCTCTCTGTGAAGAACTTTCTCCTCACCTCAAGTCTGAAGTTCCCCTGGCACAGCTTGAGACTGTGTCTTCTTGTTCTGGTGCTGGTTGCCTGCATAACCCAACCAAAGTATGTTGCAAAACCTGATAGAATAGAACAGAGTAGAGTAGAGTAGAGTAGAGTAGAGTAGAATAGAATAGAATAGAATAGAATAGAATAGAATAGAATAGAATAGAATAGAATAGAATAGAATAGAATAGAATAGAATAGCATAAACCAGGTTGGAAGAGACCTTTAAGATCATTATGTCCAACCTATCCACTAATCCAACCCACCTAATCAACTAAACCATGGCACCAAGCACCCCATCTAGTCTCCTCCTGAGCACCTGATCCCAAAAGCTTTGGATTTTCCAGTTTAAATATGTATGCCCACACAGTGACAAATCTACATTTCCCCCTAGGATTAGGTGAGTGCACCCTTGCTAATTTTAGACAACAAAAATTAATTATTTCTTCTGTCATGGGTTATGCCCATCCTGAAAGCAGGTGGGGGGAGGGCTTGTGAGAGCCTTGCTCTCCCTGGAGAGTGTTTTCCCACTGGGGAACTGAGTTAGTCTGTTCCACTCCCCCGCCCTGTCCAGCAAGCCTATACAAAGGAAGTCACTGCAGCCATTTGGCTCTTTTACTTCTGCTTTCTGAGGACGAAAAAGAGTTGCTGATGGCTTCCTGCTTGGCCACACCTCGAGTACTGTGTCCAGTTCTGGGCTCCTCAGTTTAGGAAGGATGTTGACTTGCTGGAGCGTGTTCAGAGAAGGGCAACAAAGTTGGTGAGGGGCTTGGAACACAGCCCTGTGAGGAGAGGCTGAGGGAGCTGGGGCTGCTTATCCTGGAGAAGAGGAGGCTCAGGGGAGACCTTATTGCTCTCTACAACCACCTGAAGGGAGGTTGTAGACAGGCAGAGATTGGTCTCTTCTCCCAGGCAACCAGCACCAGAACAAAAGGACACAGTCTCAGGCTGCGCCAGGGGAGGTTTAGGCTGGAGGTCAGGAGGAAGTTTTACACAGAGAGAGTGATTGCCCATTGGAATATGCTGCCTGGGGAGGTGGTGGAGTCGCCATCACTGGAGGTGTTCAGGAGGAGACTTGACAGGGTGCTTGGTTGCATGGGTTAGTTGATTAGGTGGTGTTGGATGATAGGTTGGACATGATGATCTTGAAGGTCTCTTCCAACCTGGTCTATTCTATTCTATTCTACTCTATTCTATTCTATTCTATTCTATTCTATTCTATTCTATTCTACTCTACTCTACTCTACTCTATTCTATTCTACTCTATTCTATTCTATTCTATTCTATTCTATTCTATTCTATTCTATTCTATTCTCTGCCACGTGGTCCTCCCTGCTACATCCATGCCTCCTCAAAGGACTGGTTTTATATATGTAAGAAATTTCTTTACTTCTCTACTTCCAAGCTGACTCCAAATTATTTCTTGGTAGATTTGCTCCTTCCCTTTCTTTTCCTCTCTATTGGGAAAGAGAGGGAGGGGAAGCAGGGGGGGTGGATTCTCAGCCTTGCCACCCACTCTGTGCTCTTAAATCCCAGTTAAGGCTGAAACCACCACAGAGGTATAGCTGGATTGCATTATACCCTGGGAAAGCACCAGCTCCCCACCTTTCTGCTGAGGTCAGCCTTAGAGCTCTGTGGGGACATTTTTGAGTGGTTCTCCTCAGCCCGAGCCCACAACTGTTTGTGCCAGTTTGGTGATCAATAGCTGGGTTCAAATCACCTGATGTGGCATCGTGTCACTTACATGTATTTTTGGGAATGAGGACCACAGGGAGTATAGGATGGCACTAACCATTACAACAACCCACAAAGTCTGTAACTTTGAATACATGCCTAGAGGCTCTTCAGAAGCAGATGGCAAGAAATGGGTCACAACAACCCCATGCAATGCTGCAGGCTTGGGGAAGAGTGGCTGGAAACCTGCACAGTAGAGAAAAACAAGTAATAGGATGAGAGGAAATGGCCTCAAGTTGCACCAGGGGAGCTTTAGATTCAATAATAGAAGAAACTTCTGCACTGAAAGGGTTCACAAACACTGAAATAGGCATCCAAGAAGGTGCTTGAATCGCCACTCCTGGAGGTGTTTCAAAGACACAGAGATGTGATTCTGAGGGACATGGTTTAGCACCAGCCTTGGCAGAGTTAGGTTGATGGTCTTAAAAGTCTTTTCCAATCCACAGCATCACAGTATCAGAGTATTACTAAGGTTGGAAGAGACCTCGAGGATCATCGAGTCCAACCTATCAACACAGACCCCATGACTAGACCATGGCATCAAGTGCCACATCCAGTCCCCTCTTGAACACCTCCAGGGATGGTGACTCCACCACCTCCCCAGGCAGCACATTCCAATGATGAACGACTCTCTCGGTGAAGAACTTTCTCCTCACCTCGAGTCTAAACTTCCCCTGGCACAGCTTGAGACTGTGTCCTCTTGTTCTGGTGCTGGTTGCCTTGTAGAAGAGACCAACCCCTTCCCGGCTACAACCACCTTTCAGGTAGTTGTAGAGGGCAATGAGGTAATCCAAATGATTCTGTGATTCTATGACTCTATATTTTGCCATTACACCTGAAGTTCAGTAAGGTTACATGACAAAATGCTTAGGGGCTGGTTTGGATCACTTAGAACTGTGAGTTGATGTGCACCCTGAAGATGCTCTATATGCTGCATCACAAAGTGAGCTCCATTCCTGTAGCCCTTTGACATGAGACACTCTCAGCAGCAAACAGACATAGCCAGGTAAGCACATTCCTTGCAGTGCCATCCCATCATTGTATTCCACTCTACATATGTTGAACTCCTCATCCTCTTCACTTCTCTTTACCCCTCACTCCTCTTTACTCCTTTACTGTGGGAAGACCACAATAGGCAAAATAGATTATGCTTAAAGGAGCTTTACTACAGTCTCAAGCTAGTCTCAAGCTGTGCCAGGGGAGGTTTAGGCAGGATGTTAGGAAGAAGTTCTTCATAGAGAGAGTGATTGTCCATTGGAATGTGCTGTCTGGGGAGGTGGTGGAGTCACCATCACTGGAGGTGTTTAGGAAGAGACTGAATGAGGTGCTTGGTGCCATGGTTCAGTTGATTAGATGGTGTTGGGTGATAGGTTGGACTTGATCTCGAAGGCCTCTTCCAACCTGGTCTATTCTATTCTATTCTATTCTATTCTATTCTATTCTATTCTATTCTATTCTATTCTGTTCTGTTCTGTTCTGTTCTGTTCTGTTCTACTATGGGAACAAAAGCATGTGGCTCTTCACAAACAGGTTACCAAGCCAGTAAACATCCCACAGTGCAAAGAGAAATCTCCAGTCTTTAGTCAGATGTACAGCTGTCATTAATGAAAAGGAGAGGAAATCTTCTCAAAGTGAAAATATGCCCAGATCTGGCCCTGTGCATTAGAGAGGCAGGAGATCTAAGCATCAGGTTTTAATGAGGTAGAGCCTGAAAAGAATTCCATATATGTTAGGTGATGTAAGAAGCATTCTGTCCCAGACCAGAAAGTGTGGCAGCCATGTCTCACTGCATGAATCGAATTACTAGAAAAATAGCCCCAACCCAAATGTGGAAGAGAGCTCACCATTCCAGACTGTTAAAACAAAACCTGCACTGCTGCACATAATCTTGCACTTGTAATCAAGAAGTAGACTAAATCATCTGATGCCAGGGATCTCACTCATATGCATCTGTCTTTACAGAGACAGCATATTCAGAAAGACATTCACAGGACAACTTCTTAGCATGCCTAACATAAATTTCATTAAGCAAGAGATAAGTGTGACTGCCTTAGGCATGCTGGAGTGTGATGCTTTCAAAGTGAGTAAAGAACCTGCAGTCTGATCTATTTAAAAATAGAATAGAATTAACCAGGTTGGAAAAGACCTCAGAGATCATCAAGTACGCCCTATCACCCATCACCAACTAACCAACTAAACCACAGCACTAAGTGCCTCATCCAGTCTCCTCTTAAATAATTCCAGGGATGGTGACTCTACCACCTCCCTGGGCAGCACATTCCAAAGGCCAATCTCTCTTTCTGGGAAGAATTTCTTCCTAACATCCAGCCTGAACCTCCCCTGGCACAGCTTGAGACTGTGTCCTCTTGTTCTGGTGCTGCTTGCCTGGGAGAAGAGACCAACCCCCACCTGGTTACAACCTCCCTTCAGGTAGCTGTAGACATCAAGAAGGTCTCCCCTGAGCCTCCTCTTCTCCAGGCTAAACAACCCCAGCTCCCTCAGCCTCTCCTCACAGGGCTGTGCTCCAGACCCCTCCCCAGCTTTGTTGCCCTTCTCTGGACACCTTCCAGCAACTCATCATCTTTCCCAAACTGATGGGAAATGCTTTGCTGCATTTTATGTATCCTGTACCCCTGCCTGCTGCATCCTTTAGAAGCTGACACCTTCCCTTTACTGAACTCAAACAGGAGGTAATTCAACTCCATTCTGACAAAGGATGAGAGGTCCAGTGTTTTGCATTCCCTGCAAGGGCTCATTGGAAAGGGATGCCCATGTGGCTAGAAGCAGAGGTGATTGTACTGCTTGCAACAGTCTACAGCATGGTCCTGAATCCAAAGGGACCCTATGGATGAACCATGCTAGGAATCACAAGTATTGAAGGCATGACCTCCATCTCAAACAGAGGCTGCTCAGGGTGCTGCAAATAGCTGATGGTAAATCTGCCTCACCATCACCTACAGAAAGATTTAAGTCTCTCCTAAAGCATGATATTAGAGCAGGGCAATCAAAGACCTAATTAGTAGTGACTGTATCAGGGAACAGAAGGTGAAAACATGACTGAGGACAGCACAAGGATACATTTCTCTTTCACACAGACCCTGTACACCGATCTCCAGTAGCCACCCAGAGTGCACTTTCAGCATCTGACCCAGACCTCCAGTCTTAAGCCAGGTCTCAGAGGGGAGGCTGACCATGAGCTCTGTGTTGTTGCTACATCTCTGATAGATGAGCCGCAGCACATCACTGAAAGCCTGACAGTTGTGTTCCCCACACAGCCTTTGGAGAGGTGAAAGGCAGCTGCCATTCGCCCCAGCACCAGCTGGAGAAGCCACAGCAATGTGTAAAGAGTGTCAGCAGAGAAAACCTTGGGGGTGAAGAGGGAAAGAAACTACGTCACTGTAATGGAACCCTTCCCTGCCTGCCTGTCTGTCTGTCTGTCAGCAAGGACTTCTGAGTCAATAAATACAAGTCAGAATGCACAATTCCTGCTGACCTGCAGTCCCCCTTCATCTCTGGAGAAAATAAACATGGGCTGTGGGTGCTGAGCCTGCTCTGCCTTCTTCAGAGCCCTCATTGTATTTGTATTTGCAGCGTTTCAGCCAGCAACGCCGGGCAACCTTCATTCGATACACCCAGGAACTTGGAGGAACTCCCTGGTTATGCTGAGATTACCCTTTCACTGCTCTTTACACACACCCTCACAGGGGTTGTTCCCTCACAGATGTCCAGGAGTCAGAAGGGGTCAGGACAGGAGGGATTTGACACTGTGTATAGATCCTCTCAATGCAGTCTGCAGCTCCCAGAACAATACCATTCAGTGTCCAAAGCATCCACAGTAACACAGGCTGCCTCTGGAACAGCTAAAGGAGGGTCTTTGTCTCACACTTCAGCTCCCAACAGCATCTTCATCTCTGTGGGCAGCTCAAAATTGATGTAGAAGGGAGATCCTGATCATTTCTGTCTGAACAGAAACACCATCTGCTATGTCCCAGTTTTCCTTTTTCCTAGGGGAAAGTGTTTTAGTTTAGGAATTCATTCACTGTCATACAATCATAGAATCATTTTGGCTGGAAAAGACCTTGAAGATCATCAAGCCCAACCATTCTCTAACTCTGCCAAGGCTGGTGCTAAACCATGTCCCACAGCACCACAGCTTTGAAACACCTCCAGGGATGGAGATTCAATCACCTCCCTAGGGAGCCTACTCCAATGTTTGAATGATATAAGCAGTAGTGGTTCTTATAGAATCAATAAGGTTGGAAGAGACCTCAGAGATCATCAATTGCAACCAATAAGGTTGGAAAAGACCTCAGAGATCATCAAGTGCAACCAATAAGGTTGGAAAAGACCTCAGAGATCATCAAGTGCAACCAACAAGGTTGGAAAAGACCTCAGAGATCATCAAGTGCAACCAATAAGGTTGGAAAAGACCTCAGAGATCATCAAGTGCAACCAATAAGGTTGGAAAAGACCTCAGAGATCATCAAGTGCAACCAATAAGGTTGGAAAAGACCTCAGAGATCATCAAGTGCAACCAACAAGGTTGGAAAAGACCTCAGAGATCATCAAGTGCAACCAATAAGGTTGGAAAAGACCTCAGAGATCATCAAGTGCAACCAATAAGGTTGGAAAAGACCTCAGAGATCATCAAGTGCAACCAACAAGGTTGGAAAAGACCTCAGAGATCATCAAGTGCAACCAACAAGGTTGGAAAAGACCTCAGAGATCATCAAGTGCAACCAATAAGGTTGGAAAAGACCTCAGAGATCATCAAGTGCAACCAACAAGGTTGGAAAAGACTTCAGAGATCATCAAATGCAACCAGTAAGGTTGGAAAAGACCTCAGATATCATCAAGTCCAACCAGTAAGGTTGGAAAAGACCTCAGAGACCATCAAGTGCAACCAATAAGGTTGGAAAAGACCTGAGAGATCATCAAGTCCAACCCATCACCCAACACCTCAGGACTAACTAAACCATGGCTTCAACTCTAACAAGGCTGGTGCTAAACCATGTCCCTCAGCACCACATCTCTGCATCTTTGAAACACCTCTAGGAATGGGGATCCAGCCACCTCCCTGGGGAGCCTCTTCTATGGTTTGAGAACATTTACTGTAAAGAAGTTTCTTCTAATGGCCAACATAAACCACCCCCAGTTGCAACTTGAGGCCAGTTCCTCTTATCCTATCACTATTTACTGGACAGAAGAGACCAATCCCCATGTCCTTCCAACTTCCTTTCAGGGAGTTTGAGGAGAGCAAGAAGGTCTCCCCTCAGCCTCATTTTGTCCACACTATATCGTCCCAGCTCCCTCAACTGCTCCTCAGAAGACCTGTTGTCCGGGTCTTCTTATTCCATACCTTAACAGAGTTGTTTGTCCTTGCTATCCATCAGTGTTCACACTACAGCTGTCAAACTGCTTCTCAGTGGTGTCTAGGGTCAGGACATAAGGCAATGAACACAAACTGGAAGCCAGGAGGTTCCATGAAAACAGCAGGACAATATTCTTTACTTTGAGGAGGGCAGAGCACTGGACCAGGCTGTTCAGAGTGATTGTGGAGTTTCCTTTCTCTGGAGGCATTCCAAACCCACGTGGACTTGTACCTGTGTGATTTACTCTAGGTGATCCTGCTCTACTGGTGGGAGTGAAGTAGAATAGAATAGAATAGAATAGAATAGAATAGAATAGAATAGAATAGAATAGAATAGAATAGAATAGAATAGAATAGAATAGAATAGAATAGAATAGAATTAACCAGGTTGGAAAAGACCTTTGAGATCATCAAGTCCAACCTATCACCCAACACCATCTCATCAACTAAACCATGGCACCAAGTGCCTCATCCAGTCTCTTTTTGAACACCTCCAGTGATGGTGACTCCACCACCTATTCTATTCTATTCTATTCTATTCTATTCTATTCTATTCTATTCTATTCTATTCTATTCTATTCTATTCTATTCTATTCTATTCTATTCTATTCTATTCTACTTTACTCAGCACTGGTTGGGCCACACCTTGAGTCCTGTGTCCAGTTCTGGGCCCCTCAGTTCAGGAAAGATGTTGAGTTGCTGGAAGGTGTCCAGAGAAGGGCAACAAAGCTGGGGAGGGGTTTGGAGCACAGCCCTGTGAGGAGAGGCTGAGGGAGCTGGGGTTGCTTAGCCTGGAGAAGAGGAGGCTCAGGGGAGACCTTCTTGCTCTCTACAACTCCCTGAAGGGAGGTTGTAGCCAGGTGGGGGTTGGTCTCTTCTCCCAGGCAAGCAGAACCAGAACAAGAGGACACAGTCTCAAGCTGTGCCGGGGGGGGTTAGGCTGGATGTTAGGAAGAAGTTCTTCATAGAAAGAGAGATTGGCCATTGGAATGTGCTGCTCAGGGAGGTGGTGGAGTCGCTAACCCTGGAGGTGTTTAGGGAAGACTGGATGAGGCACTTGGTGCCATGGTTTAGTTGATTAGATGGTGTTGGGTGATAGGTTGGACTTGATGGTCTCAAAGGTCTTTTCCAACCTGGTTAATTATATTCTATTGTATTCTATTCTACTCTATTCTACTCTATTCTATCCTATCCTATCCTATCCTATCCTATCCTATCCTATCCTACCCAATCCTATCTTATCCTACCCTATTCTCATCCCATTCCCAATTTGCCACCCCAGATTTTTGGTACCGTTCTTCAAGGCCGCGAGCACACAAAGGCAGGAACTGTTTTAGACAACGCCTGGATGACATCTGATACACGGAGACACTCTATCAACAACTTACCCAAGCTGCTTTTTCCCTCCACCAGCTACCCAACAGTCAGTTAAGAAAGAGACAGACTCAAAGATTTCAGTTTTGCAGGGAAGGTGCAGGATCATTTCTTTGCTTCTTTGAATTCCCCATGATTTTTCCACCACAGAGGCCCGAGGGGATTTTCTTCCCTTGCTTCCCACAGCTCAGTAGCCCATGAAGAACTCACTGCAAATCACACTCCAGAAACTGTAGCCTGTATTTTCAAAAGCTTCTGATAATTGCAGGTGTGGAAACAACTGTGATAACCTGAGTGACAAGCTGAGTGACAACCTGAGTGAGAGGTAAACCACTGCAGCAATGTGGAGCTGTCTCAGAGCAGGAAACAACAGTTCTCACATCACCTTCTCAAAGCGATTCAGCCACAGCCTCATTAACTCATTTATTCTGCAGTGATGGAACCTGGCACTTTCCCACAACCCCTGCACACAATATTTTACCAATATCTGTACTCAAGTGCCCAACACCAGTTCCTGCACAAATTGCAAGCTAGGGACCAGGCTGCTGTGGCAAGGCAGGCAGCAGCAAGGCTGAGGGCTCTGATCTGACAAGCTGCTCGAAGCCATCCACTAGTTAACTCCTTACCAGCCACATGCTAGGGAAAAAAAGCACCCTGGACTATGCTTCTTGAAACAATCCCTCACTCAACAAGGCCCTGACAATGGAGATAGATTACTGGCAGACACTGTGAAGCCAAGATAAAAGATTTCTTACAAGAATGATTGAAACTATGCATTGCCATATTGTGGTGATGGACTATTTTCAGCAGGTATGGGCCACAGCTGCACATGTCTGTGTGAAGAAAGGGAGACAAGAATGAAAGGATTTTTTCTTTACATCATTAGCCTTTGGTGCCATCCCACTACAGAGTACACAGAGGATGGCTGTGTTAAAGAGGCATTCTGTTGTGCCCTTGTGGTTGGGAGTCAGAGCTAAGGTAAATAGTTGTTCATTAACATAAGTCATCGATGGGATATAGAATCCAACCTGCTTTGCAGCAGCATAGGTCCCAGCCTTTATGGTATACTCTGTGTACTGTATAATATTTTGTTAAGAAACTATGAATAGAATAGAATAGAGTAGAGTAGAGTAGAATAGAATAGAATAGAAGAATAGAATAGAATAGAATAGAATAGAATAGAATAGAATAGAATAGAATAGAATAGAATAGAATAGAATAGAATGCAATCAACCAGGTTGGAAAAGACCTTTGAGATCATCAAGTCCAACCTATCACCCAACACCATCTGATCAACTAAACCATGGCACCAAACACCCCATCCAGGCTCTTCCTAAACACCTCCAGTGATGGTGACTCCCCCACCTCCCTGGGCAGCACATTCCAATGGCCAATCTCTCTTTCTATGAAGAACTTCTTCCTAACATCCAGCCTAAACCTCCCCTGGCACAGCTTGAGACTGTGTCCTCCTGTTCTGGTGCTGCTTGCCTGGGAGAAGAGACCAACTCCCACCTGGCTACAACCTCCCTTCAGGGAGTTGGAGACAGCAAGAAGGTCTCCCCTGAGCCTCCTCTTCTCCAGGCTAAGCAACCCCAGCTCCCTCAGCTTCTCCTCACAGGGCTGTGCTCCAGACCCCTCCCCAGCTTTGTTGCCCTTCTCTGGACACCTTCCAACAACTCAACATCTTTCCTAAACTGAGGGGCCCAGAACTGGACACAGGACTCAAGGTGTGGCCTAACCAGTGCTGAGTACAGGGCACAATGTCTTCCCTGCTCCTGCTGGCCACACTCTTCCTGATGCAGGCCAGGATGCCATTGGCCTTTTTGGCCACCTGGGCACACTGTTGGCTCATGTTCAGCTTACTATCAACCAGCACCCAGTGTCAAATATTTGGATGCTAAGAATCTGTTATGGACTCAAGAGGAAAGGTTAAGAGATCTGGGACTCTTTAGCCTGGAAAAGAGAAGACTAAGAGGGAAGCTTATCAGTGCTTATAAATATCTAAAGGGTAGAGGTCAAGAGGATGGGGAGGGGCTCTTTTCAGTGGTGCCCAGTGATAGGACCAGGGGTAATGCACACAAACTGAAATACAGGATGTTTCAGTTAAACATAGGGGGAAAAATCTTGCCTGTGAGGGTGCTGGAGCACTGGACCAGGCTGCCCAGAAAGGTTGTGTAGTCTCCTTCTCTGGAGACTTTTAAAACATTCCTCAACATGTTCCTGTGCAAACTGCTTGTGGTGAACCTGCTTTGGCATGGGAGTTGGAGCATATAATCCCCACAGGTCCCTTCCAGTTCCTACCATTCTGTGATTCTTTGATCAGCAGGAAGAAGTCTGACCATAGTTCAGCCCTATCTATGAGCTACCTTAACCACTTCAGTTATATAGACATACAATAATTTTCCACTGTGTCCAGGTCTGGAGCCCTCAATCCAGCAAGGACACAGACTTGATGGAGTGGGTCCAGAGGAGTGCCAGGAGAATGATCTGCTACAAAGACAGGTTGAGTGAGATAGATTTGTTCAGTCTAGAGAAGGCTCCAGGGAGACCTAACAGCAACCTTCCAGTACCTGAAGGGGGCCTACAAGAAGGATGGAGAGAGACTGTTTACAAAGGCCTGTGGTGATAGGATGAGAAGCAATGGCTTCAAACAAGAGCAGAGCAGCTTTAGACTGGATGTGAGGAACAAGTTCTCTACCATGAGAGTGGTGGAACAGTGGAAGAGGTTGCCTAGGGAGGGGGTTGGGGCCCCATCCCTGCAGATATTCAAAGTGAGGGTCAACAGGACTCTTGGCAGCCTGATCTAGTTGAGGATGCCCCTTGCTTACTGCAGAGGGGGTTGGACTGCATGACCTTTTCAGGTCCATTCCAACACAGACCATTCTGTGATTCTATGATTCTATAAGGGAAAACTTTTTCACTGTGTGGGTGGCAGAACCCTGGAACAGGCTTCCCAGAGAGGTTGTGGAGTCTCCTTCTCTGGAGAAAACCCACCTGGATGATTCCTGTGTGATCCTGGAGGGCTGGACTGGATGATAACTTTTGAGGTCCTTTCCAGTCCCTAACATTCTGTGATTCTGTGTCAAAAAACCTCTGTATTTGAGGTCATCTTTCCAATAGATGTTTCAGGTGTTGTTTACTGCATATCATTTAAACTCTGCCCTGGTGCCTGAATAATTATTGTTCTAGGGGTTCTTTTTTTCCCCATTATATTTAGGGTTTTTTAAATTTCCAGAGTGTGGAAATTCCTGTTCTATTTCCAGAGACAACCATCTGAAGTCCATGCCTCTGCTCCATCATTTTTCCTGTACCACCTGCAAGCCTCTCACCCTTTCTTACAACATCAGGATACTGAGCCCAGCAGTTCTTTTTCCCAGTGTCTTCATTCCCAGTACCTCAATCCCAGATTCCTGCCTTCTGCAGTCTTGTCAGAAAGGTTCCTTCTTCCCTCCATGCTCTGTCAGACAAGTACTGGAACCACACTCTTCATGTCCTCTGCTGAGACAGCATGGCCACATCATGTGCCCCAATACTCCAGTGGAAGATAAGGCTGCCATCCCCACCTTCAGTTTGAGAATGAGCAGAAATACTCCAGAGAGCATGCATTACCAATGGCTTTGTGGGAAATGGTACTTGGTAATGTCTGAGGCTCATAACTTGAGTAAATGCAGCAGAATTTCCAAGGAAAGTGACAGAGTGGCTGGAGAGCAGCCAGGCAGAAAGGGACCTGGGGGTACTGGTTGATGGTAAGCTGAAGATGAGCCATCAGTGTGCCCAGGTGGCCAAGAAGGCCAATGGCATCCTGGCCTGCATCAGGAACAGTGTGGCCAGCAGGAGCAGGGAAGTCATTGTGCCCTGTGCTCAGCACTGGTTAGGCCACACCTTGAGTCCTGTGTCCAGTTCTGGGCCCCTCAGTTTAGGAAGGATGTTGAGTTGCTGGAAGGTGTCCAGAGGAGGGCAACAAAGCTGGGGAGGGGTCTGGAGCACAGCCCTGTGAGGAGAGGCTGAGGGAGCTGGGGTTGCTTGGCCTGGAGAAGAGGAGGCTCAGGGGAGACCTTATTGCTGTCAACAACTCCCTGAAGGGAGGTTGTAGCCAGGTGGGGGTTGGTCTCTTCTCCCAGGCAACCAGCATCAGAACAAGAGGACACAGTCTCAAGCTGTGTCAGGGGAGGTTTAGGCTGGAGGTGAGGAGAAAGTTCTATACCGAGAAAGAGAGATTGGCCATTGGAATGTGCTGCCCAGAGAGGTGGTGGAGTCACCATCACTGGAGGTGTTCAAGAGGGGATTGGATGTGGCACTTACAGCCATGGTTTAGTTAGTCCTGAGGTGTTGGATGACAGGTTGGACTTGATGATCTCTGAGTTCTTTTCCAACCTTATTGATTCTATGATTCTAAGTATACACTTGCGACATCAGAGGGATCCCCTGCCTCAACCACTGATCAAAAGACAAGTTTCTCTTCCAAATCAGGTAGGGATAATTGTAGTGAAGGATGCTTATGATCAGGATTGTGCCCCAAACATTTGGGTAGGATATATTTCTGTATGTGTTAACCCTCCTTTGTCCCCCCTCTTTTCTGGAGGCAGCAGGGGGAATCCTGGCGCCACTGAGTCCAGGTAAACAGCCTACCTGGGCGTGGTCTCACCCCTGCAGTACTAGAGGCAGGCTATATATTTGTTTCCCCGAGTATAGCATATACTCAGGCCATATTTGGTAGCTGGTAGTTCATTGGTTAATGTTTGCGTTGGCAACAGATGCTTATTGGGCCAGTATTCACTGGGGCAAATGGTAAATAGGGGTCGTTTGGCAAATGAGCCCCCCCACCTCGGTGTTGGAGCCTGTGTGTGCGTGCGTGCCAGCCAGTGCTTCGGGAGGCCTCGTGGTCCTTTTGCCACTGTCGCCCAGCTGTGTGCGGTGCCGTGGACAGCACTCCGTGGGATCAACCGCTGCGTGATCCATCGTAGGAGAAAACCTGGTAGACCGTGTGAACCAGCGTTGCTGACCTGCCACTACCCCCCGCTCTGAACGAGGAATTTTGCATCCTGGGAGAGAACAGCAGAGCCACGCGGTGCGGCCACGCGGCCAGCGCCATTTCCTGCCTCCTTATTACGGCACATCCGTGCCACGTTGTCTGGATTATAAATATTACTGAGGAAAGACTCCACAAAGTTCTCAGCTTGTGAGTAAGCCAAGCCCTTTGTAGAGCTTCGGTTAGGATAGTGTTTATATTGCTCCGGGTGGAGGGTTGCCGGTCACTGATCAACCCCTCCCCTGCCACTCTCTGACCCAGTTTAGATTCTAAGTTCTGTGAACCATTTTGGTTTAAATGCCCATACATAACATTCTGTAAAGATAGTTCCACTAACCGAATATTGATACCTGTGAAGGGCGATTGTAAATACCCCGTTACAGAGTTTGTATATATATAAATAAACTTATTATTTTCGTTGATGGATCTGCCGTGCATTTCTGAGCGCATATCCATGACAATAATTAACTTTCACTGGTATCTTTCTCAGGGCTTTATATTTTTTATTTTTTTAGCATATAGATCAGAATAAAGTCTACTTAAGTATTTTGTTGTTGTTTTGAACCCTCAGTTAATTATTTTCCCTCCTTTTTTCAAAGAAAGGGGAAAGCAGGATGAAAGATAAACAGATTCATCCCTAGCACAGGAAAATTAACCACAGTTATTTCAAATGTAGCAAACTGAAAACAAGGCATTCAAATTATGTGACATACCTGTACAACACACCTGACCATAAACATTTCCTTATATGCTGGGTATAACAATGTTTCCAGGACTATTGAAAGTCTCTTCCAACCTGGTCTGGTCTATTCTATTCCATTCCATTCCATTCCATTCCATTCCATTCCATTCCATTCCATTCCATTCCATTCCATTCCATTCCACTCCATTCTATTCTATTCTATTCTATTCTATTCTATTCTATTCTATTCTATTCTATTCTATTTCTATTTCTATTTCTATTTCTATTTCTATTTCTATTTCTATCCTATTCCTGTTCAATGGATAACAAAACTGGCTTGCTCTTACACAGAATCACAGAATCACCAAGGTTGGAAGAGACCTCAAAGATCATCGAGTCCAGCCTGTCACCACAGACCTCATGACTAGACCATGGCACCAAGTGCCACATCCAATCCCCTCTTGAACACCTCCAGGGATGGGGACTCCACCACCTCCCTGGGCAGCACATTCCAATGGGCAATCACTCTCTCTGTGTAAAATTTCCTCCTAACCTCCAGCCTAAACCTCCCCTGGCACAGCTTGAGACTGTGTCTTCTTGTTCTGGTGCTGCTTGCCTGGGAGAAGAGACCAACCCCCTCCTGGCTACAACCTCCCTTCAGGTAGCTGTAGACAGCAAGAAGGTCTCCCCTGAGCCTCTTCTTCTCCAGCCTAAGCAACCCCAGCTCCCTCAGCTTCTCCTCACAGGGCTGTGCTCAAGGCCTCTCCCCAGCTTTGTTGCCCTTCTCTGGACACCTTCAAGTGTCTCAATGACCTTCTTAAACTGAGGGGCCCAGAACTGGACACAGGACTCAAGGTGTGGCCTAACCAGTGCTGAGTACAGGGCACAATGACTTCTCTGCTCCTGCTGGCGATACTATTCCTGATGCATGCCAGGATGGCTTCTTGGCCACCTGGGCGCACATGCTGCCCACTCAAAAAGGTGTGGTAAGGTTTTGCAAATGTTTAATAAGAAAACTTATTAATAAGTCTTATATTGTAGTGAAAATGTTTGCCCCAGTCTGAACAACTTCTTCAACTGAATTCCTGCAGCCTACCACCACCCACCACAATGCAGAGTTTTGCTTTCCTGTCCCCCTGTATATGATACAGGTAAAACTGGAGCAGAATGGCAGGGTGCTCAACACAAAATTAACCAGGGGATCATAAAGGTTATCAGCATGGGAACTCAACTTCTTTCCTGCCAGCAGATCATCCACCTTCCCTCTACCACCGCCTGAAAGGAAGTCGAAGCCAGGTTGGTGTTGGTCCCTTCTCCTTAGTAACAAGTGATATGAGAGGAAATGGCCTGACGTTGCAGCAAGGGAGGTTTAGGTTGGATATTTGAATAAACTTCCTCACTGAAAGGGTTCTCAAACCCTGGAACAGGCTCTCCAAGGAGATGGATGAATCCCCATCCCTGGAGATGTTTCAGAGAGTTGGAGATGTGGTGTTGATGGACAGAGTTTTTCATTAGACTTGGTAGAGTTAGACAATTGTTGGACTTGATCACCTTAAAGGGTTTATTCCCAACTGAAATGATTCTATGATTCCCAAGCCCCACAGCTGCTCTCCTTCAACCACTTGCCCCCACCACCATGGCACACCTTGATCTCTACCCATGCTTTGCAGTTCATGTGGAAAATAAGCTGGAGAGCAACAGGAATCCATCATCAGTCATGCTAAAGAAAGGAATGACCACAAGTGAATGGGCAAAATAATTATGACTCTGGCTGCCATTTTAGTCTTAGCATCAGGGCTGAGGACTGATTAGAAAACTGAATTGGATCCTCCCCTCTAGTGGAGATGCTTTGAAAGGGGATCCTGAGGCACAGTGGTGGGGAAGGAGGCAGTTCTGCTGTTTTGGCAGTACCTGTTTTGTGGACAAACAAATGACTTCAGTTTCCATTGCTGTCAATCTGCAACCCCTCATCACCACCAAATTAATAAAAAGGTCTATAAAAGTGGGGGGGGAAAAACACAAAACCAAAAACATGTAAAAAGCACTAAGTAGCCAGCAGTCTGGCACTTGAAGCCTGAGACTGGATGGTAGAGAGGGAGCAGGGGGTCTCTTTCTCACCTAGGTAATGATTATACAAGCCCCATAAGGACATAGTTAAATCAAGTATTAAGAAGACTGCACTTAAGAGGGGGAAAATATGTCAATCACACTTTGCCTTTGACAAAAGGAAATTCCTTGAAACTGAGAATGGGGAGAGAGCAGGAGAGAGAATGTCTCGTCATGTGGGTGGCCAGGAAACTGGAGGCCAGAAAAGTACCAGAGAGAGAAAAAGTAAGAGACAGGGTGGGGGCGGGAGGGGAAACCCCACCAGACTGAATTCTAATCCAAATGCTGTGAGGCGTTCACACCAGGCCTTGTGAGAATATTAACAAGGTTACAGGAGAGGGGCCTTTAGCCTCGGGAATTATTAGTGAATATGGAATTATATTTGCGCAAACACAACCAGATGCAAGCAGCCTAAATGCTCTGCAGATGTGAGAGGAGACGGCGTGCTCCGAACGGGCCGCAGCTCCGCGCCTTCTGACGCCCCGGCACGGTGCCTGCTGCCTGCGTTCACAGGGCTGCTTTTCTGACATGGCAACGATAAGGAGGGACAGGGTCTTCTCTTTTAACAGAAATCTGAGCATGGGGACCCTTTAGGGATTATTCTTCCCCAGAGTCGCTAACATCTCCCAGCTGACTGGCTATCGCGCTGATGAACATACCCATTCTCTTATCTCTACGTGCCTTAGATGAATTTCCTGCAAGGTTTCGTTGTCCTTCCATTTTGCTGTGTTGTTTTTCTTTCTTGAGGTCTCCCTCTGCTCTCTTTCCCAGTTTATTCTCTTTGTTTTCTCCCTCTGGTTGCGTTGTCTGACTCCATCATGACCTGAGCAGCTACCCCATACAAATGACACCGCAGGCTGATTCCATTCGAATGAGAAGTTGATTACAAGAGCCAGGTATTTCTTTGAAGTCATCCTGGTTTGCTACAAACAAAAGTCCTGCTTCTTGAAATACAGTAAGATTGAACAAGAATCCATTGCTTTGCTCGTGAAGCCCAGATCTGCTTGCAGTCAGACCAAAGCTCATACCCTTGGCTTTTGTTCAAGGCCATTGTGTACTCATTTCATTCCTTGTACTGTTGTTTTGAGGTTTGCTCCCTGCCAGCTTCCTCCTGCTTGCCACTGCTTCATTCACTCTAATCAATCCCCTGACCCTGCCTTCAACATTTAATTTGGGCAGTAGCCTCCATCTTTTAAGTGATTACAAAACATAGGGTGATCCTTAGCCAGTGTGGAAGGCTGGGAGCACACCTAGCACCCCAAGTAGGTCGTATGGATGATTCAAAACCAAAAAGCTGCCTCTCAGCTCCCAAACTCACATTAAGGAGTAATGTCAGTAACTAACTAATGTTAGTTACTAACTAAGTAACTAATGTCAGTAACTTAGTGCCTCAGCTGAGAACAAAGCTTCATCATTAAAGATCACAGACTCACAGAACTGAGTCAAACTATTACCTAACTCTCCCTGATGTCTGATGCTAAACCATGTCCCTCAGTACCCCATCTCTGCCTCTTTTAAACACCTCCAGGGATGGGGATTCAACCACCTCCCTAGGCAGCCTATTCCAGTCTCTGAGAACCCCTTGCTGAAGAAGTTGCTTCTAATAGGCAATCTAAACCTCCCCTGGTGCAGCTGGAGGCCATTTCCTCTTGTCCTATCACCTGTTATTAGGGAGAAGAGACTAACACCCACCTCACTCCAACCTCCTTTCAGGGAGCTGTAGAGGGTGAGAAGGTCCTACCCTTAGCCTCCTTTTCTCCAGCCTAAACAACCCCAGTTCCCCCAACTGCTCCTCACAAGGCCTGTTCTCCAGACCCCTCACCATCTTCAGTGCCCTTCTCTGGATGTCTCAGTGTGTTTTTGCAGTGAGGGCCCCAGAACTAAGACAGTACTTAAGGTGTGGCCTCACCACTTCTAGTCCAGGGATACAATCACTTCCCTGCTCCTGCTGGCCACACTATTCCAGATACAAGCCAGGATGCTCTTGTCATTCTTAGCCCACCAGACACACACTGCTTCATATTCAGCCAGCTGTCAGTCAACACAGATGGATCACAGATGAATCCACTGCTCCTGAAGAGGAGAGAGCATACAGTGAATCTTTAAAAATCAACTTTATCAGTTTAAGTACAAAGCCACTGAAATGGCTACAGGCACGACTACAGAAGGTTTTTGTGATGCTTTATGACAGGGCTAGGACTTCTGCTCCAGAGGGAATTTTCTGCTATGAAGAATAATGGCAGCAAATGACTGTTCATCTTACAGAGCTCTGAATGTGACAATAACAAGATCTGGAAGCTTATGTATGTCATATTTTAACAGATTGCAAGTTGACATAGGTAGAATAGAATAGAATAGAATAGAATAGAATAGAATAGAATAGAATAGAATAGAATAGAATAGAATAGAATAGAATAGACCAGGTTGGAAGAGACCTTTGAGATCATCAAGTCCAACCTATCACCCAACACCATCTAATCAACTAAACCATGACACCAAGCATCCCATCAAGTCTCATCCTAAACACTTCCAGTGATGGTGACTCCAGCATCTCCCTGGGCAGTACATTCCAATGGCCAATCACTCTCTCTAAGAAGAATTTCTTCCTAACATCCAGCCTAAACCTCCCTTGGCACAGCTTGAGACTGTGTCCTCTTGTTCTGGTGCTGGTTGCCTGGGAGAAGAGACCAACCCCCACCTGGCTACAACCTCCATTAAGATAGTTATAGACAGCAATAATTACCTGAATGGTTCAAATTCCTGTTAAGTAAGATATTGCCTGTTTATTTCCTTGAATCACGCTGCTTGGTTTCAAAATCAATCACAGTGTTGCTACAGTACAGCCTGTGTGAAATTTTTGCTGATGTGTGCTACCACACTTCATCATATTTTAAAATATTTTCCATCACTCAATGCCCTTGCCAGGCTGGACAGATGGGCAGAGTCCAAGGGCAGGAGATTGAACACATCCAAGTGCCAGGTCCTGCACATTGGCCACAGCAACCCCAGGCAGTGCTACAGGCTGGGGTCAGAGTGGCTGAGAGCAGCCAGGTAGAGAGGGACCTGGGGGGTGCTGGTTGATGGTAGTCTGAACATGAGCCTGCAGTGTGCCCAGGTGGCCAAGAAGGCCAATGGCATCCTGGCCTGCATCAGGAACAGTGTGGCCAGAAGGAGCAGGGAAGTCATTGTGCCCAGTATTCAGCACTGGTTAGGCCACACCTTGAGTCCTGTGTCCAGTTCTGGGCTCCTCAGTTCAGGAAAGATGTTGAGTTGCTGGAAGGTGTCCAGAGAAGGGCAACAAAGCTGGGGAGGGGTCTGGAGCACAGCCCTATGAGGAGAGGCTGAGGGAGCTGGGGTTGCTTAGCCTGGGGAAGAGGAGACTCAGGGGAGACTTTCTTGCTCTCTCCAACTCCCTGAAGGGGGTTGGTCTCTTCTCCCAGGCAACCAGCTCCAGAACAAGAGGACACAGTCTGAAGCTGTGCCAGGGGAGGTTCAGGATGGATATTAGGAAGAAGTTCTTCCCAGAAAGAGAGATTGGCCATTGCAATGTGAAGCCCAGGGAGGTGGTGGAGTCACTATCACTGGAGGTGGTTAAGAAGAGCCTGGATGAGGCACTTGGTGCCATGGTTTAGTTGATCAGATGGTGTTGGGTGATAGGTTGGATTTGATGATCTTTGAGGTCTTTTCCAACCTGGTTAATTCTATTCCATTCATGCTTTAGAGGCAGTTAAAGGCTCTAGAGTCAGGACAGAATTTTCAAGCTCAGGAATTCTTTATTGCTTAGTCTTTATCAAAAATACAGTGTCTTCTCCTTAAGAGAGTACAATGTGTAGAATTTGATCCCTGCACAAATTTTTGGTTATTTCAGAAACATGACTTGAATAAATTAACTTGCTTATAAATCAGGCACTTAAAAAATGGCCAAAGACATTATACCTGTCTTTGTCTCCTACCTTAGCAAAAAGAACACTGATTCCAGCAGCATGTGAGGCAGGAGACTGCCCCATGAAAATGGAGGGTAGGAAAATATCACATCACTCAGATGAAATGTTATTATCCTGTGACAAATATTTTTTCCCATTGAACCTCTCAAATAAGAATGTAATTTTCTTAGTATTTGAGGGAAAGTCAAGGCATCAATGATAGAGCTGCAAAAAGAACTTCAGTCTCCCATACAAAACTGGCCTAAAGCTCTGCTAGCTCCCCATGAAAGTGGAGCTCCTTGTGACTTTGCACCAAGACTTTACATCACTTGCTTAATGTAATTAGGCTGCTCTGGGGGTTTTGTTTTGGTTTGGTTTGAGTTTTGTGTTTCCCTCTGTTTCCCTCTGCTTTGGGGTTTTGTTTGGTTTGGTTGGTTTTTGTGTTCCCCTCTGTTCCATGTTCTCTTATTTTCCCCCTCAGGCAGGGCCCAGAGGTTGCTCAGTCGACAACTGCCTCACTTCAACACGCCTCCCACTGCCCAGTCCTCTGGATGGGGCAGAGCAGTGGCAGGCCTCCAGTGGTGCCCCAGGGCTGAGACAGATTTTCCCCATTGTTCCCAAAGGGGTCTGTGTTTTATGATGCCTCACAGTATAGGCAGCCACCAGCTCCCCAGAGCTCAACAGCGGTTTTCTGTTTCACGGAGAACAATGGATGATGGTGGCCAGTCCGAAAGGGACCAGTGCTGCATGGGGAGGAAAACAACAACAACAACAATGAAACAACTTTCAGCTACAAAAAGTTACAGCAAGGATGGTCATTCATACAGAGCATCTGGGATGAGGGCACCTATTGTGCCAGATCCTCTTGACAGACAAACTGAGAGGGAGGTGGGAAGCAGTGTGCTTGCTTTCTGCACTGAAGAGGAAGCCAGGATTACCCTCCCTGGAGGAGCAGTGGAGGGGAGAGAGTGCTGCCAGGGAGGTGGTGGAGTCACCATCAGTGGGGAGGTGTTTAGGAAGAGACTGGATGGGGTGCTTGGGGTGCCATGGTTTAGTTGATTAGATGGTGTTGGGTGATAGGTTGGACTTGATGATCTTGAAGGTCTCTTCCAACCTGGTCTATTCTATTCTATTCTATTCTATTCTATTCTATTCTATTCTATTCTATTCTATTCTATTCTATTCTATTCTATTCTATTCTACTCTATTTTCTATTCTATTCTATTCTGTGTCCAGTTGGTGGTGTTGGATGATAGGTAGGATGTGATGATCTTGAAGGTCTCTTCCAACCTGGCCTATTCCTCCTCTCCTCTCCTCTCCCTCTCCTCTCCTGCTCCTCTCCTCTCCTCTCCTCTCCTCCTCCTCTCCTCTCCTCTCCTCTCCCGAACCTCTCCTCCTCCTCTCCGAACCTCTCCTCCCTCTCCGAACCTCTCCTCTCCTCTCCGAACCTCTCCCCCTTCCCCCCTCCCCCTCCCCTCCCCCCCTCCCCCTCCCCTCCCCTCCCCCCCCTCCCCTCCCCTCCCCTCCCCTCCCCTCTCCTCCCCTCCCCTCCCCTCCCCTCCCCCTCCCCTCACCCTCCCCTCCCCTCTCCTCTCCTCTCCTCTCCTCTCCTCTACTCTCCTCTCCTCTCCTCTCCTCTCCTCTGCCGAACCTCTCCTCTCCTCTCCGAACCTCTCCTCTCCGAACCTCTCCTCTCCGAACCTCTCCTCTCCTCTCCGAACCTCTCCTCTCCGAACCTCTCCTCTCCGAACCTCTCCTCTCCTCTCCGAACCCTCTCCTCTCCTCTCCTCTCCGAACCTCTCCTCTCCGAACCTCTCCTCTCCTCCTCTCACTCTCCGAACCTCTCCTCTCCTCTCCGAACCTCTCCTCTCCGAACCTCTCCTTCTCCGAACCTCTCCTCTCTCCGAACCTCTCCTCTCCTCTCCTCTCCGAACCTCTCCTCTCCTCTTCCGAACCTCTCCTCTCCGAACCTCTCCTCTCCGAACCTCTCCTCTCCTCTCCGAACCTCTCTCTCCTCTCCTCTCCGAACCTCTCCTCTCCTCTCCTCTCCCTCTCCTCTCTCTTCTCTTCTCTCTTCTCTTTCATGCCATGCCATGCCATGCCATGCCATGCTATTGCTATGCTATGCTAGTTTTTATTTCCAGGTGTGTGACCCACTGCGTTTGTGTTCTCAGTCACTGCTTGAATGAGTTCTCCCTCCTGCTAAACAACCCCAGCTGTGTGCACCTGACTTTTTTCAAGGGCTGGCTATCATCCACCAACCTGTGTGTCATGTGCAAACTTTACTAGGGATGCTTGCAAGGTTTTCTAAAACGAGATCAGGGGTTTAACACCTGTTGAACTCATAATGATTTAGCAGCTCTTTAATGTACAGCTCAATATACACTTCCCTGGTTATTTTGTGTTAATGATAGCATGAGAGGAATTGGCCTCAGGTTGCACCAGGAGAGGCTGAGGTCGGGTATTAGATGAGTCTAGGGCAATGAGGCTGGTGAGAGGCCTTGAGCACAGGCCCTATGAGGAGAGGCTGAGGGAGCTGGGGTTGTTTAGCCTGGAGAAGAGGAGGCTCAGGGGTGACCTCATTGCTCTCTACAACTACCTGAAGGGAGGTTGTAGCCAGGAAGGGGTTGGTCTCTTCTCTCTAGCAACAAGCATCAGAACAAGAGGACACAGTCTCAAGCTGTGCCAGGGGAAGTTTAGGCTCGAGGTGAGGAGAAAGTTCTTCACCAAGAGAGTCATTCGTCATTGGAATGTGCTGCCCAGGGAGGTGGAGCAGTCCCCCATCCCTGGAGGTGTTCAAGAGGGGATTGGATGTGGCACTTGGTGCCATGGTGTAGTCATGAGGTCTGTGGGTGACAGGTTGGACTTGATGATCTTTGAGGTCTTCCCCCCACTTTATCATTGCCATGCCCATTCATTCCTGTACTCTGCCTGTTGTATTCCCATCTGGGGAAAGCAGAACACCTATGGTTTGTGAGATACTTGGACTGGGTTTGCTGTTACTTTCTTCCATCAGAGTAATGAAGACATATTGAAATAGACTCTATCACTCTCTGCTTTCTGCACTCAAAATAACCTACTGATTAGTCACTTCCCACCACTGATTGGGGCCACAAAGCTCATTAGAGGACTGGAGCATATCATGGAATGGAATGGAATGGAATGGAATGGAATGGAATGGAATGGAATGGAATGGAATGGAATGGAATGGAATGGAATGGAATGGAATAGAATGGAATAGAATAGAATAGAATAGAATAGAATAGAATAGAATAGAATAGAATAGAATAGAATAGAATAGAATAGAATAGAATAGAATAGAATAGAATTAACCAGGTTGGAAAAGACCTCAAAGATCATCGAATCCAACCCATCATCCAACACCATCTAATCAACTAAACCATGGCACCAAGTGCCTCATACAGTCTCCGCTTAAACACCTCCAGTGATGGCGACTCCACCACCTCCCTGGGCAGCACATTCCAAAGGGCAATCACTCTCTCTGTGTAGAATTTCTTCCTAACATCCAACCTAAACTTCCCCTAGCACAGCTTGAGACTGTGTCCTCTTCTTCTGGTGCTGGTTGCCTGAGAGAAGAGACCAACCCCCACCTGCTACAACCTCCCTTCAGGTAGTTGCAGAGATCAGTAAGGTCTCCCCTGAGCCTCCTCCTTCCATCATGTAAGTGCTGTGTGATTGCACTCAAAAAAACGCCTAGGTCACTCTTACAAGTCGGGAACTCTGGAAACCACTGACACTGAAAGTGGTAGACAGAGATCAGATAGAAAGCACGTGAGCCCTCAGTGTGCTACAGCAGCTAACACTATTCTCAGACACATAGATGTTATTTATTGTTCTGCCAATGTGTGCATCATCTGCAAACTTTCTTAGCAAGGCTTGTTTCGGTTTTAGCAGATGGTTGAGTAGAAGCAGACAAACAATACTGAGAATAGCAATAGCCTTGTGGCATGTTTTGAACAGAAGAACTTGAAAACCTGAAAAGATTAAGGGAGCACAGCTGTAACTGAAACGTGCAAAGCCTATTTGTGGTGGGCTTAGGGCTATGCCTTTAAAATCCAGTTACAGATTTTGAGCAGAAAAGTAGAAAAATATGAATAAATCACTCTTGGGAGTGAGAAGGAAAACAAAAGATGATTCTGAACAAATTCACTGGGTAAATATCTGGAATAAGAGGAGCTGCACCATAACAATTCTTCTCTTTTCTCTTCTGATCTCTGGCTGGTTTTGCTTTGCTCGGGAGAGATGATCTGCCTGCTTTTGGCTGGTCTTAGAGGAGGCGCAGGGGAGAACTTATTGCTGTCTACAACTCCCTGAAGGGAGGTTGTAGTCAGGTGGGGGATGGTCTTTTCTCCCAGGCAACCAGCACCAGAACAAGAGGACCTGGTTGATTGCATTCTACTCTATTCTATTCTATTCTATTCTATTCTATTCTATTCTATTCTATTCTATTCTATTCTATTCTATTCTATTCTATTCTATTCTATTCTATTCTATTCCATCCCATCCCATCCCATTCCATCCCATTCCATTCCATCCCATTCCTTTCCATTCCATTCCTTTCCATTCCATCCCATCCCATTCCATCCCATTCCATCCCATTCCATTCCATCCCATTCCTTTTCCATTCCATCCCATTCCTTTCCATTCAATTCAGTTCTACACGTGACATGTAGGCAAATGTTCACACTGTCACACAAACCCTGCAGAGAGACATTATGCTAACTGCCATTGTACAAAGGCCACTGTGAAGTTCTCTTATGAAAACTATCAACCAGAGCTACAAAAACAGAGGTTTGGATTGTGTGAATTTCTAACCACTCCCTATTATTCCAAACCTTTGTGTTTCTGAGACATTTCCCACACAGTTTTCTTAACTTTGCCAAGCTTAGTTAAAACTTTGAAGCTTTCTTCATCTTTATATTAATTCCTGTAATAATCACAGAATCACAGAATCACCAAGGTTGGATAAGACCTCAAAGATCATCAAGTCCAACCTGTCACCACAGACCTCATGACTAAACCATAGCTCCAAGTGCCACATCCAATCCCCTCTTGAACACCTCCAGGGATGGGGACTCCCACCACCTCCCTGGGCAGCACATTCCAACGACAAACGACTCTCTCAGTGAAGAACTTTCTCCTCACCTCAAGCCTAAACTTCCCCTGGTGCAGCTTATTGCTTATTGTTTATTGCTCTCTACAACTACCTGAAGGGAGGTTGTAGACAGGCAGAGGTTGGTCTCTTCTCCCAGGCAGCCAGCACCAGAACATGAAGACACAGTCTCAAGCTGCGCCAGGGGAGGTTTAGGCTGGATGTTAGGAAGAAGTTCTACACAGAGAGAGTGATTGCCCATTGGAATGGGCTGCCCAGGGAGGTGGTGGAGTCACCATCATTGGAAGTGTTCAGGAGGAGACTTGATGGGGTGCTTGGTGCCATGGGTTAGTTGATTAGGTGGGTTGGATTAGTTGATAGGTTGGACACGATGATCTTGAAGGTCTCTTCCAACCTGGTTTATTCTATTCTATTTGTATGTTTCTCTGCAATTGAGGCAAGTCTTCTGCCTGTTTTAAAGCCTCAGCCAGGATTCACAAATGTATATGTCCAAACCTCAAAGTAAATTATTATTTATAGGAGGTAAGTGTATCCAGTCACCACGTCTACCAACTGCCCTTAAGAGCACTTCTCTGGGCAGCAATATTTGCATACAAATCAGAATTGAACATACAAAAGACAGGAATTATGAAAAGCATTGCTCATGTTACACCCAAAATCATGTCAGGCGAGAGAGAGAGAGAGAGAGAGAGACTAAGCAAGCTCTCTGCTGGGAGAGATGGTCGAAGGGCTCCTCAAACACCCAGCCGGGATTAATCACCGGAAATAATAGCAGAATTGGGGTTTCTATTTACTGTAGTAAAGCAACCTTGTCTATAAACTCCTTATTGCTGCAAACCAAAGGTGTGTGTCTGGGGAGGGCAAGCTTTTCCCCTTGATGTTCCAGGACATGGAAATACAATCCGCTTTCAGGCACAGATGTTTGCAATAGAAAACTTTCACTCCGCTCTCTTCTGGTTTTAATCTGCTCATGACAGGAAACACAGATTCAAAATGAATGCAAAGAACACAGTCACCAGAACTGATGGTAATACAAAAGAACATGTAGGAAAGAGTTCTTTTTTCCCCCCCCAACACATTAGAAGGAGAAAAGGTTTACAGATTGCAGAAGATTCTAGGTGTTTTTACTTCTCCGTGGCTACCAGTGCAGTGGTTTTCAATGAACTTCGTAGGATACAGCTCTCTGCAATCAGCAGCTTCAACACACAAAAGATAATCATAGAATCATAGAATTGCTTTGATTGGAAAAGACCTGAGTCTTGAGTCTCAGCATTATGTAACAGCTCTTCATGCCCTTTGCCTGATAATCAGTGCTTTCAAACAACTACCCTGCCAAAGCTGCACTGAACAGACATACAAAAATGGTCAAAGATTACTCTCCAGCATGGGTACCATGTGAAATGAAATGGGGTACCATGTAAAATTAAATGGGGTACAATGTAAAATTCAATGGGGTACAATGTAAAATGAAATGACAATGATTCAACCTCTCCAGCCAGCTTCACTGCTAACCTCCAGGCTCCCAAGAATTCCAAAGATGTGCTTTGGAATGGAATGGAATGGAATGGAATGGAATGGAATGGAATGGAATGGGAATAGAATAGAATAGAATAGAATAGAATAGAATAGAATAGAATAGAATAGAATAGAATAGAATAGAATAGAATAGAATAGAATAGAATAGAATAGAACAAACCAGGTTGGAAGAGACCTTCAAGATCATCGCGTCCAACCCATCAACCAATCCAACACCACCTAATCAACTAAACCATGGCACCAAGCACCCTATTAAGTCTCCTCCTGAACACCTCCAATGATGGTGACTCCACCACCTCCCCAGGAAGACACTGCATTAGGAGGTCTCTTGCTCCTTGCTAACTGCAGTGGGCCCAGCACATTGTCAGCAGGAGACAGTGGGCTGGCATACTACAAGGAGTACCTCTCACATGTGCTGCCAAATGATGCCAACCTAGACATCCCAAGTGAAGCTCTTTATGTATGACAATGTAAAGGGCTTGCCTGGAGTCTTCTGTGGGGTTTTGGTTGCCTGTTCAACTTATCACAGAATCAGAATCACAGAATCACCAAGGTTGGAAGAGACCTAAAAGATCATGAGGTCCAACCTGTCACCACAGACCTCAGGACTAAACCATGGCTTCAAGTGCCACATCCAATCCCCTCTTGAACACCTCCAGGGATGGGGACTCCACCACCTCCCTGGGCAGCCCATTTCAATGGCTAAAGACTCTTATCCTCTTAGTCTACTCTTCAAATCAAACCCTACCTGGTCTCAATTCTCTGCATTCTCCAGTTGGCCCAAATCCCCTTTCACATAACCATAAAATCATAGAATCACTTTGGTTGGGAAAGACCTTTAAGAACATATTGGCCACAACAACCCCATGCACTGCTACTTGATAGGGTCAGAGTGGCTGGAGGGCAGCCAGGCAGAAAGCGACCTGGGGGTACTGGTTGATAGTAGGCTGAACACGAGCCAGCAGTGTGCCCAGGAGGCCAAGAAGGCCAATGGCATCCTGGCCTGCATCAGAAAGAGTGTGGCCAGCAGGAGCAGGGAAGTCATTGTGCCCTGTGCTCAGCACTGGTTAGGCCACATCTTGAGTCCTGTGTCCAGTTGTGGGCCCCTCAGTTTAGGAAAGATGTTGAGTTGCTGGAAGGTGTCCAGAGAAGGACAACAAAGCTGGGGAGAGGTCTGGAGCACAGCCCTGTGAGGAGGGGCTGAGGGAGCTGGGGTTGCTTAGCCTGGAGAAGAGGAGGCTCAAGGGAGACCTTCTTGCTCTCTCCAACTCCCTGAGGGGAGGTTGTAGCCAGGTGGGGGTTGGTCTCTTCTCCCAGGCAACCAGCACCAGCACAAGAGGACACAGTCTCAAGCTGTGCCAGGGGAGGTTTAGGCTGGATGTTAGGAAGAAATTCTTCCCAGCAAGAGAGATTGGCCTTTGGAATGTGCTGCCCAGGGAGGTAGTGGAGTCACCATCACTGGAGGTGTTTAGGAAGAGCCTGGCACTTGGTGCCATGATTTAGTTGATCAGATGGTGTTGGGTGATAGGTTGGACTCAATGATCTCCAAGGTCTTTTCCAACCTGTTTAACTCTATTCTATTCTAAAAGCAACCCAACTTAAATTCAATCTTTTACCTTGGTTTCAGTTTCATTTTAAAACATGCTTTCTTTTTAATGCACTCCTGTTATCAGAATGGTCTGAGCCGTGTTTTTAGTGTTATTTACAAGTCGGAAAATATTTGTGTCAGGGGCAAATTTCAGCATAAATTATGATCTATTTCCATATTACCAGGGATCATATTGAGGAGGGCAAAGAACAGCTCACCACAGAACTCTACCAAAAATCTCTCAATTCAAATTAAGACATAATTTCACCTAATCAGCCCTTAGTCATTTGGTGTGTGCTCTTCTGGTATTCTAAAAATCTCCTTTAAAACGATCACCTGGACTTTTCCACCTTTTCAGCTTCTTCCCTGATGTCTCCTACAATTTGATCAGCTTTGTGTGATTCTTGCCTAGTTACTTTCCATAACATGTCTGACACATCTTTGCTGAAATGTAACACTGAATAAACACTTGTCCCTTAGCACCACATCTCTGCATCTTTTAAATACTTCCAGGGATGGGGCTTTCAGCCACCTCCTTGGGGAGACTCATTCAGTCTTGAGGCCACTCCCTCTCATCCTATCACTTTTTACTAGGGAGAAAAGACCAACATCCACTTCACTGCAACTTCCTTTCAGGGAGTAGGAGAGTGCAATGTCTCTCCTCAGCCTCCTTTGCACCAGACTAAACCATCCCAATTCATTCAGGTACTCCTTGTAAAAATCTGTTCTCTAGACCCTTCAGCAGCTTCCTTGCCTTTCTCTGGACCCACCCCAGAAACTCACAGAAACTTCACAGAAAGAGTGATTGTCTATTGGAATGTGCTGCTCAGAGAGGTGGTGGAGTCACCATCCCTGGAGGTGTTTAGGAGGAGACTTGATGAGGCACTTGATGCCATGGTTTAGTTGATTAGATGATGTTGGGTGATAGGTTTGACTTGATGATCTCCAAGGTCTTTTCCAACCTGGTTAATTCTATTCTATTATTCTATTATTCTATTATTCTATTCTATTCTACTCTATTCTATTCTACTCTATTCTATTCTACTCTATTCTATTCTACTCTATTCTATTCTACTCTATTCTATTCTATTCGCCCCAGAACTGAACCCAGCAGCCCTGTCCTCATCAGTGCTGACTATAGGAGCACAATCCCCGGTCCTGCTGGTCACACTATACCTGCAACAGGCTCAGGTGCTGTTGGCTTTCTTGGCCACCTGGGTACACGCTGGCTCATGTTCTGCCAGCTGTTAATCGAGGATCTTTCTGTGCAAATGCCGCAGCTGGCAGTTCCAGTTAGCCTAAAGGAACGAACGGCTACGGGATAGCTGAGAGCGGCAGTTTCAGGAGCAGTCTGCGCATGAATCCGAAACCGCGAAAGAAGAAGAGGCGATGCCCTGAAGCTGGCACGACGGACAAGGCAGAGCCTACCAGCCCGAGCTGCCCCAGCGCCACTCCTCCGGGCTCCCACCGCCCCCGGCTGCGGGGTAACTCCGCCCCTCCTGCGGGCCGCTCCGCCCACCCCAGCGCGGGACTGCGCATGCGCCTCGCGACCGGCAGGAACAGGCTATTGCGCGCATGCGCAAATCTTCTCTGTCCTGTTCCGTCTTCTCCTTTCCCCCCTCCCCCCCAATTCCTTCCCGGCTTTCCCATGGCGACGCTGAGTGGCCTCAGCCGGGCCCTGCACCGCGGGAACCTGGGCCAGGTAACCGGCTTGGAACTCTTCTTCTGTCACGCGTGGGAGCTGGGTCTTCTTCCCGCTGGGGCGGCCCAAGCGTTCTCCCGCCTCTCCTGCAGAGGGCTGGCGCTGCGCATGCGCCAGGGCACCAGTGGGGGGGGGGGGGGGGGGGGCCGGGTCATTCCGGGCGGGGGAAAGCTCCAGCTGCTCCTGGCGGTGCCGGCCTTTCGGTCCCGACCTCCCCGCTTGCCGGCTGGTTATCTCAGACGAGCAGGAGCCGTAGGGGCTTTTATTCCGCGAAGGAGAGAGGGAAGCCTGTGTCAGCACGTGTTGCGTAGGGGTGGCAGCGGCTGCTCCCGGCATCCTGACCCCTGTCAGCATCCTGGCCTGTGGCTAGCAGCACAAGAGAAGTGTTTGCGCCCCTGGGCTGAGCGCTGCTGAGGCCACAGCGTGAGCACTGACTTCAGTCTTGGGGGTCCTCACTGCAAGAAAGACATTGAGGTGCTGGAGCTGGTCCAGACAAGGGCAACAAAGCTGGTGAGGGGTGTGGAGAACAGGTCGTATGAGGAGCAGCTGAGGGAGCTGGGATCATTTCATCGGTTCAAAAGGAGCCTGAGGGGAGACCTCGCCCTCTGCCTCTCCCTGAAGGGAGGTTGTAGTGAGATGGGTGTTAGTTTCTTCCCTGTAGAATCAAGCAACCAGCACCAGAACAAGGGGACACAGTCTCAAGCTGCGCCAGGGGAGGTTTAGACTCGAGGTGAGGAGGAAGTTCTTCACCGAGCGAGTCATTCGTCATTGGAACATGCTGCCCAGGGAGGTGGTGGAGTCCCCATCCCTGGAGGTGTTCAAGAGGAGATTGGATGTGGCACTTGGTGCCATGGTCTAGTCATGAGGTCTGTGTTGATAGGTTGGACTCGATGATCCTCGAGGTCCTTTCCAACCTAAGTTATACTGTGATACTGTGATACTGTGAAGTGATAGGATGAGACGAAAAGGCCTCAGATTGAATCAGGGGAGGTTGAGGCTGACTATTAGAAGAAGGCTCTTGACTGAAAGTTCCTAACTCTGAAATTGGTTCCCCAGGGGAGGGCTTGAATCCCCATCCCTGGAGGCATTTCAAAGAGGCAGAGATACGGTGCTGAGGGACATGGTTACTTGGTAGAGTTAGATGCTGGTCGGACTTCTTCACTTTTGGCCATTGGAATGTGCTGCCCAGGGAGGTGGTGGAGTCACCATCCCTGGAGGTGTTCAAGAGGGGACTGCATGTGGCACTTGGTGCCATGGTTTAGTAGTCATGAAGTCTTGGGTGACAGGTTGGACTTGATGATCTTTGAGGTCTCTTCCAACCTTATTGATTCTATGACTTTGTGATCTTAAAGGTCTTTTCCCCAAAAAATGTTTATATGAAAGATGGCTTGCAGTTTCTTGGTGTTACCCATGCTCTCTGGGACCTTGCAGCAACTGGGATGGCATTCAACAAGTCCAAGTGCCGAGTGCTGCACTTTGGCTACGGCAATCCCATGCAGAGCTACAGGCTGGGGTCAGAGTGGCTGAGAGCTGCCAAACAGAGAGGGACCTGGGGGTGCTGATCGACAGCCGCCTGAACATGAGCCAGCAGTGTGCCCAGGTAGCCAAGAGGGCCAATGGCATCCTGGCCTGCATTAGGAATAGTGTGGCCAGCAGGAGCAGGGAAGTCATTGTGCCCCTGTACTCTACATTGGTTAGGCCACACCTTGAGTCCTGTGTCCAGTTCTGGGCCCCTCAGTTTAAGAAGGGCATTGTGACCCTTGAATGTGTCCAGAGAAGGGCAACAAGGCTGGGGAGAGGCCTTGAGCACAGCCCTGTGAGGAGAGGCTGAGGGAGCTGGGATTGTTTAGCCTGGAGAAGAGGAGGCTCAGGGGTGACCTCATTGCCCTCTACAACTACCTGAAAGGTGGTTGTAGCCAGGAAGGGGTTGGCCTCTTCTCCCAGGCAACCAGCACCAGAACAAGGGGACACAGTCTCAAGCTGCGCCAGGGGAGGTTTAGACTCGAGGTGAGGAGGAAGTTCTTCACCGAGCGAGTCATTCGTCATTGGAATGTGCTGCCCAGGGAGGTGGTTGAGTCACCGTCCCTGGAGGTGTTCAAGAAGAGATTGGACGTGGCACTTGGTGCCATGGTCTAGTCATGAGGTCTGTGTTGATAGGTTGGACTCGATGATCCTCGAGGTCCTTTCCAACCTAAGTTATACTGTGATACTGTGAACTGAAGTCCCTCTGTTATCCTCAACCACACATTTGTTATTCTGTGACTTTCCAGCTAACACACTGATACACAAAAGGTTGGTGTGTATATAGCAGTAGGTCCAGGTAAACTAAACTGCATGTTTCAGGAGTTCTTTGGTTATTTCAGAATTAGGATTTCTTTAGGTTAAACTTAAGAAATTGAGTCATATTTCAATTATCAAGACAGCTAATAGCCTGCAAATGACCCTGGTTCTGCCCTTACTGTTGCAGAGATAGAGGGAAAGAGGGAGAACCTGTTATCCCATATGAAACTTTCAAAACCACTCTTACTTTGTAACTCTCTGCTTCCTCCTCAGTGTTACTATGAGCAGACATGAGGTTTCCACTTAATTTTTTTCATTTCAGAATTTCTGTATAAGAGTACTTTGAGTTTTAGCCTTATAGAGGACCTAAAGAGTCTCCACATAGCATATGCAATGACCTTGTCATAGTATCATAGTATCAGTCAGGGTTGGAAGGGACCACAAGGATCATCTAGTTCCAACCCCCCTGTCATGGGCAGGGACACCCCACACTAGATCAGCCTGGCCACAGCCTCAGCCAGCCTGGCCTTAAACACCTCCAGGGACAGGGCCCCAACCACCTCCCTGGACAACCCATTCCAGGGCTTCACCACTCTCCTGGGGAAGAACTTCCTCCTCCCCTCCAGCCTCAATCTCCCCACCTCCAGCTTCATTCCATTCCCCCTAGTCCTATCACTGCCTGAGATCCTGAGCAGTCCCTCCCCAGCCTTCCTGTAGCCCCCTTCAGATACTGGAAGGCCACAATGAGGTCACCTCGGAGCCTTCTCTTCTGCAGACTGAACAGCCCCAACTCCTTCAGTCTGTCCTCATAGGAGAGGTGCTCCAGCCCTCTGATCATCCTTGTGGCCCTTCTCTGGACACGTTCCAGCACCTCCAGATCCCTCTTGTAATTCTGTTCCATAGAATAGAATAGACCAGACCAGGTTGGAAGAGACCTTCAAGATCATTATGTCCAACCTATCATCCAATCCAACCTAACTAACTAAACCATGCAACCAAGCACCCTATCAAGTCTCCTCCTAAACACCTCCAGTGATGGTGACTCCACCACCTCCCTGGGCAGCCCATTCCAATGGGCAATCACTCACTCTGTGTAAAACTTCCTCCTGACCTCCAGCCTGAACCTCCCCTGGTGCAGCTTGAGACTGTGTCCTCTTGTTCTGGTACTGGTTGCCTGGGAGAAGAGACCAACCTCTGCCTGTCTACAACTACCCTGCCCCAGTCTAGGTACAGGACCTTGTACTTTGCCTTGTAGACCCTCATGAGATCTCCAGACCTCTTTGGGTGCTCTGATTTCATTTACATCCCTGTATGTTGGTCAAAGCAGTCAACATGCAGATGTTTCAAAAATGCCTCAAAGCACTTCTCATTTTCAGAAGAAGAATTGCAAATTTCCTTGAAAAGTATTGGAAGGTTTTGTATATGCTTATCTTTCCAGCAGCTCATGGGGGCTCTTTGGAATCCATTCAGTATCCTAGCAGGTATCATCCCTGCCTTCAGTCCTCTGGCAAGTGATTCTAGTTTATCTTGAGTAATAGAGAAATCTCCTGTTAAGTTAACCTGGCTCTGTTGTGCCTTAAGGGCAACAAAGTTGGTGAGGGGCTTGGAACACAGCCCTGTGAGGAGAGGCTGAATGAGCTGGGGTTGCTTAGCCTGGAGAAGAGGAGGCTCAGGGGTGACCTTATTGCTCTCTACAACTACCTGAAGGGTGGTTGTAGACAGGCAGAGGTTGGTCACTTCTCCCAGGCAAGCAGCACCAGAACAAGAGGACACAGTCTTAGGCTGTGCCAGGGGAGGTTTAGGCTGGAGGTTTGGAGGAAGTTTTACATAGAGAGAGTGATTGCCCATTGGAATGGGCTGCCCGAGGAGGTGGTGGAGTCACCATCACTGCAGGTGTTCAGGAGGAGACTTGACAGGGTGCTTGGTGCCATGGGTTAGTTGATTAGGTGGTGTTGGATGATAGGTTGGACACGATGATCTTGAAGGTCTCTTCCAACCTGGTCTGGTCTGGTCTGGTCTATTCTATTCTATTCTAATTTGCCCTGACTTGCACTTTTCCACCACTTTTCCATTACTGGAAGGGAAGGGAAGGGAAGGGAAGGGAAGGGAAGGGAAGGGAAGGGAAGGGAAGGGAAGGGAAGGGAAGGGAAGGGAAGGGAAGGCAAGGGAAGGGAAGGGAAGGGAAGGGAAGGGACCTTTGAGATCATCAAGTCCAGCCTATCATCCAGCACTATCTAATCAACTAAACCATGGCATGAAGCATCCCATCAAGAGTTCCTCTGTGCTTTTTGTTGTACATGTTTCTAGTACATAACTAGAATAGGTATGCATAAAATAGGTGGTTAAGGAGAAAGCAGCATTTCCTTGGACACAGTAATTGTATGTTGTGTATCTTGGCTTTTAAGTGCTTATTTTCTGATTACTCCATTTACTGTTCTTCAGTGGTCTCTAAGTCAGAGTTATAGAAAGTAATTTTAGCAAGTCTGTTTCTTTGATGAGATGCTCTTTAAAATGGCAACTAACAAGGGCCCCTGGGAATTACTGGTAGAATTCTGAGGAAACTGACTATGAGCATAACCTGTTATTAGCAAAATTTCATCTAAGATGAATCAGTCCTCTGCTGGTGTTTGACCTCATAAAATATGAATTAGGTTTAGTCCTGTCAGCAAAGCTCTAGAAGTAGTTGTTATCGGTGTAAGTGTTCAGTTAAATCTTACTACATCAAGGCTCATGTTCTGTCAGTCAATGTTATGGGTTAGCTGTTACATCAGGATCTTCAGCTAATCTTTATAGTCTCACTGTTGCCACACCCAAATCATTTAAGATCAGAAGTGGACAGCAGTCAGATCCCAGCATGTGTAGGCTTTCTTTTCTCCACTTCTGACCTTCAATTCTCACCATAATAGGTGATGATGAAAAGAATCTGAATTAAGTCATTATAAGGGACTGCTTGTGCTTAGGGAAGAAAATCTTGCCTGTCAGCAGTACTACAAATGCTAGCAGCTAACTATGGAGCATTTCTGCACTAGTGTGAACTCAAGCTCTTGGACAGGGTGTTTCTTTTCCTCCTCTCTGCTCCTTACTGGACTTCTACTTTGTTCAGAAAGGAGCCTAGTCAGCATTGCACACAGCCCTTTCAGAGTCACTGTTCTGCACAGCTCCTGCTACACTGTATGTTTGAGACACACCAAAGGTAGTTTACTACCCTCATTATTGTCCAAGTGAAATAGAATGACAAGGTGCTGCTTTTGATTACAGAGTCTCATCCATCACCAGATGGCTTTCCAGGCTCCTGTCTGGAAGACTACTTTTAGCTGTTATTGCCTTCAGGAAGTAGTCAGGATACCATGGCAGCATTTTTCTATTCTAGTAGCAAAGTACTTATCACTATTACAGTTACTGTAAGAATGCTCCAATAGATATGTTGGATTCAGACTGGATGTCAGGAGGAAGTTCTTCACCATGAGAGTGGTGAAGCCCTGGAATGGGATGTCCAGGGAGGTGGTTGAGGCCCCAGCCCTGGACGTGTTTAAGACCAGGCTGGACGAGGCTGTGGCCAGGCTAATCTAGTGTGGGGTGTCCCTGCCCATGGCAGGGGGGTTGGAACTAGATGATCCTTGTGGTCCCTTCCAACCCTGACTGATTCTATGATGCATCCCATCCCTGGAAGTGTTTAAGAGATGCAGAGAAGTGGTGCTGAGGGCCATGGTTTAGCACTAGACTTAGTAGAGATAGCTAATTACAACTACCTGAAGGGGAGGTTGTAGACAGGCAGAGGTTGGTCTCTTCTCCCAGGCAGCCAGCAGCAGAACAAGAGGACACAGTCTCAGGCTGCACCAGGAGGGGTTCAGGCTGGAGGTCAGGAGCAAGTTTTACACAGAGAGAGAGTGACTGCCCATTGGAATGGGCTGCCCGAGGAGGTGGTGGAGTCACCATCACTGGAGGTGTTCAGGAGGAGACTTGACAGGGTGCTTGGTGCCATGGGTTAGTTGGTTGGGTGGTGTTGGATGATAGGTTGGACACGATGATCTTGAAGGTCTCTTCCAACCTGGTTTATTCTATTCTATTCTATTCTGTTCTGTTCTGTTCTATTCTAATGGTTGGACTTGATGATCTTAAAGATCTTCTCCAACCTAAATGATTCTATGATTCTTTATTTGTATTTTTGAACACAAGGATGACCTTGGTCCTTTTTTTGGTCTTTTGATACTTTGCCTCTGTGAACCTCAGTGATTCTGGGCATTATTCTTGGTACTTTAAAAAGAGATCTTCAGGTTGGTTTGTTCTGATGAAATTTCATTAATTGTTTTGAGGAAGTATTGTTCTTTCTGTTCTTTTGTTCTTTCTCTTATCTCAGGCCACCTGATTGTTTCTGCCCTAGTCAGCTTAGTGACTGGTCGTGTTGAGAATAAAACAGGATAGAATTAACCAGGTTGGAAAAGACCTTTGAGATCAAGTCCAACCCATCACCCAACACCATCTAATCAACTAAACCATGGCATTTCATAATTTTAAATGAAGATGGCTGTGAAAAAGGCAATTAGGTAAAAATGGAAGGGTTGTTTTAGAGAAGTTCTTTTCCCAGATTGCAAATTAAATCTTGACATTTTTTACCTATAGTTACCATATGGGTTCCAGAGAAAGGAAGTGACTGAAATTACCAGTCCTAATCCTTAAGGATTTCAAAGATTGTAGTTAAAGCTACAGTGGGAGAGAGAGTTCAAATATTAGTTTCACTCAGATGTGTTAGGAATGAAATGCAAACAATTTGAAAGCATCCATGTTCCCATACTTAATTTGTTGCTGTCACATAGGGGTCACTTTGCTAACCATTAATGAAATGAGTCCCCAGATGAATGTAACAGACAGCACACATACACAGGTTACTGCAGCAGGTCAGCTTCAGAACATATGTCCAGGCAGTTATGTACTAATATTGATGGATGAGCAGAGAGTTCTTTAAGTGCCTGCCTTGATTTGTGATTTCAGCAGTCCCCAGTGTAGCATCCAGGTGGTGTAGTATCCCTGGAGGTGTTTCCAAGACGCAGATATGTGAGAGACAAAGTTTAGCACCAAACATGGTAGAGTTAGATAATGCTTTGACTGAGTGCTCCTAAAAGGCTTTTCAAGCTGAAATGACTCTATCTGTGATCTCTTCTTGGGACCATGAAGGGTAGAGGTAGCAAAGTGCTTTTGACTAGGAAAAAAAAAAGCTAGACAGCAAAGACTCATGCTGTGTCATGATGTTCACTATGTTGTCCTTCACAGACCTTCAGAAAGGTCTGACTTCAGAACTGCTTTCCAAATACAACTAGTTTCTGTGTGGATTCATGTCTAGGAATCCCCCTCATTTTCCCTCCCTCATTTCCTGAGTTGGTACTTTTGTTTGTTTGTTAGTTTTTGTGGGTTGGGTGTTTTTTTTGGGGGGGGGGGGGGGGGTAACGTGTTGAGTTTGGTTGGTTGGGCTTGTTTTGTTTACCATAGGTTTTGGACATAGATACTAAAAATTATTTAGTTAACCAAATCCTTCAGAAATCAGATGGATTTAGCAGCCTTTTGATTAACCCTCTGGTGTCACTTATCCAGGTTGGAATGGAAGTCTTTCCTTTCTCTTATGAGGAGTGGCTGAGGGTACTGGGGTTGTTTAGACTGGAGGAGACAGAGGGGAGACTTTTTCACTCTGTATGAATAGTGTGGCCAGCAGGAGCAGGGAGGTCATTCTGCCCCTGTACTCGACACTGGTTAGGCCACACCTTGAGTCCTGTGTCCAGTTCTGGGCCCCTCAGTTTAGGAAAGATGTTGAGTTGCTGGAAGGTGTCCAGAGAAGGGCAACAAAGCTGGGGAGGGGTCTGGAGCACAGCCCTGTAAGGAGAGGCTGAGGGAGATGGGATTGCTTAGCCTGGAGAAGAGGAGGCTCAGGGGAGACCTTCTTGCTGTCTCCAAGTCCCTGAAGGGAGGTTGTAGCTTGGTGGGGGTTGGTCTCTTCTCCCAGGCAAGCAGCACCAGAACAAGAGGACACAGTCTCAAGCTGCACCAGGGGAAGTTTAGGCTGGAGGTGAGGAGAAAGTTCTTCCCAGAGAGAGTTGTTGGCCATTGGGATGTGCTGCCCAGGGAGGTGGTGGAGTCCCCATCCCTGGAGGTGTTCAAGAGGGGATTGGATGTGGCACTTGGTGCCATGGTCTAGTCATGAGGTCTGTGGGGACAGGTTGGACTCGATGATCCTCCAGGTCTCTTCCAATCTTAGTGATACTGTGGGATACTGTAACAAACCCGTTAGCTTGTGTATCACTTTTCAGAGCTGAAGGGAAGTAAGTGTGCAGCCAGACTATATGTTTCTTGCATCTTCACTGAGTTTGAGGTTTCCACACAGAGTTATCAGGTATTCCATATGTAGAGACACATCTCGTAATCTGCCATGCTTAATGCCTTGTCTCTTGTGGGTTTTGGCTCCTGTTGGAGCTCTACAGGAGTGATCCCCCATTGTAGACAGAAATGAAGGCTCTCTGAGGCATGAAGGGGTCCTATTCATTTCCATAATGGAGTTCTAACAATAAGGTCTGGCAAACGTAGATTGTTTTAGCAGGAAACAGCCCTTTATTCTGGCGTCTTGGCAGGCCTTGGGTAGAGTCCCACCATTCTTTCCCACTCTGACCCTTGCTTTCAGTCTCTTCACTGAGCCTTTTTTTTTTCTCTTGAGAGGCTTCTGGGTTTATTAACTTGGGGTTTTTTGTACAGTGAGTTTAATGAAAGATGCTACTCTGGGAGTCCTGGATGTTGATGTTTTGTGTAAGTTTCTCTGGTGCGTATGTTGGGACAAACATATTGTGCATTGTGCAGTCTGTGGTCGATTACCTCTGCCTCTAGACAGCTGATGGGAGGTCTTGTTTGAATGCTGTTGGCAGATAGAACTTCCCTTCACTAATACAGCAAGTGCCATCCGAGAAGCTCAACAATTACTTTTTCCATGACATAAGTTGTGGTTTGTGCTGGGGCTCCAGGGTTAGATGAACAAACATTTTGTGGAGCTAACACAAATTAGACAAGGTCCAGTTACCTCACTGTGTCCAGTTCTGGGCCCCTCAGTTTAGGAAAGATGTTGAGCTGCTGAAAGGTATCCAGAGAAGGGCAACAAAGCTGGGGAGGAGTTGGGAGCACAGCCCTGTGAGGAGAGGCTGAGGGAGCTGGGGTTGCTTAGCCTGGAGAAGAGGAGGCTCAGGGGAGACCTTCTTGCTGTCTCCAACTCCCTGAAGGGAGGTTGTAGCCAGGTGGGGGTTGGTCTCTTCTCCCAGGCACCCAGCCCCAGAACAAGAGGACACAGTCTCAAGCTGTGCCAGGGGAGGTTTAGGCTGGATGTTAGGAAGAAGTTCTTCCCAGCAAGACAGATTGGCCATTGGAATGTGCTGCCCAGGGATGTGTTTGAGTCACCATCACTGGAGGCATTTAGAAAGAGCCTGGCTGAGGCACTTGGTGCCATGGTTTAGTTGATTAAATGGTGTTGGGTGATAGGTTGGACTCGATCTCAAAAGTCTTTTCCAACCTGGTTTATTATATTCTGTTGTAAAACCCCTAAAACTTAAGTCAGTTAAGTCACCTTAGATCATATATTTTCCAACATCTTCTGGGTTTGAAAGTAGTGAATTGAAATTCTTTTCCTTTTGATTATTTGAGCCATTGATGGTAAGAATACCATTTTTGGAGTCCCCAGCTCAAACAAGTGTAACAAATTTTACCATTTTCTGTTTCATCAGGCAACTCCATGTAACCACTGGATAAGATTAAATGCATTTTTGCCACCAGAGGTGGTCCACCTTGAGGGTGTGCTGAAGTTCTCATTGTGTTGGAAAGACATGCATGCATAGAGACACAAATACACAATGATTATACTATGAAGTGTATAGACAACTTCATTTCCCTCATTCTGGTGCTGAAATGTGACAATGGCTACTAGAAGGGAAATGTCCTCTTTTCCTTCTGAGTTCTTTTACTTACACTAGAGGTTGTTTCTATTTCTTGAAACTGGCAGAAGGGAAAGCTTAAGTTTGCCTGATTGCTTCAATGATGTCTGCATGATATCTGAATGAAGAATTAGTGTTGTGGGGAGGGAGCCCTGAGGTGCTGGAGCAGATCCAGAGGAGGGCTACGTAGCTGGTGAAGGGTCTGGAGAACAGGTCTTGTAAGGAACTGGGATTGTTTAGTCTGGAGAAGAGGGGAATGGAATGGAATGGAATGGAATGGAATGGAATGGAATGGAATGGAATGGAATGGAATGGAATGGAATGGAATGGAATGGAATGGAATGGAATGGAATGGAATGGAATGGAATGGAATGGAATGGAATGGAATGGACCTTCTAGATCATCACGTCCAACCTATCATCCAACACCACCCAACCAACAAAACCATGCAACCAAGCACCCTGTCAAGTCTCCTCCTGAACACCTCCAGTGATGGTGACTCCACCACCTCCCCAGGCAGCACATTCCAATGGGCAATCACTCTCTCTGTGTAAAACTTCCTCCTGACCTCCAGCCTAAACCTCCCCTGGCACAGCCTGAGACTGTGTCCTCTTGTTCTGGTACTGGCTGCCTGGGAGAAGAGATCAACCCCAACCTGGCTACAACCTCCCCTCAGGGAGTTGTAGAGAGCAAGAAGGTCTCCCTTGAGCCTCCTCTTCTCCAGGCTAAGCAACCCCAGCTCCCTCAGCCTCTCCTCACAGGGCTGTGCTCCCAACTCCTCCCCAGCTTTGTTGCCCTTCTCTGGACACCTTCCAGCAGCTCAAAATCTTTCCTAAACTGAGGGGCCCAGAACTGGACACAGGACTCAAGATGTGGCCTAACCAGTGCAGTGTACAGGGGCAGAATGACCTCCCTGCTCCTGCTGGCCACACTGTTCCTGATGCAGGCCAGGATGCCATTGACCCTCCTGGCTGCCTGGGCACACTGCAGGCTCATGTTCAGCCTACCATCAACCAGCATGATGAGGGGAGACCTCATCATTCTCTATGACTACCTGAAAGGAGGTTGTAGTGAGGTGGGGTTCTGTCTCTTCTCCCTAATATCAGGTGATAGGATGAGAGGAAAGGCCTGAAACTCTGCTGGGGGAGGTTTAGTTTATTAGGAAAACATTCCTTTACAGAAAGAGTGGTCAGGCATTGGAATAGATTGCCCAGGGAGGTGGTAGAGTCACCATTCCTGGAGGTGTTCAAGAAACATGTGGACATGGCACTCTGGGATATGGTTTAAAGGCTATTGTGGTGTTAGATTGATGTTTGGACTTAATGATCTTTCCAGCCAATTTCAAACACTTCTGTGATTCTTTATACTTTTTCCCACTTCAAGAGACAGATTTTATGTGTGTCTGAATCCTGTAACTCATTTCTGGTACTTTTAGGCTCTGCCTTTAAAATTTGGCTGCAGATTTCAAGCATCAATGTAGAAAAATATAAATAAATCACCATTGGGTGTACAAAGGAAAACAAAAGATGATTCTAAACAAATTCATTGGACAAAATGTCTGGGATAACAGCAGCTGTATCATAACAACTCTTCACATTTCACTTCCATTCCCATTCTTTTCTCTCCTTGACTGTTCTGCTTTGCCTGGGAGATAACAATGCTTCTGGCTGACCTTCACATAACAGCTAACACTCCTTTCTCTCAGCTCCTATTTTCCTCTGGTACAAGGAGGGAGAGAGGTTTGGTGGGGCAGTGGAGCGGCTTCCCTGGTCTTCTGGACCAGGGGGGTTTCTGTGCTATTTGCTAATTGTAAATATCTGCATAATATTATAACTCCTGTATATTTTGTATATATTCATTGCATTCCATTGTAGAGTATAGTTTCTGCTTCTAACTGACTTAGTCTGGCTGAGCTAATGCTGGGGGAAACTTCAACACACCACAGTAACATAAACTCAGTGACAATCAAAGATTACTGCTTGGTCTTTGTAGTGTCCTCACAGTCTGGTTGCTGAATTTATAGAATAGAATTAACCAGGTTGGAAAATACCTTCATGATCATCAAGTTTAACCTATCACCCAACACCATCTAATCAACTAAACCATGGCACCAAGTGCCTCATCCAGTCTCTTCCTAAACACCTCCAGGGATGGTGACTCCACCACCTCCCTGGGCAGCACATTTCAATGGCCAATCTCTCCTTCTGGGAAGAATTTATTCCTCACCTCCAGCCTAAACCTCCCCTGGCACAGCTTGAGACTGTGTCGTCTTGTTCTGATGCTGCTTGCCTGGGAGAAGAGACCAATCCCCACCTGGCTACAACCTCCCTTCAGGTATTCACAGAGAATGATGAGGTCTCCCCTGAGCCTCCTCTTCTCCAGGCTAAGCAACCCCAGCTCCCTCAGCCTCTTCTCACAGGGCTGTGCTCCAGACACCTCTCCAGCTTTGTTGCCCTTCTCTGGACACCTTCCAGCACCTCAACATCTTTCCTAAACTGAGGGGCCCAGAACTGGACACAGAACTCAAGGTGTGGCCTAACCAGTGCTGAGTTAATCTCATTTGGAAAGGTGCTGGCCAGCTTTCAAAAGCATGGCCATGATAACACGTTCATAACTTCCCAGGTTCACTGTCATCAGTTTTACCTTTTGCCAGCTGCATAGCTCTGGCTTTGGAGTCTGCCACATTAGTTGTGCCTTGGAAAAGAGAGGCAACATGCCTACATTAAAAAAAAGACTCTAGGCTTCCTGGTGATCTCATCAAAGATTGACATCGAATGGAATAGAATTAACTAGGTTGGAAAAGACCTTTGAGATCATCGAGTCCAACCTATCACCCAACACCATCTAATCAACTAAACCATGGCACCAAGTGCCTCATTCAGTCTCTTCCTAGAAACATCCAGTGATGGTGACTTCACCTCCCTGGGCAGCACATTCCAATGGCCAATCTCTCTTTTGTATTTTCAATTCTGATTTGTATGCAAATATTGCTGCCCAGAGAAATGTTCTTAGGGGCTGTTGGTAGACGTGGTGACTGGGTACACTTACCTCCTATAAACAATAATTTACTTTGAGGTTTGGACATGTAAATGTGTGAATCCTGGCTGAGGCTTTAAAAGTGGCAGAAGACTTGCCTCAATTGCAGAGAAACATACAAATAGAATAGAATAGAATAGAATAGAATAGAATAGAATAGAATAGAATAGAATAGAATAGGTTGGAAGAGACCTTCAAGATCATCGCGTCCAACCTATCAACTAATCCAACCCACCTAATCAACTAACCCATGGCACCAAGCACCCCATCAAGTCTCCTCCTGAACACCTCCAGTGATGGTGACTCCACCACCACCTCCCTGGGCAGCCCATTCCAATGGGCAATCACTCTCTCTGTGTAGAATTTCCTCCTAACATCCAACCTAAACCTCCCCTGGTGCAGCTTGAGACTGTGTCCTCTTGTTCTGGTGCTGGTTGCCTGGGAGAAGAGACCAACCCCCACCTGGCTTCCTAAACGCCTCCAGCTCCCTGGGCAGCACATTCCATTGGCCAATCTCTCTGTGAAGAACTTCTTCCTAACATGCAGCCATAGCAACTATTTCTTGTTGTCACACTTGTAGATATCATAATATCCCTGTGTTTAGGCAACAAAATTGTTAAATAGCCTGTTTTGAGTTTATCCAACAGCAGGAAGAGTTCTTTTCAGGGATTCTGCCTTATCCCTAGGTCTCCTAGGCGCTCACTCTTCTGCTTGCCAGCATTGCTTTCTGTATTAACAACAGTAAGGAAGCGTCAGGCGGTGCAAGCTTTTGATGACAGAACCGAGTTATGCTCTTCTTCCTAAATGTAATCTTTTTTACAGACACATCAGAGTTCCTTCCAAAGGTGGTCTTTGACTCCTGCTTGAATTGGGTTATCCATTTGCAAATATTTTTCTTGAAATCACATCCTTGCCAAGATGTGGAAAGACTTTACTTAATAGGCATCCATAGGGTGCTTTCCGTTCGCCTGGAGGAGCGAAACCGTTTCAGACGTTTCAAAGCTGCTTTGTTGAGCAAGGAAAGGGAATGAGGGTTCATCCCTCTGAATTCCTGCCCCAATCTCATTTTGCATCTCTGCTGGCAACAGGTTAGCCCATGTAATTACTGCCACCAAGAGAGACTTCTGCTCTTCATGCAGTTCCACTGTGGCTTCATTTTGCTTGTTTGTTGAGGGTTTTTTTTTCCCCCTGGAAGATAGCTACATTTGAGATCTTTGCAGAGTTGGAAGTGATGTCAGCACTTTTCATGCTCATTGAGCATTAAGCCAGGCAGAACAGCCAAAGGTGCTGTCATGCTTTTCAGAGGGACTTTTTTTTATAGTTTGCCATGCAAGACTGATTTTAAGCCTGTGGTAGGATACTTGGCAGTACTCAAAGCAAAATGGAGTGCGGTACTTCTCTGGGATCCCTGCAGTACAAACAGCTTCTTTTACACTTAGGGGTGTTATGTACATCCAAATTGAGAGTTGGTAATTTGCCTGCCTTCCCATGGGCCAATGTGAATAAAACAGGTGTCACAGTATAACTAAGGTTGGAAGAGACCTCGAGGATCATCGAGTCCAACTTATCTACACAGACCTCATGTCTAGACCATGGCACCAAGTGCCATGTCCAATCTCTTCTTGAATGCCTCCAATGATGGTGACTCCACCACCCCCCTGGGCAGCACATTCCAATGGGTAATCACTCTCTCTGTGTAGAACTTGCTCCTAACATCCAGCCCAAACCTCCCCTGGCACAGCCTGAGACTGTGTCCTCTTGTTCTGGCGCTGGCCAGAAGAGACCTGGAAGAAGAGACCAACCTCCGCCTGTCTACAACCTCCCTTCAGGTAGTTGTAGAGAGCAATAAGGTCACCCCTGAGTCTCCTCCTCTCCAGATCAAGCAATCCCAGCTCCCTCAGCCTCTCCCCACAGGGCTTGTGCTCCAAACCCCTCACCAACTTCGTTGCCCCTCTGTGGACACGTTCCAGCAAGTCCCTTCCTAAACTCAGGGGCCCAGAACTGGACACAGGACTCAAGCTGTGGCCTAACCAGTGCAGCACACAGGGATCATCTTGTCCAACTTCCCCTCAAAGAGAATCACCCAGAATAAATCATACAGGAACATATACAGGTGGGTTTATAATGCTTTCAGGGATGGAGACTCCGCAACCTCTCTCAGCAGCCTGTTCCAGTCCTCTGCCACCCTCCAAGTGAAGACTTTTTTTCCTGGTGTTTACATGGAAGCTTCTGTGTTGCAGTTTGTGTCCACTTCCCATTGTTCTGTTGCTGGACACCACTGAGACCAGATTGGTTCCATCCTCCTGACACTCACCTTTAGCTGTTGATGACCATTAATTTGTCTCCCCCCAGTCTCCTGCAGGCTAAACAGCTCCAGCTCTCTCAGCCTTTCCTCATAAGGCAGATGCTCCAATCTTACCATCTTTGCATCTCTCTGATGGACTCTCTCTAGTAGTTCCTTGTCCTTGAACTGAGGAGTACAGAACTGGATGCAGCATTCCAGCTAAGGCCTCACCAGGGCCAAGTAGAGGGGTACAAGAACCTTTCTTGACACGCTGTTCTGAATGCACTCCAAGATGCCATTGCCTTTCTTGACTGTGAGAGCACACTGGCTCGTGGTCAGCCTGTTGTCAGACAGCACCACCAGGTCCTTTCTCCAGGGCTGCTCTCCAGTAGGTCATCTCCCAACCTGTACTGATAGATTGATAAAATTCTCTCCAGTGCAGACAAGGAGGTCCAACTGTGGCATTTTAATTTGGGCAAGTGTGCACCATTGGGGAATTTACTGGGACTTGCACCTCCTAAGGCCTCTCAACAGGTTTTAAAACTGCTCTTTTCACCTGAGAGATGAATTTCAGGCAGTGACCACAAGGTGAAAGCTTTTGAACAGCTGTGTTAATTTTGGCCCCATGTGGCATGAAGCTAACTTTTCCTTGCTACAGGAAATTGCCAAATAAAATAACAGGGAGGAAATGAACTACTCTTAGAGTTTCTAGGACAATGTTCTGAAGCAGTAGAGTCATTCCAAACAAAAAATGTTTCTCAAAAAGCATCCCTCTAGATGTAAGTTGATAGGCTTTGTTTATATCCCATAGGGCAATGCTGGTAGCAAGCAGATTCCTCATTTGACCAGAACATAGGGAAAAAAATATGATAAACTCTCTTTCAACCAGAGGTCGAAGAAGGAGCAAGAATGATGAGATGTCCTCCATGCAGTGCTACAGGCTGGGGTCAGAGTGGCTGAGAGCAGCCAGGCAGAGAGGAACTGGCTTGATGGCCGCACCCAAAGAGTGGCTGTCAATGGCTCCATGTCCCAGTGGAGGCCAGTGACAAGTGGAGTCCCTCAGGGATCAGTCCTGGGACCTATCTTATTCAACATCTTTGTGGGGGACATGGACAGTGGCATTGAGTGCACCCTCAGCAAGTTTGCTGATGACACCAAGCTGTGTGGTGCAGCAGACACGCTGGAGGGAAGGGAGGCCATCCAGAGGGACCTTGACAGGCTGGAGAGGTGGGCACAGGCCAACCTCATGAAGTTCAATAAGAGCAAGTGCAGGGTCCTGCATCTGGGTCGAGGCAATCCCAGGCACAAATACAGGCTAGGCAGTGACTGGCTGGAGGATAGCCCTGAGGAGAGAGACTTGGGGGTGCTGGTGGACAAAAAGCTCAACATGAGCTCTCAGTGTGCACTTGCAGCCCGCAAAGCCAATCAGATCCTGGGCTGCATCAGGAGAAGTGTGGCCAGCAGGTCGAGGGAGGTGATCCTCCCCCTCTACTCAGCCCTGGTGAGACCCCACCTGGAGTACTGTGTCCAGTTCTGGAGCCCCTATTACAAGAGGGATGTGGAGGTGCTGGAAGGTGTCCAGAGAAGGGCCACGAGGATGATCAGAGGGCTGGAGCACCTCTCCTATGAGGACAGACTGAAGGAGTTGGGGCTGTACAGTCTGGAGAAGAGAAGGCTCCGAGGTGACCTAATTGTCGCCTTCCAGTATCTGAAGGGGGCCTACAGGAAGGCTGGGGAAGGACTTCTCAGGATCTCAGGTAGTGATAGGACTAGGGGGAATGGAATGAAGCTGGAGGTGGGGAGATTCAGGCTGGATGTGAGGAGGAGGTTCTTCACCATGAGAGTGGTGAAACCCTGGAATGGGTTGTCCAGGGAGGTGGTCGAGGCCCCGTCCCTGGGGGTGTTTAAGAGCAGGCTGGATGAGGCTCTGTCCAGCCTGATGTAGTGTGGGGTGTCCCTGCCCATGGCAGGGGGGTTGGAACTAGATGATCCTTGTGGTCCCTTCCAACCCTGAATGAAACTATGAAACTATGAAACTATGAAGAGAGGGACCTGGGGGTACTGGTTGATGGTAGGCTGAACATGAGCCTGCAGTGTGCCCAGGCAGCCAAGAGGGCCAATGGCATCCTGGCCTGCATCAGGAAGAGTGTGGCCAGCAGGAGCAGGGAGGTCATTGTGCCCCTGTACACTGCACTGGTTAGGCCACACCTTGAGTCCTGTGTCCAGTTCTGGGCCCCTGAGTTTAGGAAGGAGGTTGACTTGCTGGTAGGTGTCTAGAGAAGGCCAACAAAGTTGGTGAGGGGTTTGGAACACAGCCCTGTGAGGAGAGGCTGAGGGAGCTGGGGTTGCTTAGCCTCGAGAAGAGGAGACTCAGGGGTGACCTTATTGCTCTCTACAACTCCCTGAAGGGAGGTTGTAGACAGGCAGAGGTTGGTCTCTTCTCCCAGGCAGCCAGCACCAGAACAAGAGGACACAGTCTCAAGCTGTGCCAGGGGAGGTTTAGGCTGGAGGTTAGGAGGAAGTTTTACACAGAGAGAGTGATTGCCCATTGGAATGTGCTGCCCAGGGAGGTGGTGGAGTCACCATCGCTGGAGGTGTTCAGGAGGAGACTTGATGGGGTCCTTGGTGCCATGGGTTAGTTGGTTGGATTGGTGTTGGATGATAGGTTGGACGCGATGATCTTGAAGGTCTCTTCCAACCTGGTCTGGTCTATTCTATTCTATTCTATTCTATTCTATTCTATGCCATGTTTCTGAGAGATTGGGATACTACTGTGATCAAAAATGTCAAAGAGAAGCTTTAATTTCTCTGGGAGGGCAGTGTTTAGTTATGGGGGCATTCTTTAGCTTGTGTTTTGCTTTAAGAATGTTATGTTTTGGGTACTTGAAATGGTTTCATCTCTTAACTTAGAAGCAGATCAATGTTTCATATATCAAATAACCTCTGCTTATAAATCAGAAATGCAATATATTTTTCTTTACATGTTGTCAGTAATGTCTGTATCAGGTAGTTATTTGGTGGTTGCATCCCCATCCCTGAAGGTGTTTAAAAGACCTAGAGATGTGGTGCTGAGGGCCATGGGTTAGCACCAGATTTGATAGAGTTACATAATGGATGTACTTAGTGATCATAAAGGGTCTTGTGCAGCCAAAATGATTCTATAATTCTAAATAGAACTCTGATTTCTCTTCCATCCTCTTTGGTCATCACACTGACCTTTGTCATGCCTATATAAGATCATAGACTCAGAGGACCAGAGGAGACTGAACTGGAGGCGCTTCCCCCTGCCCCAAATGAAAATTGGTGGCTTCTGTGTCTTTGTCTACACCTTGGGGTTTGTGTTGGGGGGATGTTGGTGTGTTGGGGGTGTGTGTATTGGGGGGGTGTTGGTGTGTTGGGAGTGTGTGTTTGGGGGGTGTTGGTATGTTGGGAGTGTGTGTTGGGGGGGTGTAGGTGTGTAGGGGGATGTGTGTTGGGGCTGTGTGTGTGTTGGGGGTATGTTGGCGTGTTGGGGGGGTGTTGGGGGTGTGTTGGTGTGTTGGGGGGGTGTGTTTGGGGGGTGTTGGTGTGTTGGGGGTGCGTGTTGGAGTGTGTGTGTTGGGGGTGTGTTGGTGTGTTGGGGGGGTGTGTTGGGGGGGTGTTGGTGTGTTGGGGGGGTGTTGGTGTGTTGGGAGTGTGTGTGTTGGGGTGTGTTGGGGGGGTGTTGGGGGGGTGTGTGTTGGGGGGGTGTTGGTGTGTTGGGAGTGTGTGTGTTGGGGGGGTGTTGGGGCTGTGTGTTGGGGGGGGTGTTGGTGTGTTGGGGGGGTGTGTGTTGGGGGGGTGTTGGGGCTGTGTGTTGGGGGGGTGTTGGTGTGTTGGGAGTGTGTGTGTTGGGGTGTGTTGGGGGGGTGTTGGGGGGGGTGTGTGTTGGGGGGTGTTGGTGTGTTGGGAGTGTGTGTGTTGGGGGGGTGTTGGGGCTGTGTGTTGGGGGGGTGTTGGTGTGTTGGGGGTGTGTGTTGGGGGTGTGTTGGTGTGTTGGGAGTGTGTGTGTTGGGGGGTGTTGGGGCTGTGTGTTGGGGGGGTGTTGGTGTGTTGGGGGTGCGTGTTGGGGTGTGTGTGTTGGGGGGGTGTTGGTGTGTTGGGGGTGCGTGTTGGGGTGTGTGTGTTGGGGGGGTGTTGGTGTGTTGGGAGTGTGTGTGTTGGGGGGGTGTTGGGGCTGTGTGTTGGGGGGGTGTTGGTGTGTTGGGGGTGTGTGTTGGGGGTGTGTTGGTGTGTTGGGAGTGTGTGTGTTGGGGGGGTGTTGGGGCTGTGTGTTGGGGGGGTGTTGGTGTGTTGGGGGTGCGTGTTGGGGTGTGTGTGTTGGGGGGATGTTGGTGTGTTGGGGGTGCGTGTTGGGGTGTGTGTGTTGGGGGGGTGTTGGTGTGTTGGGAGTGTGTGTGTTGGGGGGGTGTTGGGGCTGTGTGTTGGGGGGGGTGTTGGTGTGTTGGGGGTGCGTGTTGGGGTGTGTGTGTTGGGGGGGTGTTGGTGTGTTGGGAGTGTGTGTGTTGGGGGGGTGTTGGGGCTGTGTGTTGGGGGGGGTGTTGGTGTGTTGGGGGTGCGTGTTGGGATGTGTGTGTTGGGGGGGGTGTTGGTGTGTTTGGAGTGTGTGTGTTGGGGGTGTGTTGGGGCTGTGTGTTGGGGGGATGTTGGTGTCTTGGGGGTGTGTGTGTTGGGGTGTGTTGGGGGTGTGTTGGGGGTGTGTGTGTTGGGGGGGGTGTTGGTGTGTTGGGGGGGTGTTGGGGGGTGTATGTTGATAGTATGTTGGCGTGTTGGGGGGCTGTTGAGGGGGTGTTGGTGTGTTGGGGGGCCTACTGTCTAGTTTTTAGGGTTTGTTTTTTTTAGTGACTCCTTAAAGCACTCTTTTGAAATGTTTTCTTTTTCTTACTATTGGAGAGTTTTCTGTCCATCTGTTCTGAATCTTTCTGACTGCCAGTTAAGGTCATTGTTTCTTACCCTGTTAACCATGGTCCCCAAAGTCAAATGTAGAAGACTGCATTTTTAAGACATGTTTAAGACTTTGTCCCTCCGCAGTCTTCCTTTCCCTGGACTAAATATCAGTTCTTTCAGGCTTCCCTCTGTGTAGTCTTTATTCTGACATCTCTCATTATGCTCAATTTTACATCTCTGGGCCCTCTCTTATCACTGTTTTGAAACACAGAACCTAAGACATGTCCCAGGGCTCCAGCTTGAGCCCATCCTCTTCCTCAGTAAAAAATTGTTTTGTGTCTTCTGCATTTTAATTCCTTTCAAGAGTATCTGAAGGGGGCCTACAAGAGGGCTGGGGAGGGACAGGATGTGGCTCAGTTGGTAGTGCATAAGACCCTTAATGGGAAGGTCGTGAGTTCAAGCCTGCAGTGGGCAGTAGTGACCTCCCTGCTCTAGTCATGAGGTCTGTGGTGACAGTATCACAGTATCGCCAAGGTTGGAAGAAACCTCAAGGATCATCCAGTCCAACCTGTCACCACAGCCCCATGACTAGACCATGGCACCAAGTGCCACATCCAATTCCCTCTTGAACACCTCCAGGGATGGTGACTCCACCACCTCCCCATGCAGCCCATTCCAATGACCAATGACTCTCTCAGTGAAGAACTTTCTCCTCACCTCCAGCCTAAACTTCCCCTGGCACAGCTTGAGACTGTGTCCTCTTGTTCTGGTGCTGCTTGCCTGGGAGAAGAAACCAACCCCTTCCTGGCTACAACCTCCCTTCAGGTAGTTGTAGAGGGCAATGAGGTCACCCCTGAGCCTCCTCTTCTCCAGGCTAAGCAACCCCAGCTCCCTCAGCCTCTCCTCACAGAGCTGTGCTCCAAACCCCTCCCCAGCTTTGTTGCCCTTGTTGACAGGTTGGACTCGATGATCTTTGAGGTCTCTTCCAACCTTAGTGATACTGAATCTACTGACCTCTCAGGATCTCAGGTAGTGATAGGACTAGGGGGAATGGAATGAAGCTGGAGGTGGGGAGATTGAGGCTGGAGGTGAGGAGGAAGTTCTTCCCCATGAGAGTGGTGAAGCCCTGCAATGGGTTGTCCAGGGAGGTGGTTGAGGCCCCAACCCTGGACGTGTTTAAGCCCAGGCTGGCTGAGGCTGTGGCCAGGCTGATCTAGTGTGGGGTGTCCCTGCCCATGGCAGGGGGGTTGGAACTAGATGATCCTTGTGGTCCCTTCCAACCCTGACTGATACTATGATACTATGAACTTTTGCTGTGTTTTATAGAAGGGGTTGTTATGCAGCATCATGATACTGATTTCTACCTTCTAAACTATTATAAACCCTACAGCCTGTCCCACAGTTGTTGCCTGGGAAGCTGGTCTCCTTCCTGTGTGTGTGCAGTGGGGTAGTCCTTTCTGTATAGATCCCTGTCTTCTTGCCTGGTAGCTATCATCTTGGTGTTTTTCAGACCATTTCTTGGCTTGATCAATGTAATTTTGAACCCTTCTCATCCATCCACCTTTGTGTCATCTGCAGATCTAGTGACTCCTCTTTATTTTATCATCTGGTTTGCTAATGAAGATACTGAACCCAAGAGAAAACCTGTATTTGGTGTGTCTTTCCACAACCACTGTAAGCTGTCAGTAAGTGCCAGTTTGTGGGTGGTTGGTGTGTGTTTGTTTGTTCCTTCTGCATTTCTACCTGCAGTCTATCTTATCTTCTAAGTGCTATTTCCCCAGCTGGTGGGAAACTGAGGTAGTATTGGAACTTAGCAAAAATCAGAATATAGCTTTTAATACTTCTCCAGTCTAGTATCTTTTGTGCTACAGAATGTTATTGGATTGATCTGGCATCACTGATTCTTGAGAGATACTACTGCCTGCTCTTAGAGCTGCAGTTTCTTCTCTGTTCCTTATTTGCTCCTGTGGTTGGCCAAGAACTGAAGTTCAGCTGCCTGGTGCAGAGTAACTCCACTTAGGTGAGATGCAGGAGTGGAGCATGAGGTTCTCTGCCTGCTGCTGCTGTGCCACTGTGGTACTGTACTTTGACAGCCTGTGGGGCTGCAGCTGGATTAGGAGGAAGGCAGACCTGGTGGGTGCCTTAGAGGATTGTTTCCAGAAGATATCTATGTCTTTAAATATTAATGACTTGGTTGCTGCTTGTTTGACCACATTGTTGAATAAGCAATAAACTGTTTTTCCTATAGATTTGCCTTAGAGGTATTCTCCACAGTGTAATAAACCTGGGTCTCCACTCCTTCTCTTTTTAACTTGTGCCACCTTCTTCAAGCAATGCCTACAGTACTGCACCTATATAATTTTCACCTCGAGCATGCCACATCCAGCATTCCAAATCCATCAGATTTCAAGATCATTGCATCCAACCTATCATCCAACACCACCTAATCAACTAAACCATTCAGCCAAGCACCCTGTCAAGTCTCCTCCTGAATACCTCCAGTGAGGTGATTCCACCACCTCCCCGGGCAGCCCATTCCAATGGGCAGTCACTCTCTCTGTGTAAAACTTCCTCCTAACCTCCAGCCTGAGAACAGGAGACTGAGAGGGGAATCTTATCAATGCTTGTAACTATATAAAGGTTGAAGGTCAAGAGGATGAGGCTGGGCTCTTTTCAGTGGTGCCCAGTGATAGGACAAGGTGTAGTAGGCACAAACTAGAACACACATTTAAACATAAGGAAAAACTCCTTGCCTGTGAAAGTACTGACGCACTGGACCAGGCTACCCAGAGTGGCTGTGGGAGTCTTCTTCCCTGGAGGCTTTCAAAACCCACCTAGATACATTTAGAGGACACAGTCTCAAGCAGTGCCAGGGGAGGTTCAGGCTGGATGTTAAGAAGAAGTTCTTCCCAGAAAGAGAGATTGGCCATTGGAATGTGCTGCTCAGGGAGGTGGTGGAGTCACCATCACTGGAGGTGTTTAGGAAGAGGCTGGATGGGTTGCTTGGTGCCATGGTTTAGTTGGTTAGATGGTGTTGGGTGACAGGTTGGACTCGATGATCTTTGAGGTCTCTTCCAACCTTTGTGATACTGTGAAGTGATGCTGCTTTAGCTCAGGGTGTTGGAATAGATAACCTCCAGAGTTCCTTTCCAACCCCTACCTGTGGTTCTGTGACATAATGATTTAAAATATCAGGGCTGCATGCAGAGCACTTGAGCCAGCTCTTCCCTTTTGCGTTCTGCTGGCTGCCGAGAGTCCCACAGACAGAGTTCATGTAACCTTCTTTCAGTCCTCACAGGAGGAAAAGATCTGTGGGAGCCTCAGGTCCAGGGTACCTTCTGATACGTGGGGGGGGTGAGCTGTAGATAATCCTTGCAGCTGTCAGTACAGCTGTCATGAGCACATTGAGTGGCACGTGGAGTTCATGAAGGCGAATGCGAGAACACGTTTGCAGGAGGCAGAGCACCGCATTAAAGAATCCATTTGCTTAGTTGTCTTTAGCAAGGCAGCATGAGAGGGCAGCCTAACCCCAAATGCAGTCATACTGTGTTCTTTTGCTGGCCCTAGAGGGCAGAGTTAAAATCAGAGGGTGGGGTTAGCATGTGTTGTCCATAGCCCTAGCTTAAATGTGTGTCTCATTTTGAATATACATAGTAAAATCTCTAGTTTAAATGTAGATGCATTTAACATATGAGAGAGGGGTACCAGGCAGCACTGTTTGACTATTCATTTAGTTCAGTTAATCTTCTCTCAGAAGCTACTTACTTGAAAACTTGCTCCAGTCTTAGTATGTTTCTTCCCAATTTGCTGTTTGATCTTTAATCTGCAAGTTTAAGAATGAACTGTGATGAAATAGCATCGGTACCAGATGCATTTGTTGTCTTGAACTACCAGATCAAGATAAAAATGCTTTAAAGGTTTCTATAGCAAATATGCAGAGAAGTAATTGCTTAAAAAGAAAGAAATGAAGTAAACTCTGTAGTAGAATCATAGTATTGTTTTAGTTGGAAAAGGCCTTTAAGATCGAGTCCAACCATTATCTCACTCTACCAAGGCTGGTGCTAAGCCATGTCCCTCAGCACCACATTGCTGTCTTCTAGATGCCTCCAGCACTGGGGCTTCAACCAGCTCCCTGGGGAGCCTGTTTTGAAAATCCTTGTAAGTCAAGAAGTTTCTTCGAATATTCAACCTAAACCTCCTCTGTTGCAACTTGAGGCCATTTCCTCTCATCCTCTCTCTTGTTAATAGTGAGATGAGATGAAAGCCTACCTGGCTCCAACCTCCTTTCAGGTAGTCGTAGAGAGCAAGGTCTTTCTGAAGCCTGCTCTTCTTCAGGCTAAACAACCCCAGTTCCCTCACCTGCTCCTTGGAAGACCTGTTTTCCAGACTCTTCACCAGCTTTGTTGACTCTTTTCTGCACCTCCTCTAGCATCTGAATGTCTTTCTTGTAATTATGTAATTTGGGATCCATCCTAGGGTGCTGAGAGAGCTGGCAGATGAGCTGCCAAGCCGCTCTCCATCATTTTCCTCCAGTCCTGGCTCACCAGTGAGGTCCCATGTGACTGGAAACTGGCCAATGTGGTCCCCATCCATAAGAAAGGTAGGATGGAGGAACCTGGAAACTCCAGGCCTGGCAGCCTGAGCTCAGTGCCAGGGGAAGTGATGGAGCAGATTATCCTGGGGGCAATAACTGCGCACCTGAAGGATGGCCAAGGGCTCAGGTCCAGCCAGCATGGATTTAGGAAGGGCAGGTCCTGCCTCTCCAACCTGATCTCCTTCTATGATCAGGTGACCCGTCTGGTGGATGTGGGGCAGGCTGTGGATGTGGTCTGCCTGGACTTCAGCAAGGCCTTTGACACCGTCCCCCACAGCAAACTGCTGGCTAAGCTGTCAGCTCGTGGCTTGGACCACTACACTCTGTGCTGGGTTAGGAACTGGCTGGAGGGCCGGGCCCAGAGAGTGGTGGTGAATGGTGCCACATCCAGCTGGCTGCCAGTCACCAGTGGTGTGCCCCAGGGATCAGTGCTGGGCCCCATCCTCTTTAACATCTTCATTGATGATCTGGATGAGGGGATTGAGTCAGTCATCAGCAAGTTTGCAGATGACACCAAGTTAGGGGCAGATGTTGGTCAGTTAGAGGGTAGAAAGGCTCTGCAGAGGGACCTCGACCGACTGGACAGGTGGGCAGAGTCCAACGGGATGGCATTCAACAAGTCCAAGTGCCAGGGGCTGCACTTTGGCTACGGCAATCCCATGCAGAGCTACAGGCTGGGGTCAGAGTGGCTGCGAGCTGCCAAACAGAGAGGGACCTGGGGGTGCTGATCAACAGCCGCCTGAATATGAGCCAGCAGTGTGCCCAGGTGGCCAAGAGGGCCAATGGCATCCTGGCCTGCATTAGGAATAGTGTGGCCAGCAGGAGGAGGGAGGTCATTGTGCCCCTGTACTCTGCATTGGTTAGGCTGCACCTTGAGTCCTGTGTCCAGTTCTGGGCCCCTCAGTTTAAGAAGGACATCAAAACACTTGAATGTGTCCAGAGAAGGGCAACAAGGCTGGGGAGAGGCCTTGAACACAGCCCTGTGAGGAGAGGCTGAGGGAGCTGGGATTGTTTAGCCTGGAGAAGAGGAGGCTCAGGGGTGACCTCATTGCCCTCTACAACTACCTGAGGGGTGGTTGTGGCCAGGAGGGGGTTGGTCTCTTCTCCTAGGCAGCCAGCACCAGAACAAGAGGACACAGTCTCAAGCTGCGCCAGGGGAGGTTTGGACTTGAGGTGAGGAGGAAGTTCTTCACTGAGCGAGTCGTTCGTCATTGGAATGTGCTGCCCAGGGAGGTGGTGGAGTCCCCATCCCTGGAGGTGTTCAAGAGGAGATTGGATGTGGCACTTGGTGCCATGGTCTAGTCATGGGGTCTGTGTTGATAGGTTGCACTCGATGATCCTCGAGGTCCTTTCCAACCTAAGTCATACTGTGATACTGTGATGTCCCCCAAAATTAAACACAGTACTCAAGGCGTGCTCTCACCAGTGCTGAGTCCAGGAGGACAGTCGCTTCCCTGGTCCTGCTGCTCATATCATTCCTGCTACACCCCACACATACACAGACTAGTATGTGGACTGCCTCCATGTTTCCCTTTTCCTTTGTTCTTTTTTTTCCTCTCTCTAGTAACATTAACACTTCAGCTGTCCCAGTTAGGCTTTAAAATTCATGCTTTAGCTAGTACAACCTGGCTTGTCTGGTTTCCCTTCACTTTGTTGCTTATTAGCTGTCTGAAGATAAGTTTAGCTAGGCCACTGCTAACAGACAAGTATTATCATTTTAGTGTTAAGAACTTTGAAGTTGCAGAGTATCAATGAGGTGGGAAAAAGCCATTTGTAGATAGATGCAAAAGATGCAGTACCTGGGATCTTCTGTCAGCCAAAGAATTTCTTTAGTCTCTGAGATTGAGGCAAGGTTTTAGGAGTTGGATGGTGTTTTTCTTCCCTTTCTGGTCCCTTTTGAGAGGGATCAAAATTGCATGGCCAAAGTTTCAAACTTTCCAATTTGTGTGGTTTTGTTGTGTGTTTGCTTAATGTTGCTCTTTCCTCCCTTTGACTTTCACGTTTTGTTCTGGACCGTTGAAACTTGCACGAGTTGGGGACTGCTGGGGCAAAATGAGCAAGGATGGACAAAACTCTTAACAAGAAGAGCAAAGTCTGTGTATGATCCTTTACTGTTTCCTGAGTTGTTCCAGCCTCATTAATCAGTGCTGGTGCTGTGGAGGCTGTGTGGTGTGTTATGTTGCCAGCACAGCAGCTTCTCCGTCCCTTTCCCCCACCCCCTGCGTGCCTGCACGGTGGGGAAAACTAGAGAGGGAAGCCATCAATCTTTCCAGTTGTTGATGTCAGCAGTGATTCTCCCATTGACTTCCTGCTCTCTCTGTCATGCCCACCACCTGCATTTAGAATTAGCTCTGATGCTGCAGATCTCGCTTGGCTCTTCACCTGTTCTGCCCCAACTAAATAGCTGTTAAGATGAAGCAGAGCAGCTAAATGCTATAGCATGTGAATAGTAACCACCAGTGTGGGTTGTGGGGTCAGTTTTGTTGCAGCTGCTATTGTAATACTGTCATCATTTTCTGTAGCAGTGTGGGTATGGGGTCAGAAATCTCTTGCTTGTGTTTCAGCCCAAAGGTGAGCTTGCAAGCAAGTCTCTCTGTTAATGTAAAGATGAAGCTATTTACTGTATGTACTGTAGGTAGTCAGAAGTCTGTTTCTCATTACTTACCTTGCTCAGATTGATTTATGAGCAAAAGTCCAAAGAAATTAGTCAGTGTGAAGCTTTGTCCTTACCTTCAGTTATTCAGAGGATACAAGTGAAAAAAGACTTTTTGGGGTTTGATTTTTCTGTCTCTCTCTCTGGCTAGTCAGGATCTTGAAAAATCCTAAGCGTCCATCTCCCCCATCACTGATTGAGAAGTTGAGATATTCTGCCTCTCCACTTCAAGGGCAGGGTTAATGCCATCATTTTATGGTGTGGTGTCTCAGGCAGCAGGTCGAAATCAGACTCTAACCAACTAATTTTTTAATGTCTTCTTTTATGTAATTGTACAAATGCTTTTTGATACCAATCCTGAGAATTGCATATTGCCAACTTTCTCCTGCTTCCTCAAGTGGGTGCTAAGCTTCTCCTGATTTTAGAATAGAATAGAATAGAATAGAATAGAATAGAATAGAATAGAATAGAATAGAATAGAATAGAATAGGATAGACCAGGTTGGAAGAGAACTTGAATATCATCGTGTCCAACCTATCATCCAACACCACCCAACCAACTAACCCATGCAACCAAGCACCCTGTCAAGTCTCCTCCTGAGAACCTCCAGCGATGGTGACTCCACCACCTCCCTGGGCAGCACATTCCAAGGGGCAATCACTCTCTCTGTGTAAAATTTCCTCCTGACCTCCAGCCTAAACCTCCCCTGGTGCAGCCTGAGACTGTGTCCTCTTATTCTGGTGCTGGCTGCCTGGGAGAAGAGAACAACCTCTGCCTGTCTACAACCTCCCTTCAGGTAGTTGTAGAGAGCAATAAGGTCACCCCTGAGTCTCCTCTTCTCCAGGCTAAGCAGCCCCAGCTCCCTCAGCCTCTCCTCATAGGGCTTGTGTTCCAAGCCCCTCACCAACTTTGTTGCCCTTCTCTGTCCACCTTCCAGCAAGTCAACCTCCTTCCTAAACTCAGGGGCCCAGAACTGGACACAGTACTCGAGGTGTGGCCTAACCAGTGCAGAGTACAGGGGCACAATGACCTCCCTGCTCCTGCTGGCCACACTGTTCCTGATGCAGGCCAGGATGCCATTGGCCCTCCTGGCTGCCTGGGCACACTGCAGGCTCATGTTCAGCCTACCATCAACCAGTATCCCCAGGTCCCTCTCTGCCTGGCTGCTCTCAGCCACTCTGACCCCAGCCTGTAGCACTGCCTGGGGTTGTTGTGGCCAATGTGTAGAACCTGGCATTTGGATGTGTTCAATCTCATGCCCTTGGACTCTGCCCATCTGTCCAGCCTGGCAAGGTCCCTCTGCAGAGCTCTCCTACCCTCTAACAGATCAATTCCTGCCCCCAGCTTGGTGTCATCTGCAAATTTATTGATGATGGACTCAATGCCCTTGTCCACATCATCAATAAAGATACTGAACAGGATGTATGGCATACTGAGAAAAGCTCTTGCTTTGGTCAAGGAGAGCAGTATTAGATTTTGGAAGCTCTCATCTTTTCCAGTCTATTTTTTTTGCATTAAAAAGGGATGAGGCCATACTGCAGAGTGTTGGGGCCAGACTTCAGCCCTCCTGCTCTGGGGCAAGGATGTGATGCTTATGCCTAATTTGAGAGCATTTTGACATTGATAGTTTTTCCGTGTAAGGAGTAGTAGTTGTTTACCTCATTGTGGAAAAGGAGGTTAGGTAGGAGAACACCTGAATCATAATTGAGTTTGGTGCCAAGCTTCATAGAAACATAGAATCATTTTGGTTGGGAAAGAACCTTAAGGTTGAGTTCAACCACTGTCTAACTCTACCAAGGCTGCTGCTAAACCATGTCTCTCAGCACCATATTGCTGTGTCACTGGAACACCTCTAGGGATGGAGATTCAACCAACTCCCTGGGGAGCCTGTTACAGTGAGGATGTTTCTTCTAATAGCCAACCTCAACCTCCTCTGTTGCAACTTGAGGCCATTTCCTCTCATCCTGTCTCTTAGAAGAGATCAGGATCTCAGGTAGTGCTAGGACTAGGGGGAATGGAATGAAGCTGGAGGTAGGGAGATTCAGGCTGGAGGTGAGGAGGAAGTTCTTCCCCATGAGAGTGGTGAAGCCCTGGAATGGGTTGTCCAGGGAGGTGGTCGAGGCCCCGTCCCTGGAGGTGTTTAAGCCCAGGCTGGCAGAGGCTGTGGCCAGGCTGATCTAGTGTGGGGTGTCCCTGCCCATGGCAGGGGGGTTGGAACTAGCTGATCCTTGTGGTCCCTTCCAACCCTGACTGATACTATGATACTATCAACACCCACCTGGCTCCAGCCTCCTTTCAGGGAGTTGTAGAGAGCAAGGTCTTTTTGAAGCCTGCTCTTCTTCAGACTAAACAACCCCAGTTCCCTCAGCTGCTCCTCACAAGACCTGTTCCCCACACCCTTCCCCAGCTTTGTTGACTTTCTCTGGACCTGTTCCAGTACCTCAGTGCCTTTCTTCATTTAGAAATGCTGCTGAGAACTGCGCTGTGGTGTTTGGAATTGCTGCTCAGACGTCCGATTGAGACAAAACCAATAGTAGGTGTTACACCATCTGTCATACACTGTGCTTTTAACAGGAGTGGAGATCAACATACAGCACTATGGTGTAGGTGCACACACCACACAGAGTTAAACACATGAACAGCAGGCTCACACTGTGCTTACTACAGATGTCTGAATGAGTGAGTGCCCGTGGGCTGGAGCTGCATGTCTTGTGGCTTTCACTCTGCTCCGTTGGGAAGTCTTCACTCCTTTTGTTTTTATCCTTTTCCAACTCCAATCCTTGGGAGCACACAGCTCGCATCCCCTGACCTAACAGCTTCATTGAAGTGCATTCCAGCCTCATGATTTCATGGTACCAGGCAGAACTCCCCTGCCACGTTGCTATGCTGCCCGCTGCTTCTCACAGAGTGAACAAACATGGAACATAAACTGTCTCCAAAGGGGCAATGTTCTCTGTATATTTTTAGTGCTAGAAATCCAGGACTCATTTAAGGGTGTTTTGTGGGGACTTGTATTTTTTTAAACACAAACTCCTGCTCACACAATGGAATATTTCATACTGCCCAATTTGCTGTAACATGTCATGCTTTATGTTGTTAAATGGAATCAAAGGATTTAAAGACTCCTAGTCAAATTGGTCCCTCAGCTTGGAGCCAGGGTGGGTTTGTTCTTTGTCATGTATTTGCTAGTGCTTTACCCAGGTCCAGCCTAGCTCAGTTTTCATTATTGGATTTAACTTGTTCCTGCAAGTTCCACACTTTAGGTTAAGCAATCGCTGAGCCTAGGCTCAGTATAATGCTGCTACTGTTTGTTCCTCATATTTAACTTGATATTTATTGCCCATATGCTGAACAAACCTTTCAGAAATGGTTGTTTACATGTAAGCACCATTAAAGATGCCATGCTTGCTGACACAGATACTCTCTTTACTGGACAGAGAACTTTGTTCTCTCTTTATATGGACCTTTGTCCATTTTACATTGTACTTGGGAGTTTGCTTTGCAGCATATAATGTTAATTGATGTTAAAACTGAGACGTTACTTAGGTTTGTTGGAATACTCTGTTTGGGCTCCCCAGTTCAAGAAAGACAGAGGACTGGTGGAGAGAATCCAAGGGAGAGCCATGAGGTTGATTAGGGGACTTGAGCATCTCCCCTATGAAGAGAGACTGAGATCCCTGGGGCTGTTTAGCCTTGAGATGAGAAGACTGAGAGGGGATCTCATCAACATGTATAAATTTTACACAGAGAGAGTGATTGCCCATTGGGAGTGGGCTGCCTGGGGAGGTGGTGGAGTCACCATCTCTGGAGGTGTTCAGGAGGAGACTTGACAGGGTGCTTGGTGCCATGGTTTAGTTGGTTGGGTGGTGTTGGATGATAGGTTGGACTCGATGGTCTTGAAGGTCTCTTCCAACCTGGTTTATTCTATTCTATTCTATTCTATTCTACTCTACTCTATTCTACTCTACTCTACTCTACTCTACTCTACTCTACTCTACTCTACTCTATTCTAAATATCTGAGGGCTGGGTGTCAAGTGGAAGGGGCCAGGCTCTTTTCAGTGGTGCACAGTAATAAGAAACAAAGGGTTCAAACTTGAATGCAGAAGGTTTCACCTTAACACGAGGAGAAGCGTCTTTACAGTGAGGGTGACAGAGCACTGGAACAGGCTGCCCAGTCTCCTTCTCTGGAGACTTTCAAACCCCACCTGGCTGCATTCCTGTGCAGACTACCCTAAGTGATCCTGCTTTGGTAGGGGGGGTTGGACTGGATGATCTACATAGAACTACATAGAATAAACCAGGTTGGAAGAGACCTTCAAGATCATCGCGTCCAACCCATCAACCAATCCAACACCACCTAAACTGCTAAACCACGGCACCAAGCACCCTATCATGTCTCCTCCTTTGAGGTCCCTTCTAACCTCTAATATGCTGTGATACTGTGATCTATAATTATTTCATTATTGCCCTTCAAATATTTGGGGTGAGTACAGGAGTAGAATGCAGAGTTTATCTTGAGACACTGATGTCTCGTATTTTCTTGGTGAAAATCACTCTCAGGCTGCCTGTTTAAATGCCACTATTGCATTTGCAATAGTGGCAATACCTACTTGAGTATATTGCAATCAAATGAGGACACAAAATTTTGCCAATACATAAAATATGTTCCTAGTGATGTAATCTACAGACTGGAGGGTTATCTGGGGAGGGGAAGAGGCAGATCAGGAACATGTCATGGGAAGCATGTGAAGCAGGAACTGTGGTTGCATGCAAGGGAATGGAGTCTGTGTGACTTGGGGACCCACAGAGTTTGTAGACAGAACTGTTCTGCTGAGGCTCAGGGTGCAAGCTATTTTTTTTGGTCAAGATATTGGCACCTGAGCAGGTCTGTGCTGACTGCACATAGATTCCCATTTTAGAACAGAATAGAATAGAATTAACTGTGTTGGAAAAGGCCTTTGAGATCATAGAGTCCAACCTATCACCCAACACCGTCTAATCAACTAAACCATGGCACCAAGTGCCTCATCCAGGCTCTTCCTAAACACCTCCAGTGATGGTGACTCCACCACCTCCCTGGGCAGCACATTCCAATGGCCAATCTCTCCTTCTGTCAAGAATTTCTTCCTAACATCCAGCCTAAACTTCCCCTGGCACAGCTTGAGACTGTGTCCTCTTGTTCTGGTTGCCTGGGAGAAGAGACCAACCCCCACCTGGCTACAGCCTCCCTTCAGGTAGTTGTAGAGAGCAATAAGGTCTCCCCTGAGCCTCCTCTTCTCCAGGCTAAGCAACCCCATTTTCTGGTATAACTTCCCCCAGGGGGTAGAGCTGATTCTGCAGTGGTGTGGCACTAGCTTCAAGGTCCCAGGGAAGAGAAGTGATAACATCAGAAGATACTGAAGAGGACACACCTTGAGTACTGTGTACAGTTTTAGGCCCTTTGCTACAAGAAAGACATTGATGTGCTGCAGCAGTCCAGAGGGGAGCAGTGAGGCTGTTGAAGGGTCTGGAGAACAAGTTTTCTCATGAGGAGTGACTGAGGGAATTGGGGTTGTTCTGTCTGGACAAAAGGGGGCTGAGGAAGACCTTCTCACTCTCTACAACTACCTGGAAGGAGGTTGGAGTGAGGCTGGTCTAATCTGTGTAGTAACAAGTAATCAGATGAGAGGAAATTACCTCAAGTTGCACCAGGGGAGGCTTGGATTGAATATTAGAAGCAACTTCTTCACTGAAGTGTTAAGAATCTGGCTGCAGTCCTTGTCCAGGTAATCACTTAGTGAGAAGTGAGTAGGATCTGTCAGTGGTGATAAATACTCTCACGTGTTTTTATAGGAAGCAGAGGTGTCAAATGGCAAACAAGAAAATTGAGGAGCATAACTATTTTTGTGTGAAGGAAAGCAGTCATGGTTGGTCAAGGGTTGGAGCACAAGAACTGGAAGTCAGAATTGCTGCTGAAAGAAATAATGTGCTTTTCACTGAGGCAATTACCTTGCCCCTCCTTTGCTGGTGATTCTTTAAGAACTTTTAGGAGCTGACTCCAGAATATATGAGAAGTCAAGAAGATGTTTGGGATGGGGTCAAGTGGTTACCACCAGGGCTTAAAGGTGTAGTCATTTGTGAGCAGGAGAAATTGGCATGGCTGCTGGCCCAGACCTGCTCTTACCTGTCAGCACAAACACTGATAAGAAAACTGTCTTGATCTGAAAACCACCAGGCTTAGTTTGAAAACAAGGGTAATTTTTCTGCAGGTTTTGAAGGAAATAGGCTAAGCTTTTCTGAGGTCAGTTTTTCCACAGTTAATAGTAATCACAGTATCACAGTATCAGCAAGGTTGGGAGAGACCTCAAAGGTCTCACTACCAACCCCATGACTTGTGTGACTTCTTGTATGGCACCAAGTGCCACATACAATCCCCTCTTGAACACCTCCAGGGATGGGGACTCCACCACCTCCCTGGGCAGTACATTCCAATTATTAATGACTCTCTCAGTGAAGAACTTTCTCCTCACCTCCAGCCTAAACCTCCCCTGCTACAGCTTGAGACTGTGTCCTCTTGTTCTGGTGCTGGTTGCCTGGGAGAAGAGACCAACCCCCACCTGGCTACAACCACCTTTCAGGTAGTTGTAGAGAGCAATGAGGTCACCCCTGAGCCTCCTCTTCTCCAGGCTAAGCAACCCCAGCTCCCTCAGCCTCTCCTCACAGGGCTGTGCTCAAGGCCTCTCCCCAGCCTTGTTGCCCTTCTCTGGACACCTTCAAGTCTCTCAATGTCCTTCTGAAACTGAGGGGCCCAGAACTGGACACAGGACTCAAGGTGTGGCTTAACCAATGCAGTGTACAGGGCACAATGACTTCCCTGCTCCTGCTGGCCACACTATTCCTAATACAGGCCAGCATGCCTTTGGCCTTCTTGGCCACCTGGGCACACTGCTGGCTCATGTTTAGGCAGCCGTGAATCAGCACCCCCAGGCAATGGTACCTGGTACTGACTTTTGCTGCCAATGGCTGTGATTTCATAGTTGTGTGACTTTATTCCACCATACATTTGTAAGAGGACCACAGGGATGAAAATCCTCTACATTGGTAAATAAATTCTCTCTGGCTTGTTATAGATGTTGCTTACTAAGATCCATCAGGAAAAGAAATCACACAGCCGGAGGGAGGCACGGTGAGGTTGGAGTTCCTGCTGCACAGCGAAGGCTGAGGGTTTGCACTGTGCAGCTTTGTGACTGGGACTCCCTGCTGGTGTTGGTGGGACCCTCATTTATAAGCCAGGCAGTCTTGCATGCTCTTACAGCTTGGCATGTAGCAAGCAGTTTCACATCAAACACTGCCCAGTTACTTCTGAATATGGTAGAATTCTTTGGAAAGGTCAGAGAAGTAATTGATCATATGCTGACAGCTTGGGGCTCTGAGAAAATGGATGGAGGGCTGGGATGCAGGAAAATAAACTTTCCAAGATGATAACTCTCACTTAGCCAAGCTATACATGGCTTAATTTTTTTCCACCTTTGCCCACAACCTCAGCTTCTTAATGTTCCTTTTTTATTATTTTAGTTTTACTGCTTCTCAGTGACCTCTCTTTGGCTCTTGATGTTTTCATGCTCCTGATGCATCCACAGTATTCCCAGGGTAATCCCAAGCTCTAGAAGTATTTCCCTGTAGAGCCCTTTTAGAAACTCCTGTGCTGCCTAGAGAGGTAGTTTCAGAACTTTGATGTTCTCTTTAATTATTGTTTGACCTTTGGGTCAAGGACTATGTTGCTTGCAGGGACCTCTCAAAATATTCTTTACAGCTAGGAAAACAACATTTTGATGTTCCTGGGTGTTAAGACAGCAATCTGCTGGGATATGGCATATGTTTACCCCAGGTTTTTAGAACAGGATAAAATTAACCAGGTTGGAAAAGACCTTCGAGATCATGGAGTCCAACCTATCACCCAACACCATCTGATCAACTAAACCATGGCACCAAGTGCCTCATCCAGGCTCTTCCTAAACACCTCCAGTGATGGTGACTCCACCACCTCCCTGAGCAGCACATTCCAATGACAAATGACTCTCTAAGTGAAGAACTTTCTCCTCACCTCCAGCCTAAACCTCCCCTGGCACAGCTTGAGACTGTGTCCTCTTGTTCTGGTGCTGGTTTCCTGGGAGAAGAGACCAACCCCCACCTGGCTACAACCTCCCTTCAGGGAGCTGTAGAGAGCAATAAGGTCTCCCCTGAACCTCCTCTTCTCCAGGCTAAGCAACCCCAGCTCCCTCAGTCTCTCCTCACAGGGCTGTGCTCCAGACCCCTCCCCAGCTTTGTTGCCCTTTCCTGGACACTTTCCAGCAACTCAACATCTTTCCTAAACTGAGGAGCCCAGAACTGGACACAGGACTCAAGGTGTGGCCTAACCAGTGCTGAGCACAGGGCACAATGACTTCCCTGCTGCTGCTGGCCACACTGTTCCTGATGCAGGCCAGGATGCCATTGGCCCTCTTGGCCACCTGGGCACACTGCTGGCTCATGTTTAGGCAGCTGCCAATCAGCACCCCCAGGTCCCTCTCTGTTTGGCAGCTCTTCAGTCACTCTGACCCCAGCCTGTAGCACTGCATGGGGTTGCTGTGGCCAAAGTGCAGCACCTGGCACTTGGACTTGTTGAATGCCATCCTGTTGGACTCTGCCCATCTGTCCAGTCGGTCGAGGTCCCTCTGCAGAGCCCTTCTGCCCTCAAACTGACCAACATCTGCTCCCAACTTGGTGTCATCTGCAAACTTGCTGATGACTGACTCAATCCCCTCATCCAGGTCATCAATGAAGATATTGGAAGTTTAGCCTGGAGGTGAGGAGAAAGTTCTTCCCTTCTGAAGGGAGGTTGTAGCCAGGTGGGGGTTTGTCTCTTCTCCCAGGCAACCAGCACCAGAACAAGAGGACACAGTCTCAAGCTGTGCCAGGGGAAGTTTAGGCTGGAGGTGAGGAGAAAGTTCTTCACTGAGAGAGTCATTAGCCATTGGAATGTGCCTCCCAGGGAGGTGGTGGAGTCCCCATCCCTGGAGGTGTTCAAGAAGGGATTGGATGTGGCACTTGGTGCCATGGTCTAGTCATGAGGTCTGTGGTGACAGGTTGGACTCAATGATCCTCGAGGTCTCTTCCAACCTTAGTGATACTGTGATGCTGTGATATTAAAGAGGGGAGTCACCAGTGGGATCTGCCCAAAGCCTGTGTGTGTTAATGTTAACTTTACCAATGCTTTGCAACAGGGCGCGGTCATGGATCGGGTTTTCTCCGGTATCCAGCCAACTGGGACGCCTCACCTGGGCAACTACCTGGGAGCCATTCAGAACTGGGTGAATCTGCAGGAGGAATGCAGCTCAGTGCTGTATAGCATCATGGACATGCACTCTCTCACCGTGCCCAAGGAGCCAGCTGTCCTGCGCCAGAACATCCTGGACACCACGGCTGCCCTCCTCGCCTGCGGCGTTGACCCGAAGAAGTGCCTTCTGTTCCAGCAGTCACTGGTTAGTGCTCCTGTAACATGAGATGTGTTCCACATTAAGTGGCCTTGCACACAGGTTAATGAATCAGCACAGCCCTGCTGAACTCCTTTATCCTTTTTTGTATTGGGCATCCTGGAAAATGTTAGCAGTGTTGGGTTTCAGCCTTGTCCCTTGCTGGTGTTTGGAACTGTCTGAAACCATAACTGAGCAGTCCATTTAGGGATAAGTGCATTTGAAATGGCCCAAACAGACCTAGGAGTTGGTGTGGGTTAGGAGTAAAATGCTGAAAAGACCTCTTAGGAGAGTGTTAATTTACCTCTGGAAGCCTTGCATTAGTCACTAAAGCTGAGCTCATAAATGCATAAATGTAGTCTGTGAAACCCTAAAGGCAAGTAAAATATGTTTCTATGGGTTTGTATCAGCACTTAACACTTCATCTTTCAGCTGCACAGTATCTCCAACAAGTAATCAGTGTGGTAAGTTTTTGTGTCAGTTCCTTCATTACCAGGGAGTTGCCTTCTCTGGGATTTGTTTTTCCCTTCTTTACTATAACCTGCTTTGTACAGAATCATAGAATTATTTGAGTTGGAAAGGACCTTTAAAATCATAAAGTTCAACCATTATCTGACTCTGCCAAGTCTGGTGTAAACCATGTCCCTTGGCACCACATCTGTGTCTTTGAAACACCTCCAGGGATGGGGATTCTACCACCTCCCTAGGGAGCCTGTTCCAGTGTTTGAGAACCCTCTCAGTCAAGAATTTTCTACTAATATCCGATCTAAACCTCCCCTGATACAACTTAAGGCTATCTCCTCTCATCCTATCACTTTTTATGAGGGAGAAGAGACCAACACCCAGTTGTAGAGAGCAAGAAGGGCTCTCTTCATCCTCCTTTTCTCCAGGCTAAACAACCCCAGTTCCCTCAGCCACTCCTCACAAGACCTGTACTCCAGATGCTTCACCAACTTCATTGCCCTTCTCTGGACACACTCCAGCACCTCATAGTATCATAGTATCAGTCAGGGTTGGAAGGGACCACAAGGATCATCTAGTTCCAACCCCCCTGCCATGGGCAGGGACACCCCACACTAGATCAGCCTGGCCACAGCCTCAGCCAGCCTGGCCTTAAACACCCCCAGGGACAGGGCCTCGACCACCTCCCTGGACAACCCATTCCAGGACTTCACCACTCTCATGGGGAAGAACTTCCTCCTCACCTCCAGCCTCAATCTCCCCACCTCCAGCTTCATTCCATTCCCCCTAGTCCTATCACTCCCTGAGATCCTGAGCAGTCCCTCCCCAGCCTTCTTGTAGCCTCTTCAGATACTGGAAGGCCACAATGAGGTCACCCCAGAGACTTCTCTTCTCCAGACTCAACAGCCCCAACTCCTTCAGTCTGTCCTCACAGGAGAGGTGCTCCAGCCCTCTGCTCATCCTCGTAGCCCTTCTCTGGACACCTTGCAGCACCTCCAGATCCCTCTTGCCATAGGGGCTCCAGAACTGGAGGCAGTACTCCAGGTGTGGTCTCAGCAAAGCTGAGCAGAGGGGGAGAATCACCTCCCTTGACCTGCTGGCCACACTTCTCCTGATGCAGCCCAGGATCTGATTGGCTTTCTGGGCTGCAAGTGCACACTGAGAGCTCCTGTTGAGTTTCTCCTCCACTAGCACCCCCAGGTCTCTCTCCTCAGGGCTGCTTTCCAGCCAGTCCCTGCCCAGCCTGCATTTGTGCCTGGGATTGCCTCCACCCAGATGCAGGACCCTGCACTTGGTCTTGTTGAACTTCACGAGGTTGGCTTGTGCCCACCTCTCCAGCCTGTCCAGGTCCCTCTGGATGTACCTCAATGTACTTCTTGTAGTGAGGCCTCCAAAATTAAGCCCAGGATGCAAGGTGTGGCTTCACCAGTGCTGAGTCCAAGGGGACAAACAATTAGTGCCCTGGTCCTGCTGGTCACACTACTGATACAGGCCAGGATGCTGTTAGCCTTCTTGGCCACCTGGTCACAGGCTGGATCGTGTTCAGCCAGCTGTGGATCAACACCCCCAGGTCTTTCTCTACTGGGCAGCCTTCCAGCCACTCTGCCCCAAAACTAGAGCATTCATGAGGTTGTTGTGACCCAAGTGCAGGACCAAGCACTTGGTCTTGTTGAATCTCATACTTGGCCCATCGATCCAGCCTGTCCAGATCCCTCTGTAGAGCTTTTCTACTCTGCAGCAGATCAAAACTCCCTCCCAGCTGAAGAGAAGAGAATTAACCAGCTTGGAAAAGACCTTCAAGATCAAGTCCAACCTATCACCCAACACCATCTAATCAACTAAACCATGGCATCCAGTCTCTTGCTAAACACCTCCAGTGATGGTGACTCCACCACCTCCCTGGGCAGCACATTCCAATAGCCAAACTCTCTTGCTGGGAAGAACGTCTTCCTAACATCCAGTCTAAACCTGCCCTGGCACAGCTTGAGACTGTGTCCTCTTGTTCTGGTGCTGCTTGCCTGGAAGAAGAGACCAACCCCCACCTGGCTACAACCTCCCTTCAGGGAGTTGGAGACAGCAAGAAGGTCTCCCCTGAGCCTCCTCTTCTCCAGGTTAAGCAACCTCAGCTCCCTCAGCCTCTCCTCACAGGGCTGTGCTCCAGACCCCTCCCCAGCTTTGTTGCCCTTCTCTGGACACCTTCCAGCAACTCAGCATCTTTCCTAAACTACAATGGTTTGGGTTGAAGTAGTTTGTTGACTTCCCCAAAGCAAGTCTGTTGAAGCTTGTATGTAGTGATCAGGTAGAGCCCGAGATGCACTGTGGTGTGGTACAACTGCATGTAGTGAAGGATGCTGCACTGGCAGGACCAGATGTTTCTCTGGAAGCAATTAAAAGGAATATCCTCCTGTAGCTCTTGATGTGAGGAAAGGAGACAGGAACCTTGCTAATGTGATTATTGCTTTAGTGTGATAATGCAAAAGTCCATGGTGGAATGTCATAATACCTAAATGCTTGTTCCCATAAACAAAGTGTAAGATGGGTTGCAGCTCTGGCTAGTCAAGGAAGCTTACTGCTTGATTTTTGCCTCAGTGGTTGCTCTGTTTTCAAAACAAGAGCTGGCTTCTCAAGTTCTGCCTTAAAACCAGCCAAATTTGCTGATCACTGCAGTGCTACTGCACTTACTTCTGATTAACACTTCTCATTTTGTTGGAGACACAAACATCATGCATTGAAATTATTACAAACCAACAGCTTTTGGATTTAATCACTAAACACAGCCACAACTAATGACTTGTAGCAGCCAATTCTGTAGCAGTGAGACCAGAACTAAATTCCTGCACTGCACAAGCATGCTAGTAATAAGGGAATTACTCATGCAGCCACTGCTGTAGATACTGCTGTGCCTTCCTCCTTTCTCTGGATTGACCTGGGCAAGAATGATCTGGAATTGCTGAAAGAGGGGGGTGGTGGTGGTGTTTATTAATTGTTCTCGTTCTTTCTCTACTGTCTGTTGCTGTCCCTTCTCTGGAATATGTTTGCCACATGTGAAAAAAAACCCTGAAATTTGGGTTCTCCAAAGGCATGTGCATTTGGTAAGGGTTTCACTGTCACAGAATCATAGAATCAGGCAGGGTTGGAAGGGACCACAAGGATCATCTAGTTCCAACCCCCCTGCCATGGGCAGGGACACCCCACACTAGATCAGGCTGGCCACAGCCTCAACCAGCCTGGCCTTAAACACCTCCAGGGACAGGGCCCCAACCACCTCCCTGGCCTGCATTAGGAATAGTGTGGCCAGCAGGAGCAGGGAAGTCATTGTGCCCTGTACTCTGCATTGGTTAGGCCACACCTTGAGTCCTGTGTCCAGTTCTGGGCCCCTCAGTTCAAGAAGGACATTGAGACACTTGAATGTATCCAGAGAAGGGCAACAAGGCTGGGGAGAGGCCTTGAGCACAGCCCTGTGAGGAGAGGCTGAGGGAGCTGGGGTTGCTTAGCCTGGAGAGGAGGAGGCTCAGGGGTGACCTCATTGCCCTCTACAACTCCCTGAAGGGAGGTTGTAGCCAGGTGGGGGTTGGTCTCTTCTCCCAGGCAAGCAGCACCAGAACAAGAGGACACAGTCTCAAGCTGTGCCAGGGGAAGTTTAGGCTGGAGGTGAGGAGAAAGTTCTTCACTGAGAGAGTCATTGGTCATTGGAATGTGCTGCCTAGGGAGGTGGTGGAGTCCCCATCCCTGGAGGTGTTCAAGAGGGGATTGAATGTGGCACTTGGTGCCATGGTTTAGTCATGAGGTCTGTGGTGACAGGTTGGACTCGATGATTCTCGAGGTCTCTTCCAACCTTAGTTATACTGTGATACTGTGATACAACCCATTCCAGGGCTTCACCACTCTCATGGGGAAGAACTTCCTCCTCACCTCCAGCCTGAATCTCCCCACCTCCAGCTTCATTCCATTCCCCCTAGTCCTATCACTACCTGAGATCCTGAGCAGTCCCTCCCCAGCCTTCTTGTAAGCCCCCTTCAGATACTGGAAGGCCACACTAAGGTGGCCTCACAAAGTGGTAGGGATTTGAAGTGACCTCTGAAGAGCTTCTAGTTCAGTTCTTCTGCTAGAGCAGGGTCATCTAGAGTAAATCCCATGGGAACACATCCAAGCAGGTTTGGAATGCCTCCAGAGACTAAGACTCCACAGCTTCTCTGGGCAGCCTGTTCCAGTGCTCTGCCATTCTCAAAGGGAAGTATTTTCCTGATGTTTACTTGGAACTTCTTGTGTTGCTTTTTGTGTCCATTGCTGCATGTCCTGTGACTGGACACCACTGAGATGAGTCTGTCTCCATGGCCTTTAGATACTGATAAGCTCTAATGAGATCTCCCTGCAGTCCTCTCCAGGCTAAAAAGCCCCAGCTCTCTCAGCCTTTCCTTTTAAGGCAGATCCTCCAGTCCCTTCATTGTCTTTGTAGCTCTCTGTTGGACTATTTCCAGTAGTTTCTTATCCTTGAACTGGGATGCCCAGAACTGGATGCACTACTCCAGATGAGAGGGCAGAGGAGAGGGGTAGGAGAGCTGCCCTCAAACTGCTGACCACACTCTTCTGAATGCACCCTAGGATGCCACTGCCCACCTTGGCCACAAGGGCACATTGCTGGCTGTTAGGGTTTTTTTATTTACAGCAGTGCTTGTGCAGATCAAGTCTCTAATACAGAACTCTCTGAACTACTTCATTTTTTTTTGCGTTGCTTAAAGGCTGAACATGAGCCAGCAGTGTGCCCAGGCAGCCAAGAGGTCCAATGGCATCCTGGCCTGTATCAGGAACAGTGTGGCCAGCAGGAGCAGGGAGGTCATGCTGCCCCTGTACTCAGCACTGGTTAGGCCACACCTTGAGTCCTGTGTCCAGTTCTGGGCCCCTCAGTTTAGGAAAGATGTTGAGATGCTGGAAGGTGTCCAGAGAAGGGCAACAAAGCTGGGGAGGGGTTTGGAGAACATCCCTGTGAGGAGAGGCTGAGGGAGCTGGGGTTGCTTAGCCTGGAGAAGAGGAAAGTCAGGGGAGACCTTCTTGCTGTCTCCAACTACCTGAAGGGAGGTTGTAGCCAGGTGGGAGTTGGTCTCTTCTCCCAGGCAACCAGCACCAGAACAAGAGGACACAGTCTCAGGCTGCACCAGGGGAGGTTTAGACTGGATGTTAGGAAGAAGTTCTTCCCAGCAAGAGAGTTTGGCCATTGGAATGTGCTGCCCAGGGAGGTGGTGGAGTCACCATCATTGGAGGTGTTTAGAAGGAGGCTTGATAGGGTGCTTGGTGCCATGGTTTAGTTGATTAGATAGTGTTGGGTGATGGGTTGGGCTTGATGATCTTGAAATTCTCTTCCAACCTGGTCTGTTCTGTATGTAGCCTCTCTTCTTATGGGTCTAGTATACAGCCAAGTTACCTATAAATGGAAAGTGTTGTTTTGATGAAAATTACTTTTGTATACTTCAGAATCTACCATTTGTATATCACAGGGGTTTGTAACACATCCAAACAGGGCCTTAGTGGCTGGCTGTGTATTTGGTCTCCATACATGGTAGTTCCCACACTTACATTGCCATATACAAGCTTGAACTGCAGGTGAGGGGAATAGTCATTAAGGAAAACAAGTGGTGATAACTTGAAAATATGAAGAAGCAAGATGATGATAAATGTTTAGGGTAGTGTTTGAAACAGGGTTGTCTGTGAAGCACATTTAGTTAGGGTATCGAGGAAAACACAGTTGTGGAGTGTGTTGGACACTAGAATAACCTCTCAGAGAAGTTTCTGGCCAAGCTGTCAGCCCCTGGCTTGGACAGCAGCACTCTGAGCTGGGTTAGGAACTGGCTGGAGGCTGAGCCCAGAGAGTGGTGGTGAATGGTGCCACAGCCAGCTGGCAGCCAGGCACCAGTGGTGTGCCCCAGGGATTAGTGCTGGCCCCATCTTGTTCAATATCTTTATTGATGATCTGGATGATGGGATTGAGTCCATCATCAGTAAATTTGCAGATGACACCAAGCTGGGGGCAGGAGTTGATCTGTTAGAGGGCAGGAGAGCTCTGCAGAGGGACCTTGCCAGGCTGGACAGATGGGCAGAGTCCAAGGGCAGGAGATTGAACACATCCAAGTGCTGGGTGCTGCACTTTGGCCACAACAACCCCAGGCAGTGCTACAGGCTGGGGTCAGAGTGGCTGAGAGCAGCCAGGCAGAGAGGGATCTGGGGGGTACTGGTTGACAGCTGGATGAACATGAGCCTGCAGTGTGCCCAGGTGGCCAAGAAGGCCAATGGCATCCTGGCCTGCATCAGACACAGTGTGGCCAGCAGAAGCAGGGAAGTCATTGTGCCCTATACTCAGCACTGGTTAGGCCACACCTTGAGTCCTGTGTCCAGTTCTGGGCCCCTCAATTTAAGAAGGACATTGAGACACTTGAAGGTGTCCAGAGAAGGGCAACAAAGCTGGGGAGGGGTCTGGAGCACAGCCCTGTGAGGAGAAGCTGAGGGAGCTGAGGTGTGGCCTAACCAGTGCTGAGTACAGGGCACAATGACTTCCCTGCTTCTGCTGGCCACACTGTGTCTGATGCAGGCCAGGATGCCATTGGCCTTCTTGGCCACCTGGGCACACTGCTGGCTCATGTTCATCCAGCTGTCAACCAGTCCTCCCAGGTCCCTCTCTGCCTGGCAGCTCTCCAGCCACTCTGACCCCATCCTGTAGCACAGCATGGGGTTGTTGTGTTCTTACCCATAACCATCTTGCATCCCATCTGCTTCACAGTCACAACAACTTCAGAAAGTGCTGTTGCATTGCTGTGGCCTTAGGCTGTTCTTTCCTGCCCGCTTTACCTATTGTAGCAGACACATGCTGATTGTCCCAAGAGAGACTGACATGCCATCCCGACTGCCTCAGCAGGCAGTGGCTGATAGGCTGTGCTGACTCCTCTCTGTGGAGTCTTGTGAGGTTCTGGACAATGTAACGTGGAGTTTCTGGGTGAAAATTGCACTTTTCAGCCTTCTGGCTGGGGTGATTTATTCTCTGAGCATAATCAGCTGCAGTCTTCTCGCAGCGCGCGAGGCAATTGAGGCAGGAACGTGGGAGGTGGGAATCTGCCAACTGGTCTTAGCCTTAATTCCCAAAGCCAAAACACAACAATATAAATGTGTGCACTAAGTGTTTCACTGCTATTCTTCTCCAGAAGTCTCCAGCTGGTTTGTTTTGTGGGCAGGGTTTGAAGGGATTCACGCTACTTCTCCTCCAATTTTCAGAGGGCCTTAAAAGCTTCCATTGCATCATAGCTTATAAATTCATTAAAGTGCATTCATTTAGCATGGTCCATTGAAAACTTCCTGTCATTAGAGGAAGTTCTGGGGCTGTTTAATTTAGAAAATGATTCTGCTTCCCTCATCCCTTCTGTTTTCTCTTCCACAGGGCTGGGAGAGACATAGCTAGAGCCCAGTGGGAAGAAAAGTTGTGGTTCAGTAGGAAATTTGGGGGGTTGGTTTTGTGTTATTTCTTCCTTACTTTACCTGGTTCATCTCATAGTATTAGGTACTTGTTATATGTTATGCTATGCTATGCTATGCTATGCTATGCTATGCTATGCTATGCTATGCTATGCTATGCTATGCTATGCTATGCTATGCTATGTTATGTTATGTTATGTTATGTTATGTTATGTTATGTTATGTTATGTTATGTTATGTTATGTTATGTAGTGGAATGGAGTGGAATGGAATGGAGTGGAATGGAATGGAATGGAATGGAGTGGAATGGAATGGAATGGAATGGAGTGGAATGGAATGGAATGGAATGGAATGGAATGGAATAGAATAGAATAGAATAGAATAGAATAGAATAGAATAGAATAGAATAGAATAGAATAGAATAGAATAGAATAGAATAGAATAGAATAGAATGAGAATGAAATAGAATAGAGTAGAATAGGAATAGAATAGACCAGACCAGGTTGGAAGAGACCTTCAAGATCATCACGTCCAACCCATCAACCAATCCAACACCACCTAATCAACTAACCCATGGCACCAAGCACCCCATCAAGTCTCCTCCTGAACACCTCCAGTGATGGTGAGTCCACCACCTCCCCAGGCAGCCCATTCCAATGGGCAATCTCTCTCTCTGTATAGAACTTCTTCCTAACATCCAGCTTAAACCTCCCCTGGTGCAGCCTGAGACTGTGTCCTCTTGTTCTGGTACTGGCTGCCTGGGAGAAGAGACCAACCTCTGCCTGTCTACAACCTCCCTTCAGGGAGTTGGAGACAGCAATAAGATCTCCCTGAGCCTCCTCTTCTCCAGGCTAAGCAACCCCAGCTCCCTCAGTCTCTCCTCACAGGGCTGTGCCCCAAACCCCTACCCAGCTTTGTTGCCCTTCTCTGGACACCTTCCAGCAACTCAACATCTTTCCTAAACTGAGGGGCCCAGAAGTGGACACAGGACTCAAGGTGTGGCCTAACCAGTGCTGAGTCCAGGGCATAATGACTTCCTTGCTCCTGCTGGCCATACTCTTTCTGATGCAGGCCAGGATGCCATTGGCCTTCTTGGCCACCTGGCACACTGCAGGCTCTTGTTCAGCCTACTATCAACCAGTACCCCCAGGGCCCTTTCTGCCTGGCTGCTCTTCAGCCACTCTGACCCCAGCCTGTAGCTCTGCATGGGGTGGTTGTGGCCAAAGTGCAGCACCCAGCACTTGGAGTTGTTGAATGCACACTTGAATTATTTCTTTGAACAGGAATCTGGGATACCATGTCCAATTTTCTGTCTTGAAAGTGTCTCATTGGCTGGGCAGTTACTGCATGCATTTGATTCAAGAGCAGTCTATTTTTTCTTCTTTATGGCCCTGTTATTCTCTCTAGTTGTAAATTATGGAGATTCATTACCAAGACTCTTGAAAATACTGCTTGCAACCTTAGGCATTAATAAAATCTTACCTTCTCAGTCATGAAAAATAAGTGTGAGCAGCACTTTCTCCCAGAAGGCCTCTTGACTTTTTTTGGAAGCACTGACACTTCTGGAAGAGACAAAAATCCTCAAGAATGTTTAATTTATTTTGAAATTTAAGGCACTTTTGCCTCTCTGATTGGATATCTTTTAGTACACAGCTTTCCACATTTACCTTCCCAGACCTGTTTGTCAAAACACTGTCAACACTTTTGCAGTGCATTGCCTATTTCAGATGTAGTCCTTACTGAGATTGCACTGCTGAGGGGAAGCTCTTTCCACCTAGCAGCTCAGCAGCAACTTTTCAGTCCCACACAAAGAAGAGCCATGAGTTCCATCTTGAGTAAATCCACCTTAAAACTTAACCACTGCATCTGCTTTTGCAGGAAAGCCCCATCAGCTGCCCACACACAGTGTTATATAGTAAACCTCAGTAAGCAGCATTCCAGCATTGCTGATTTTGCTTGCTTTCAGATCTACTCACAGTATCCATGCCTTTCCCTCCATGGCCTGCATCAGGAACAGTGTGGTCAGCAGGAGCAGGGAAGTCAGTGTGCCCCTGGACTCAGCACTGGTTAGGCCACACCTTGAGTCCTGTGTCCAGTTCTAGGCCCCTCAGTTTAGGAAAGATGTTGAATTGCTGGAAGGTGTGCAGAGAAGGGCAACAAAGCTGGGGAGGGGTGTGGAGCACAGCCCTGTGAGGAGAGGCTGAGGGAGCTGGGGTTGCTTAGCCTGGAGAAGAGGAGGCTCAGGGGTGATCTTCTTGCTGTCTCCAACTCCCTGAAGGGAGGTTGTAGCCAGGTGGGTGTTGGTCTCTTCTCCCAGGCAACCAGCACCAGAACAAGAGGACACAGTCTCAAGCTGTGCCAGGGGAGGTTTAGGCTGGATGTTAGGAAGAAATTCTTCCCAGCAAGAGAGATTGGCCATTGGAATGTGCTGCCCAGGGAGGTGGTGGAGTCACCACCACTGCAGGTGTTTAGGAGGAGACTGGATGTGGCACTTGGAGCCATGGTTTAGTTGATTAGATGGTGTTGGGTGATAGGTTGGACTTGATGATTTTTCAGGTCTTTTCCAGCCTTATTGATTCAATGATTCTCTGATCTGAAAGTGGTCACCTCTTATAAATAAGTGAGCTCTAAATAAAGCATAAAAGGGATCTGACTCTGCAGACTGGAGCTTGTCAGACCACAAGGAAGTAATGTAAGTGGAGTGTTCTGAAAGTAACTCTTGGATTAGTCATTAGTAAGCCAGGTTGTGGGGGATGCTTAATGCAGTGGTTTTAGAGGAGGAAATATGTCACTGGGAATAGCAGAGAGATGACCATCTTGACCCTTTGAGAAGCACTGATGGTTTTTACAGGCTTGTAACAGTTTAGGAAAGAAAAGTGCATTCAAGTGGACAAGAATGGGGGGAAAAAAGAGAAACAATGTGTTTACTGAGAAAAGCAAAGGGCTGTCAGGAAAAAACAGGGAGATCTGGTTAAGCTGTTTTGTGAAAGCTGCTAAATGGGAAATAGTTGGCTTTGTAAAGGAAACAATAAATAGAGGACTTACAGGCTGCTTCTCCTTCAAATATATTCAGTCAAGCTGCAAGAACTATTTCCCAAGGCTCTGACATTTATACTGAAAGCAGGGTATTAGGATCTTTCTTCAGGACACAAAAGCAGCTGAGGATGACATGAGTGATTTAATGGAATAGCTGGTTTTCAGAGGTACCAATGATTGAGACAGCCTTGGAGGTTGGTTTGAGAGTTCGGGAACTGTCACAGGTTGTGTATATTATTCATTGGAGATGTCATTCTGTTTTTCTACATTGTTTAGTAGTTTCATAATAGAGTGTTTGGGGGAGAGAGCACTCCTGGTGTCTCTATTGGTGAGGAGCTAAGCTTATCATTAGAGAATGGAATGGAATGGAATGGAATGGAATGGAATGGAATGGAATGGAATGGAATGGAATGGAATGGAATGGAACGGAATGGAACAGAACACAACAGAATTTAGAATAGAATAGAATAGAATAGAATAGAATAGAATAGAATAGAATAGAATAGAATAGAATAGAATAGAATAGAATAGAATAGAATAGAATAGAATAGAATAGAATAGAATAGAATAGAATAGAATTAACCAGGTTGGAAGAGACCTTGCCAGGCTGGACAGATGGGCAGAGTGCAAGGGCATGAGATTTAACACATCCAAGTGCCAGGTTCTACACATTGGCCACAACAACCCCATGCAGTGCTACAGGCTGGGGTCAGAGTGGCTGGAGAGTGGACAGGCAGAGAGGGACCTAGGGGGACTGGTTGATAGTAGGCTGAATATGAGCCAGCAGTGTGCCCAGGTGGCCAAGAGGGCCAAGGGTACCCTGGCCTGCATCAGGAACAGTGTGGCCAGCAGGAGCAGGGGAGTCATTGTGCCCCTGTGCTCAGCACTGGTTAGGCCACACCTTGAGTCCTGTGTCCAGTTCTGGGCCCCTCAGTTTAGGAAAGGTGTTGAGTTGCTGGAAGGTGTGCAGAGAAGGGCAACAAAGCTGGGGAGGGGTTTGGAGCACAGCCCTGTGAGGAGAGGCTGAGGGAGCTGGGGTTGCTTAGCCTGGAGAAGAGGAGGCTCAGGAGAGACCTTCTTGCTGTCTACAACTCCCTGAAGGGAGATTGTAGCCAGGTGGGGGTTGGTGTCGTAGGGTTGGACTCTCTTCTCCCAGCACCAGAACAAGAGGTCACAGTCTGAAGCTGTGCCAGAGGAGGTTTAGGTTAATGTTAGGAAGAAGTTCTACACAGAGAGAGTGATTGCCCATTGGAATGTGCTGCCCAGGGAGGTGATGGAGTCACCATCCCTGGAGGTGTTTAAGAAAAGACTTGGTGCCATGGTTTAGTTGATCAGATGGTGTTAGGTGATAGGTTGGACTCGATGATCTCAAAGATCTCTTCCAACCTGGTTTATTCTATTCTATTCTATTCTATGCTATGCTATGCTATTCTATGCTATGGTATGCTATGCTATGCTATTCTGTGCTATTCTATTCTCTGCTATTCTATTCTATTCTATTCTATTCTATTCTATTCTATTCTATTCTATTCTATTCTATTCTATTCTATTCCATTCCATTCCATTCCATCCCATCCCATCCCATCCCATCCCATCCCATCCCGTCCCATTCCATTCCATTCTATTCTTAGCAGGGATAATTGCCTGACATCCTCCTCACTACAACCTCCTTTCAATTACAGGGCAATAAAATTCCTTGCAGGTGAAGATATCAGACTCTGACAGAAAACTCATTATTGGGGTTGAACTACTGACCACCAGTGAAGATGGTGATAGAGCTCAGGAGATGATATGTGAGATGAGGGAATTTTAGGACAGGAAGCAGTGGTATTCCATTTCAGCTAGCCACATAAAGCCTTCATGAGGATGAGACAGAGATAAATTTTTGGGGTGCCATAAATTTTGCTTCCTAGTTTTACAATCTGTTGAAAATTATGCCACTCTGCATTTGCTTTTGGGTGGTGCAGAGGACTTAGCTCAGGATGTTTGAGTGGAGGGCTCCCAGTAGTAGAAATCTGATTCCAGCAGTGTTCAGCATTGTTGCTGGAGAGAGCAGAGCAAACGAGCTGTAGGAATCCTTTATTTCCAAAAGGGAAGCTAGGTAAGAATGAAGAGCAGCTGTCAGAAAAACAAAAGGCAGGGAAACTGCAGTTCTCCTGGAGGCCCTGTGTTAGAACAACCCAAAGGTATTAGAAATAAAAGCAAACAAAGGCAACAGTTAAACGTGTGGCACCGCTCATGAGATCATAGTATCATAGTATCAGTCAGGGTTGGAAGGGACCACAAGGATCATCTAGTTCCAACCCCCCTGCCATGGGCAGGGACACCCCACACTAGATCAGCCTGGCCAGAGCCTCAGCCAGCCTGGCCTTAAACACCTCCAGGGACAGGGCCTCAACCACCTCCCTGGACAACCCATTCCAGGGCTTCACCACTCTCATGGGGAAGAACTTCCTCCTCACCTCCAGCCTCAATCTCCCCACCTCCAGCTTCATTCCATTCCCCCTAGACCTATCACTACCTGAGATCCTGAGCAGTCCCTCCCCAGCCTTCTTGCAGGCCCCCTTCAGATACTGGAAGGCCACAATTAGGTCACCTCGGAGCCTTCTCTTCTTCAACAAATCCCTTTCCATGGTTCCACAAGGCTGGGGGAAATCACAGGAAACTGCTGCATTTTCAGAAGGGAAAACTTGCCCAAAGTAGAAAGAAGACCTCATATCAAATTGGCAAATCTCTTTTTTTTCTTTTTGAAACAACATAAGAGTGCTAAAAAGGAATTGGAGGAGCACCCTACAAGTAATTCTTAAGCTGATAACATTGGTTATTGGAATGGAATGGAATGGAATGGAATGGAATGGAATGGAATGGAATGGAATGGAATGGAATGGAATGGAATGGAATAGAATAGAATAGAATAGAATAGAATAGAATAGAATAGAATAGAATAGAATAGAATAGAATAGAATAGAATAGAATAGACCAGGTTAGAAGAGACCTTCAAGATCATCGTGTCCAAACTATCACCCAACACCACCTAAACAACTAACCCATGGCACCAAGCACCCCATCATATCTCCTCCTGAACACCTTCAGTGATGTTGACTCCACCATCTCCCTGGGCAGCACATTTCAATGGCCAAACTCTCTTGCTGGGAAGAACTTCTTCCTAACATCCAGTCTAAACCCCCCCTAGCACATCTTGAGACTGTGTCTGCTTCTTCTGGTGCTGGTTGCCTGGGAGAAGAGACCAACCCCCACCTGGCTACAACCTCCCTTTAGGTAGTTGTAGACAGCAAGAAGGTCTCCCCTGAGCGTCGCCTCTCCAGGCTAAGCAACCCCTGCTCCCTCAGTCTCTCCTCACAGGGCTGTGTTCCAAGCCCCTCACCAACTTTGTTGCCCTTCTCTGGACACCTTCCAGCAGCTCAACATCTTTCCTAAACTGAGGGGCCCAGAACTGGACACAGGACTCAAGGTGTGGCCTAACCAGTGCTGAGTACAGGCCACAATGACTTCCCTGCTCCTGCTGGCCACACTGTTCCTGATGCAGGCCAGGATGCCATTGGCCTTCTTGGCCACCTGGGCACACTGCAGGCTCATGTTCAGCCTACTATCAACCAGTACCCCAAGGACCCTTTCTGCCTGGCTGCTCTCAGCCACTCTGACCCCAGCCTGTAGCACTGCCTGGGGTTGTGGCCAATGTGCAGAACCTGGCACTTGGATGTGTTCATTCTCATGCCCTTGGACTCTGCCCATCTGTCCAGCCTGTCCAGGTCCCTCTGCAGAGCTCTCCTACCCTCTAATAGATCAACTCCTGTCCCCAGCTTGCTGTCATCTGCAAACAGGACTGAGCCAAGGATAATGTCTTTTCATATTCCTTTGCACAGCTATTATGGATGCTGGAGGAGGAATCTTAGAATCATTTTGATTGGCAGAGATCTCTAAGCTCATTGAGTCCAGACATTAAACTCCACTAAGTCTTATGCTAAACCCTGTCCCTTGGCAGATACTGTAGGAAGTGATAGGCTAATGTGCATGCCCTAAATGCTGTCCCCTGTTGTTTTTCCTGGAAGCAGAGTGGTAGGCTACAGCTACCTCTGTTGTGATCCAGTAGGATATTATTTCTTAGATTCTTAGGTTTTGATTGGTTATTTAAGGCTCAGAATTAACCAGGCTCAGGACAGGAAACAGGCTTGAGTTTGTGGCTGTTTCTAATAGTGATCCGTTGGTATTGTCCTGCTCCAGAAGGGAAGAATAGACTGAGCCTTTCTTTTACTAGTATCACATACATCTTCACTTCTTCTGGGTCCTTTGTGTCCAAAGTCATCCAATCAAAGTGATGGAGTACTGTAGCTTAATGAGTAACCACACATGAGCTGATGCTCGGTGGCCGACCAACTGCAGCAATTGCCTGCCCCTCTTGCCAAGCAAAACACAGTAGCTTAAACTGATTTAGGCTGACAAATGATTTGTGGTTTATGCCTAGGACCTCCTGAATTGCAGACCAACATACAGTCAGTCACTGCAATTTGGGTGATGAATGTTAACTCATTAGGCTCCAGTACTGAATTTTTTTTCCCAGCTGAAATCTCTACCCTTCTGTGCATTTTCCTCCCTCTTTTATCAGGCTTTTTCTATTTAACAACAGAACAGAATTAACCAGGTTGGAAAAAGACCTTTGAGATCATCAAGTCCAACCTACAAAGTACTTCTTCCTAACATCCAGCCTAAACCTCCCCTGCTGCAACTTGAGACTGTGTCCTCTTGTTCTTATCCATGAATACATTCAACCACCAATGAGGTCTTTCTGAAACTATTAAAATTCCTCTCTTATCTGCAGTGCACCATGAATATTAACTAAAAGTTTGTGGTGTGAGCTTAAATGGAGTCTTCTTTGTCGTGGATGTGGTGCTGAGGGACATGGTTTACCACCAGACTTGATAGAGTTAGAGAATGGTTGGACTTGGTGATCTTAAAGGTCTTTTCCAACCAAAATGATTCTGTGATTGCATGCTTTTTAGCAGGAGGCCCTAAATCATAAGGTCATTGAATTGAACTGAACTCTGGTCTGTTCCATGTTCCACCTATAAAATGCCAAGGCAAGAAATGACAAACATCCATCTAATCAACATCTTTCACTCTACAGACTATTATTTTCTGGACAGTGTAATATCCCCCCCAAAGTACTAAAGCATATTCAAAACTATGTCAGCACACAGTAACATCCATGGAAGGACAAGCTGGAGAGCATCCCCCACCCAAAGCACACCTGAGCTTCATGACCTGTGCAAGTGTGGCAGTTTAGGCTGTTCCTGCCACACAAGCTACACCTCCAGTGTCCTGAGGGTCCAGCCCAGTGGGTGGACACAGGGAGCTGTGTATTTCATACCCATAATATCCTGTGCCTTACAAATCCATCTGCAAAGTCTTTCTCTTCCTCTTTCTTCCCTCTCTGCTCCCAGGGGAGATGCTCCCTATCAGGTAATAGTGGGGGAGTATCTCAAGGCCTCTTAGGCCTGGCTACGCCTAATGCCAGGAGGAGAAGGGGGAGGGGCAGTCTCAGACCTTGGCCAGCCCATGGAGGGGAAAAAAGAGCCCTGGGGTTTTGGCTGTACCTTCAGGTGGGGAGAAGGGAAGTGCTGTTTGTCTGAGTCGTCATTTCTGCACGTGGTGGGGAGGGGGTTTGCCCCAACCCATTACAACTACATAGATAAGAATATATAAAAAGTACACATTTAACAAGTTACCACATGGAGAAGACAAGGAGTAACATCTGCAAGTACTCTTGGGGAGATTCTGACTAGATTAGAATAGAATAGAATTAACCAGGTTGGAAAAGACCTTTGAGATCATCAAGTCCAACCTGTCACCCAATACCATCTCATCAACTAAACCATGGCATCCAGTCTCTTCCTAAACACCTCCAGTGATGGTGACTCCACCACCTCCCTGGGCAGCACATTCCAATGGCCAGTCTCTCTCTCTGGGAAGAACTTCTTCCTATCATCCAACCTAAACAAGAAAATTTGTCACAATGAGAACAATCATCCATTGGAATAATCTCCTCAGGCAAAAGCACTGTACCTCCACACCATGTCTCTGAGAAACACCTCCAGAGAAGGGTATTCCACCACCCTGGTTCATCTTCAGCCAGCTGTTGATTAGCACCCCAAAGTCTTTCTCTGCTGGGCAGCTTTCCAGCCACTGCCCCAAGCCTGGAGCATTGCATGGGAGTGTTTTGATGCAGGTGCAGGACCCAGCACTCGTTGAATCTCGTACAGTTGGCCTCAGCATTTTGATCCAGTCTTTCCAGGTTCCTCTAAGAGCCATCCTACCCTCAAGCAGATCAATGCTCCCTCCCAGCTTAGTGTCATCTGCAAACTTACTGAGGGTGCACTCAATCCCTTTGTCCCTATCATTGATAATTAGTGCTGCTTGGGTGTATCACAGTGTCACAGTACAGTAGAGGTTGGAATCATAGAATCATAGAATCAGTAAGGTTGGAAAATACCTCAAACATCATGAAGTCCAACCTGTCACCCAACACCTCATGCCTAAACCGTGGCTTCAAGTGCCACATCCAATCCCCTCTTGAACACCTCCAGGGACAGTGACTCCACCACCTCCCTAGGCAGCACATTCCAAAGGACAATCACTCTCTCTATGAAGAATTTCTTCCTCACATCCAGCCTGAACCTCCCCTGGCACGGCTTGCAACTGTGTCCTCTTGTTCTGGTGCTGCTTGCCTGGGAGAAGAGACCAACCCCCACCTGGCTACAACCTCCCTTCAGGGAGTTGTAGACAGCAGTAAGGTCTCCCCTGAGCCTCCTCTTCTCCAGACTAAACAACCCCAGCTCCCTCAGCCTCTCCTCACAGGGCTGTGCTCCAGACCTCTCCCCAGCCTTGTTGCCCTTCTCTGGACACATTCAAGTGGCTCAGTATCCTTCTTAAATTGAGGGGCCCGGAACTGGATACAGTATAAAATAGTATCATAGAATCAATAAGGTTGGAAAAGACCTCAAAGATCATCAAGTCCAACCTGTCACCCAAGACCTCATGACTGCTAAACCATAGCACCAAGTGCCACATCCAATCCCCTCTTGAACACCTCCAGGGATGGTGACTCCACCACCTCCCTGGGCAGCTCATTCCAAGGGCTAACAACTCTCTGTGTAGAACTTTCTCCTTACCTCAATCCTAAGCCTCCCCTGGCACAGCTTGAGACTGTGTCCTCTTGTTCTGATGCTCTCCAGCCACCCTGACCCCAGCCTGTAGCACTGCATGGTGGTGTTGTCAAAGTGCAGCACCCACCACTTAGATGTTTTCAATCTCATGCCTTTGGACTCTGCCCATCTGTCCAGCCTGGCAAGGTCCCTCTGGAGAGCTATCATACCCTCTGACAGACCAACACCTGCTCCCAACTTGGTGACATCTGCAAATTTCCTAATGGTGGAAGTGAGCTGAAGGGATCATCAGGTCCATTCAGTGCATTCAATGTCCAAAGCATGCCCATGGCTTGTTACTTGACCTCACTGAAGGATTTAATAGACATGGGTAAACAGTTTTCTGATCTCCAGTGTTATCATAGTATCACAGTATCATAGTATCATTCAGGGTTGGAAGGGACCACAAGGATCATCTAGTTCCAACCCCCCTGCCATGGGCAGGGACACCCCACACTACATCAGCCTGGCCACAGCCTCATCCAGCCTGGCCTTAAACACCTCCAGGGACAGGGCCTCAACCACCTCCCTGGACAACCCATTTCAGGGTTTCACCACTCTCATGGGGAAGAACTTCCTCCTCACCTCCAGCCTGAATCTCCCCACCTCCAGCTTCATTCCATTCCCCCTAGTCCTATCACTTCCTGAGCAGTCCCTCCCCAGCCTTCCTGGAGCCCCCTTCAGATACTGGAAGGCCACAATGAGGTCACCTGGGAGCCTTCCCTTCTCCAGACTGAACAGCCCCAACTCCTTCAGTCTGTCCTCACAGGAGAGGTGCTCCAGCCCTCTGCTCATCCTCGTAGCCCTTCTCTGGACACCTTCCAGCACCTCCACATCCCTCTTGTAACAGGGGCTCCAGAACTGGAGGCAGTACTCCAGGTAGGGTCTCAGCAGAGCTGAGTAGAGGGGGAGGATGACCTCCCTCAACCTGCAGGCCACACTTAGGGATTTTGACTTTTCTGTATGTCTTTTGTGAAATTTTCCATATGAATGCAGAGCATTAAAACAGATTCTGAATTCCTGCCTGCAGGTTTCTGAGCATGCACAACTTGCCTGGATTCTTGGGTGCTTAACTAACGTGCCACGGCTGCTGCGCTTGCCCCAGTGGAAGGTACGGACAGTTTCAGATGCTGAAAGGAAACACACAGTGTTGAACTGCTGTCCTTTAAATGCTTGTTGTCTGTGAAGCACCACCTGTATCTTGCTGATCCTTGCTGTAGGTGTTAAGTGATTCTCTAGTCCTGCAGTGGAAGAAGGAAAATGTGTCTTTCCAGGTCTGTTGCCGTCAGTGAACATTTTTCCTGCTGGCAGCTACAAGGTCATGGTTTTGGCAGACACTTGGAGGAACTGTGCTAAACAGGAGGTTTGTTTAGTGTTGTGGAACTGATTTTGCTTGAAGTTATCTCAATGCTTATTTCACAGTGCAGAACAACTGCAAGATTCTGCGGTGGGAACCTCAAGCCTTGGTGGTTCAGGAGGTTCAGGAAGAGCTTTTTTGTTTGTTTTGCCTCTGTGATAAGCAGCTGCTCTGTGGATTTTGCAGATGAGGGTGCAAAAGAATTACATAGAATTACATAGAATAGACCAGGTTGGAAGAGACCTTCAAGATCATCGTGTCCAACCCATCAACCAATCCAACCCACCTAATCAACTAAACCATGGCACCAAGCACCCCATCAAGTCTCCTCCTGAACACCTCCAGTGATGGTGACTCCACCACCTCCACAGGCAGCCCATTCCAATGGGCAATCACTCTCTCTGTATAGAACTTCTTCCTAACATCCAACCTAAACCTCCCCTGGTGCAGCCTGAGACTGTGTCCTCTTATTCTGGTGCTGGCTGCCTGGGAGAAGAGACCAACATCCACCTGTCTGCAACCTCCCTTCAGGTAGTTGTAGAGAGTAATAAGGTCACCCCTGAGCCTCCTCCTCTCCAGGCTAAGCAACCCCAGCTCCCTCAGTCTCTCCTCACAGGGCTGTGTTCCAAGACCCTCACCAACTTTGTTGTCCTTCTCTGGACACCTTCCAGCAAGTCAACCTCCTTCCTAAACTGAGGGGCCCAGAACTGGACACAGGACTCGAGGTGTGGCCTAACCAGTGCAGTGTACAGAGGCAGAATGACCTCCCTGCTCCTGCTGGCCACACTGTTCTTGATGCAGGCCAGGATGCCATTGGCCTTCTTGGCCACCTGGGCACACTGCAGGCTCATGTTCAGCCTACCATCAACCAGTACCCCCAGGTCCCTCTCTGCCTGGCTGCTCTCAGCTCCTCTGACCACAGCCTGTAGCTCTGCATGGGGTTGTTGTGGCCCCAAGTTGGGAGTGGGATATAGAAGTTATAAATGTTAAATACATCCTGAGTGATAAAGTGAAATGTTTGCCTTTACAGTGTCCAAATGTTCATCTTCTTCATCTTGGTGCTGCATGAGTGTGACTGCATCAGTGGAGTTCTTGCCTTCAATTTCCTTGCACTTTGTTTTGGCCTTTATTAAACAGAGAAACTAAGAGGCAGGAGGGAGAAGTATCAAAAAAGAAAGGGAAAAAAAAAAAAACCTTAAGAGCACTTTGGCTTGCAGAGTTCAGAGCAGTCTTAAATACCTCCAGATGTTTTCTTTTTTCCTGTTTTTCTTCTTAATTAAATAAAAACAGTAAAACTCAAATACAGCAACCAGTGTTAATGCATGGCATAGATTAAAGCCAACCTTTTCAAGCTTTAGGTTCTAAAGTTAAGCTCTTAAATCCAACTTTGACTGGATTGACTTTCAACATCTCCAGAGAGGTGTTGCAGGTGCTAGGCTTGCCACATTAGGTCCCCTGAACCTTGGAAATGCAGACAGAAGACAGGGTCTGTATGAGAGACTGAGGAAAATCTGAAGCTGTTTGAACAGAAGATTTTTAAGAGGTGGATTGTTTAAAGGTCTATTGTGAGGTTTAGTGTACTGTTAACAGCAGGTGGGGGGAAAGGGTAAGTTATTACTAGAACAGAATGAGTAGCTGTAGCCTGATGATCTTGATGTGAATGTTCCATATCCTGGTGCATTAAAGGACTCAAGGACAGTGGGTGGGTTGTGGGGAACAGCATGAACTAAATGTCAAGAATGCTGGGCTGTGATTCTAAGGAGTTCTGGGTTCTCCTAGCTGTCAGTGATTCTCCCTGTGACCCTGTGTGGTCACTACATTTTGATCTCTTGCCTGTGAAACACAGATATTAATGCCTTTACATAGACTTGCTATAAAGTGTTGAATTTGCTTTCCTTCTGAAAATGCTATTTACAAATGAGTGGTTGTCAACACTAAGTACAGTACCCCAGCCTGGTTGTTCATAGTATCATAGTATCAGTCAGGGTTGGAAGGGACCACAAGGATCATCTAGTTCCAACCCCCCTGCCATGGACAGGGACACCCCACACTAGATCAGCCTGGCCACAGCCTCAGCCAGCCTGGCCTTAAACACCTCCAGGGACAGGGCCCCAACCACCTCCCTGGACAACCCATTCCAGGGCTTCACCACTCTCATGGGGAAGAACTTCCTCCTCACCTCCAGCCTCAATCTCCCCACTTCCAGCTTCATTCCATTCCCCCTAGTCCTATCACTTCCTGAAATCCTGAGAAGTCCTTCCCCAGCCTTCCTGTAGGCCCCCTTCAGATACTGGAAGGCCACAATGAGGTCACCTCGGAGCCTTCTCTTCTCCAGACTGAACAGCCCCAACTCCTTCAGGCTGTCCTCACAGGAGAGGTGCTCCAGCCCTCTGCTCATCCTCCTGGCCCTTCTCTGGACACCTTCCAGCACCTCCAGATCCTTCTTGTAATAGGGGCTCCAGAACTGGACACAGTACTCCAGGTGGGGTCTCAGCAGAGCTGAGTAGAGGGGGAGGATCACCTCGTAAGGCTGCAAACAGAGAGAAAAACACTGTGATGTCTGGGATATGCAGGGAAATTCATCAATACAGGTCATAAAATGGGCTCTGTGAGTCCACAAGGAGTGGATTTTGCAGGGCACACCTTTCTCTACAGCACAGTAAGTTACCCAGATTAGTCAGAATTCTAGTTAATTAATTAAGCTCTCAGAGTGTGATACTGTTAGCCAAAAGCTGAATCCTCTTTGTTTTCCTTTTGCACACAGGCAAAGCGTGCCAGCCAGAGTAACGAAGGGACTGCGGGTTTGTTGACTTACCCCGTGCTTCAAGCAGCAGATATTTTGCTCTACAAGTAAGAGGCAGACTGTCAGCCTGTGGGCAATGTCTGTTCAGCTGCATGAGAATGAATGTTCATCAGGTCAACATGTTAACTTATTAAGTTGGGGGAGCTGGGTGTGATTAGATCAGAAGGTTGGAAATGGATGACAGCTTCTGTTTTTTTTTCACCTCTCAAGTGGCTGGTTGAAAGTCTAGCTTGGTTTGAAAACCACTGGCAAGCCTGTGCAAGAGAAAAAGCTAGTCACTTCAGAGTAAGTCTTGGGAAATTATAGCACATTGGTGTTTAATTATACATATTACATGTTCATGTAACAGCTGTGCTTTATGGGGTTCAGTGTAGAAATACTTCAGCTGGCTGCATGGGCTATACCCAGCCTGTGTTGGATCCTCTGTGGGCATGTTGGTACTGATGAAAAAGTAAATCATTCACTTAATTGGGATACCTGAGCTAATTGGATTTTCTCTGGGGTATACTGTGTTCTGCAATGGAAACACACTCTAATATTTTGGTGTCACAGCAACCCTGTGTGGCACTGCAGGCCTGGGGCAGACTGAGAAGCTGTCCAGCAGAGAAAGACCTGGGGATGCTGATCCACAGCCTGCTGAACGTGACCCTGCATGTGCCAAGCTGGCCAAAAGCATCCTGGCCCATACCAGATTCTGTGAAGGCATACCCAAGTTTGTAGCTTGGCTGAGGGACCTTACAGTGCATTGTTGTGACTGGCTGTAGTTCATAATATGTTTTAAACTGTCTCAGTGAATAAATGTTAGAGCCAGTGCTCCATGTGATAATTATTGTCACGTTCTGAGTGCACGTGCTGCGTGGAATTGTTCTGATCTTGTGAGGAGTAACACAGAACACTGAGGACAAGGACTTTAGGAGGACAGAGTGAGCAAGGTTAGCCTGTTGTTAACCCAGAAAAATATATCCAGAGAAATTAAATCCTAAGTGATCATTATTAGGGAAAAACAGTGGTGTTAGGAAACCAGTAGGTGGTCTCTCTAATTCACTTGGATGTTAACTAAAAATAATGGGAAGTAAGCAACAATTTGAACATGAAAGTCATCTTCTAAGCAGTGAGGCTCATTTTGTGGTGAAGCAGTATTTAAGGGTGAAATTCAAACAGATTTTTCAGATAGAGCTCACCCATGTATGCCTCTTCCAAATCCACCAGGCTCATGTGATCCATCCTTCCTTGAAGCCTGTGGCTTGTTTGCTACCATGTGTATTAACAGCAGGCTGTCCAGACAGAGCCCAAAACAAGGAAGCAAAAGAGAAACAACATCCCTTTGAAGAAATTTGACATAATATCTTCAAGAAGAAATGTTTCAGTGTGAAAACATAATATGGGGAACAGTAATCAGGGAGCAGTGGAAACACCAAAAAAAGGGAATGACAGTCGTGAAGAGGAATTAAAAGAGCCGGAGGGGGGGGGGGAGAAACTGCTCACTCAGATGAGCCATGGATCAAAGAGACAGGGAAATGGATGGAAGGTAAATATATGATAGAAAGGGATAACAATAGAACCAGGACAGAAATAGTTTAAAAACTTAACACCAAAAAAAAAGCCCTAAAATAAATAAATAAGAAGGAAATACAAAGACTGAAGCAGAGGCCTTTCTAAAGGCAATATGTTTTCAGTTTAGTGGCAACCTCTGTGAATATGGAACCATTCTGGCATATGGAACCATTTCTTTTGACCTGCTTAAAATATATTGGGTTTCTTTCTGTAAGTTGTAGGCCACTATTATTTCCTGTTGGCTACTGTACTGTTTCTTGGCTTGCCTTGATGGCTGTTTGGTGGCGGGGGGGGGCGGGGGATAGAGGTGGACGAAGAGATTCCTGGATGTCAGCCCAGCAATTCCAGCTTGGGAGGAAGGAGTACCGTGTTGAACCAAAATTTTCTGGGAACTTAAAAAAGATGCATAAGTGAACTTTCTTATGCTGGAATGGCTCCAGGATTCAGAGCTGAATACCCCACAAGGCTTAGAAAAAAAACAATCTGCTTGGGGGGGAAGGGAGAGTAATCAAAAGCTGGCAAGACTTCAGGTCTGCCTCATCTAAAAGGATCATGCATTTTTAGCGAGTATGATTAACTGTGGGAAAGAATCACCAGGGGAAGTACTGGATTCTTCACCTCCTCAAGTCCTCTGATGCAGATTGTGTTTTCTTCCAGAACTGCCTTCAAGCTTTTGAGTTCAGTACGGAAGATCAAATGATCCTTTGATCCTCACAGTTCTAATCGATGAATGATAACACTTGTGGCAATAGAGGCGCTGGCCCACGTGATAGTTGTGCAGTGGTGACCCATGAGGAAGGGCTGCTCTCTTCTTTCCTCCCCTTGATAAATTCACTTCTCAACAACAGTAATGTTTTCCTGAGATTTGACAAGGCAAGATGCCTGCCCTTTATGCCTTGCAGATCTTTCTTACTTTGTGCACTGTAACACATGCTTTTTGATCTCTGAAGAGACAGCAGGAGACAGTAGGAAAACCTTCCTTTGAGCTGAGTTGAAGGCTTTGCTCTGACCAAGTATCTTTACCATATATGTTTTCACAGAGAGCTATTTTTGCCCTTGAAGGTGTACTTCAGCACAAAAGGTGTATTTCAGCACAAATCCTGGGATACAGTCACTTTGGAATGTTGTTCCCACCGCACCTATATCTAGCTGGGACTGATTGCTTGGCTCAGTCTGGCCCTCAGTCATGGCAGAAGCTGTGACAGTCTTGAGTAACATTTCTGCAGAACCAGAGAGCTTTGCTGAGTTTCCTGTATCTGTCTTCTATTAAAAGGTCGACACATGTTCCCGTTGGAGAAGATCAAGTCGTGCACCTGGAACTAGCCCAAGATATAGCACAACATTTCAACAAGAAATATGGAGAATTCTTTCCTGTGCCCAAAACCATTTTAAGTGAGCTTGTCTTGGTTTTTGGTTTGTTGGGTTGGGCTTTCCTTTTTGTTCCTTCCCCCCTCAACTGCCCTTCAAGGGTGACGGTGGACTTAAATATTGTGGAATTAGCTGCAGGTACCAAGAAAAAGCAGCAAACCAATGCAAAGGGAGTGGAAAACTTAAAAACTGACAAGAAGAGGCTAGAAGCTGTGAAATTGAACTCTCAAGCTAGACATCAGGCTGTACAAATCCCCAGTAGAGGAATGTATGCGACGTCTGGTATTCTAGTCCAGGGGGCCAGATGCATTCTGCTGCTGCCAGTCAGCCTTGCTTTTCAAGTGTTGGACCTTTTAAGAGGAGGGTCTCTGCTTCGTGTTGCTTGCTCAGGAGAGATGTAAGCCACAAGATGCCACCTTTGGCAAGCAGAGCTTTTCAGTGCCTGAGTGGTAAATGTTTACATTAAGCACACCAAATGGCTTGTGGCTTCGCTGGGACAGCGGTCAGAAACGGTAACGCGCGTTTCATATCTGTGCTTGCATATTTCACTCAGGGCCTCTTGCAGAGCTTGAGACTTTCAGGTTTTGATCTGAGACGCAGGCAGACTTATAAGGCAAATCTCAGCCATTTTTGAGCGATAAGGTCATAGGCCGGGAGGTGAAGAGGAGTCAGATGGCGCGAATGGCATGTTTGCTAAGGAACGTGAAGAATTGGGCAAGGAAGGAGCATTGCATCTTTGTTGTGAGTAATGCAGAGGAATGCACAGCAGAGACCTTCGCCCCCAAAAGGGCAGGGAGCTCTCACCTTCGAGAAGGCAGGCAGTAATAAACCTTTCTCAACTTTCAAGCCTCAGTGGCAAAAGTGTTAGACCCAGAGTGGAGGTTCAAGAGCGCTAGGTGCTGCAAGCTCTTTGGTTTCTAACGAGCAATTAAATAATGAGGAGCTGAGTGTAGCTTGTGATGCAGACGAGATGCTTCCTGAGAAGTAAAAAGCTCAGTTTGTTGCTGGCTTTCATTATTGTTTCAAAGCAAAACACAAAATGATGCGTTTTTCACTTTCCTCATGAAAAGATATCTTCATAAGTTCACAGGTATGTGCAAAGCAATAACATATCCTAGATGAACAGAGGAGTACAGGCTCACAAGCTGCAGACAGTGAGAGTACCTGAACTCCTTCAAATGTACAGAAAAGAGAGAAACTCTTCTAAAGGGTGATTCAGAAGAGATGGCTTTTTGGGGCAGTCTGAATGGTAGCCTGGAAGAGCTCTTATCCTTTTGCTGAGTATGTGTGCAGTCTGTGAGGAGTATGTGGGAAACAAGAGTATTTGGTATCTGAAAATATGTAGTGTGAGCTGGAGGGCCAACCCAGAGAGTGGTGGTGAATGGTGCTACATCCAGCTGGCAGCCAGGCACTAGTGGTGTGCCCCAGGGATCAGTGCTGGGCCCCAGCCTGTTCAATATCTTTATTGAAGATCTGAATGAGGGCATTGAGTCCATCATCAGTAAATTTGCTGATGACACCAAGCTGGGGGCAGGAGTTGATCTGTTAGAGGGTAGGAGAGCTCTGCAGAGGGACCTGGACAGACTGAACAGATGGGCAGAGTCCAAGGGCATGAGTCTGACCACATCTAAGGGCCAGGTTCTACACATTGGCCACAACAACCCCATGCAGTGCTACAGGCTGGGGTCAGAGCAGCCAGGCAGAAAGGAACCTGGGGGTACTGGTTGATAGTAGGCTGAACACGAGCCAGCAGTGAGCTCAGGTTGCCAAGAAGGCCAATGGCATCCTGGCCTGCATCAGGAACAGTGTGGCCAGCAGGAACAGGTCCCTGTACTCAGCACTGGTTAGGACACATCTTGAGTCCTGTGTCCAGTTCTGGGCCCCTCAGTTTAGGAAAGATGTTGAGTTGCTGGAAGGTGTCCAGAGAAGGCAGCAAAGCTGGGGAGGGGCTTAGAACACAAGCATTATGAGGAGAGGCTGAGGGAGCTGGGGTTGCTTAGCCTGCAGAAGAGGAGGCTCAGGGGAGACTTTCTTGCTGTCTCCAACTACCTGAAAGGAGGTTGTAGCCAAGTAGGGGCTGGTCTCTTCTCCCGGGCAAGTAGCACCAGAACAAGAGGACACAGTCTCAAGCTGTGCCAGGGGTGATTCAGGCTGGATGTTAAGAAAAAATTATTCCCAGAAAGAGAGATTGGCCATTGGAATGTGCTGCCCAGGGAGGTGGTGGAGTCACCATCACTGGAAGTGTTTAAGAGGAGACTGGCTGAGGCACTTGGTGCCATGGTTTAGTTGATTAGATGGTCTTGATGGACTCGATAATCTCTAAGGTCTTTTCCAACCTGGTTAATTCTATTCTATTCTATACTGTATCTGAAAATATGTAGTATAAGTACTTTATCAGTGACAGTGTACTCTATGAGTACTTTCTTGGTGAAAGCTTTGGTTGAAGCTGTGCTGTGCACTATTCCCCTAATGCTACTATTCTGTTTCATGTACACACATAGTATCATAGTATTAATCAGGGTTGGAAGGGACCACAAGGATCATCCAGTTCCACCCCGCCTGCCATGGGCAGGGACACCCCACACTAGATAAGCCTGGCCAGAGCCTCATCCAGCCTGGGCTTAAACACCTCCAGGTTCAGGGCCTCAACCACCTCCCTGGACAACCCATTCCAGGGCTTCACCACTCTCATGGGGAAGAACTTCCTCCTCAGGTCCAGCCTGAATCTCCCCACCTCCAGCTTCATTCCATCCCCCCTAGTCCCATCACTACCTGAGATCCTGAGAAGGCCCTCCCCAGCCTTCCTGTAGGCCCCCTTCTTGTACAACACCCACACCTTTCTTTGTTTGAACAGTGCTTTCCCTTATAACAGAGCTAAGTAGTGTTCAATTAGGGACTGAATATAACTGTTTTTATAACTGTCTTTGTTTATGAAAATTGCCAAGAGATCTGGGGTGGAAGAGTTTCCTAAAGTAAGAAGATTAACTGTTGTGGGATTCTTTTATAGCAGTGGACTTCACCTGTTTCAGAACCCTTCAGGCATGTGCAGTCCAGGCTTTCCAGGTAACTTGTCCCCAGTGCCAGGAATACAAAGGAAGAGATTGTTTTCAGGGAAAAACAGCTACCAAAAGTGTTAGGAAATTATAGAATCATAGAATCAGTAAGGTTGGAAAAGACCTCAGAGATCATCAAGTCCAACCTGTCACCCAACACCTCAGGACTAACTAAACCATGGCTTCAAGTGCCACATCCAGTCCCCTCTTGAACACCTCCAGTGACAGTGACACCACCACCTCCCTGGGCAGCACATTCCAATGGCTAATGACTCCCTCTGGGAAGTGTCCCAGCAGAAGTTCTGTTTCACGAGGGGAGAAATGGATCAGGCTTTCATTTAGCTTATGAGAAAGGGTAAAACAGAGAGCTTCATCATCTTGCTGCCTCAAAGTGTTCTTAGCAGTTGTAAGAAATGATTGCCTACGCCTGGTCAGGAGGAAGTTTTACACAGAGAGAGTGATTGCCCATTGGAATGGACTGCCCAGGGAGGTGGTGGAATCGCCATCACTGGAGGTGTTCAGGAGGAGACTTGATAGGGTGCTTGGTGCCATGGGTTAGTTGATTAGGTGGTGTTGGATGATAGGTTGGACACGATGGTCTTGAAGATCTCTTCCAACCTGGTCTGGTCTATTCTATTCTATTCTATTCTATTCTATTCTATTCTATTCTATTCTATAACTCTCCCTTTCTCTTTTTAAGGTACAAACAAAATAAAATCCCTCAGAGACCCGACAGTGAAGATGTCCAAGTCAGACCCGCAGAAGTTAGCTACGGTCAGCATTGCGGACAGCCCCGACGAGATAGCGCTGAAATTCCGCAAAGCCGTCACTGACTTCACCTCTGAGGTGAGCTACGAGCCAGCCACCCGCCCTGGTGTCTCCAATTTGGTGTCCATTCATGCTGCAGTGACAGGACTTAGCATCACAGAAGTGCTGCACCAAGCTCTCGGCCTTGACACCCGCGCGGTACAAAATGGTGGTGGCGGAGTCGGTTATCCAGAAGTTCGCGCCGATCAGGAGCGAAATCAAGAAACTGCAGGGAGACAAATCCCATCTGATGAAAGTTTTGGAGGATGGGGCAGAAAAAGCCAAGGAACTGGCTGCCCCCATCTATCAAGAGATCAGAAGACTGGTGGGATTTCAGTAGAAACTGCTGAGCAGCTACAGAACTTGTGTTTCCTGGGACAGATATTTTGTTATTTGCATCTTCTCTTGAATCAAAACCTTGGGTTTTTTTTTCCTGGGAAAAACATCCAATAGGATATTGAAGGGGTTTGCATTAAAAATTTATCAGGAAGCCAGTGTGAAAAAGTGTTCATATTTCTAGTGGGACCAGTCGGATTCCATGGACAAAGGCACTCACACACTTACAGAAGCAAAGCCTTCAGCGTGTGCCCTTATTGATTCCCAAACACATCCCACACCCAGTGTAGTTATACAAGCCAGGGTCCAGGTGCTACTGCTTTTCCCCCTTGCATCTGTGCTGATCAGAGGCTAGTAGGTGTGATTCTTCATAGGCATCCCTGTGGGATCCCAGCAGGAGCAGGGAGGTCATAGTGCCCCTGTACTCTGCTTTGTTTAGGCTGCACCTTGAGTACTGTGTCCAGTTCTGGGCCCCTCAGTTTAAGAAAGACATCGAAACACTTGAACGTATCCAGAGAAGGGCAATAAGGCTGGGGAGAGGCCTTGAACACAAGCCCTATGAGGAGAGGCTGAGGGAGCTGGGGTTGTTTAGCCTGGAGAAGAGGAGGCTCAGGGGTGACCTGATTGCCCTCTACAACTACCTGAAAGGTGATTGTAGCCAGGAAGGGGTTGGCCTCTTCTCCCAGGCAACCAGCACCAGAACAAGGGGACACAGTCTCAAGCTGCGCCAGGGGAGGTTTAGACTCGAGGTGAGGAGGAAGTTCTTCACCGAGCGAGTCATTCGTCATTGGAACGGGTTGCCCAGGGAGGTGGTTGAGTCATCGACCCTGGAGGTGTTCAAGAGGGGATTGGATGTGGCACTTGGTGCCATGGTCTAGGCATGGGGTCTGTGTTGATAGGTTGGACTGGATGATCCTCGAGGTCTTTTCCAACATAAGCGATACTGTGATACTCTGATACTCTGATACTCTGATACTGTGGGGGTGATGTAGGCCCTCAATCTTACAGTCACCCAAGCTCCTGGGGGGAACTGGCCCCTGTTATTGTATGGTGGTCCAGCCCCAGTCCCTGCACGTTGTGGAGAGAGGTGCCAAACTCCACCACCACGTACATAGCACTGAAAGTTCCTGCACATGCATCTGCTAGGTTTGGGGGGCCACAGACACTGGTGAGGGTACTAAAGTTCCAGCTATTGTTTTCCCAATTGTCCTTGCATGCTCTCCTCATCAGCCTTGCCTTGAAGACTCCCTCCTGCTGGTTCCTTATCTCAGAGCAGCATAGTCTGCCTACTCAGTGGAGAATATTTGTAGGCCAACAGTGGAGCATGTCCCAATTAACTCATTCTAATATATGCCATGTTAACCTGTCCTCATACACCCAGCTTTGAGCTTGTCTGAGTAGTCAAGAGAGTGACAGCAAAAGCAATCACAATTCATAAAGAAATCCCACAGAACAGAATATAAGGTTGCCCAAGTGGGGTTTTGGAGTTTTATACTGACCACTGCAAGAAGCTGAGATACAGGCAAAGTGACCAGCATCATAGAATCAATAAGGTTGGAAAATAACTCAAATATCATCAAGTTCAACCTATCACCCAACACCTCATAACTAAGTAAACCATGGCTTCAAGTGCCACATCCAATCCATTTTGAACACCTCCAGGGATGGTGACTCCACCACCTCCCTGGGCAGCACATTCCAATGGCTAACAACTCTCTCTGGGAAGAACTTTCTCCTCACCTCCAGCCTAAACCTCCCCTGGCACAGCTTGAGGCTGTGTCCTCTTGTTCTGGTGCTAGTTGCCTGGGAGAAGAGACCAACCCCCACCTGGTTACAACCTCCCTTCAGGTAGTTGTAAGCAGCAGTAAGGTCTCCCTTGAGCTTCTTCTCCAGGCTAAACAAGAATCTAGCAGAAAGACTTGTAATCATTTCAAGCTGTGCATGTGATCTTGTTACAGACAGACAACTCATCTCAGAATCACAGAATCATTTTGGTTGGAAAAGACCTTTAAGATCACCAACTCCAACCATTCTCTAACTCTATCAAGTCTGGTGGTAAACCATGTCCCTCAGCACCACATCTATGACAAAGACTCCATTTAAGCTCATGCTACAAACTCTTAGTTAATATTCATGGTGCACTGCAATTAGGAATTTTAATAGTTTCAGAAAGACCTCATTGGTGGTTGAGTGTATTCATGGATCAGAACAAGAGGACACAGTCTCAAGCTGCAGCAGGGGAGGTTTAGGCTGGATGTAAGGAAGCAATGCTTCATAGAAAGAGAGATTGGCCATTGGAATGTGCTGCCCAGGGAGGTGGTGGAGTCACCATCCCTGGAGGTGTTTAGGAAGAGACTGGATGAAGCACTTGGTACAATGGTTTAGCTGATTAGATGGTGTTGGGTGGTAGGTTGGACTTGATGATCTTAAAGATATTTTCCAACCTGGTTAATTCAATTCCATACCATTCCTTACACAAACACTCATGAAGAGACTGGGAATCTTTAATGTATCTGATTTCTATCCAGTCCTCTTTAGAAATAGAAATAGAAATAGAAATAGAAATAGAAATAGAAATAGAAGAAATAGAAATAGAAATAGAAATAGAAATAGAAATAGAAATAGAAATAGAAATAGAAATAGAAATAGAAATAGAAATAGAAATAGAAATAGAAATAGAAATAGAAATAGAAATAGAAATAGAAATAGAAATAGAAATATCCAGGTTGGAAGAGACCTTCAAGATCATCATGTCCAACCTATCATCCAACACCACCTAATCAACTAACCCGTGTAACCAAGCACCCTATCAAGTCTCCTCCTGAACACCTCCAGTGATGGTGACTCCACCACCTCCCCGGGCAGCCCATTCCAATGGGCAATCACTCTCTCTGTGTAAAACTTCCTCCTGACCTACAGCCTGAACCTCCCCTGGCGCAGCCTGAGACTGTGTCCTCTTGTTCTGGTGCTGGCTGCCTGGGAGAAGAGACCAACCTCTGCCTGTCTACAACCCCCCTTCAGGTAGTTGTAGACAGCAATAAGGTCACCCCTGAGCCTCCTCTTCTCCTGGCTAAGCAACCCCAGCTCCCTCAGCCTCTCCTCACAGGGCTGTGTTCCAAGCCCCTCACCAACTTTGTTGCCCTTCTCTGGACACGCTCCAGCAACTCAACATCTTTCCTAAACTCAGGGGCCCAGAACTGGACACAGGACTCAAGGTGTGGCCTAACCAGTGCAGTGTACAGGGGCAGAATGACCTCCCTGGTCCTGCTGGCCACACTGTTCCTGATGCAGGCCAGGATGCCATTGGCCCTCTTGGCTGCCTGGGCACACTGCAGGCTCATGTTCAGCCTACCATCAATCAGCACCCCCAGGTCCCTCTCTTCCTGGCTGCTCTCCAGCTACTCTGACCCCAGCCTGTAGCGCTGCATGGGGTTGTTGTGGCCAATGTGCAGAACCCCGCACTTTTTCACTAGCAAAGACAGGAGCATGTATTTAGAAGACAAATCATAGTTTCAAGGTGTTTACACTTGTGATACTCAAGTCACCTAACACACAGCAACTCTGGCTCATTGCCCAAACTGTTCTGAGAGATCATTCCAAAACTGTCAGGTTTTTGCAGGCAGTCACATAGGTGAAGCTGGAAAGATGATCTTCAAAGAGCCCTTTCTCTGCTTCAGGGGTTTGATACATTATGTGTTTAGCAGAGTTTAAATCAGACTCACTCTTTTCTCTCCCTCAAGACATGATGAGGATTTTTCCCATATCGGTTAAATCTTCTTTGCCTTTCAAGTGAGGGAATGTGCCTGCTTTGTCTTCTTCAGGAAAGTTCAACTTGTGTAAAATGAGTATGTCCACCTACTGCCTGTTGCCTTAGCCCTGTTACTTCAGCAGTTCCTGTGGAGGAATTCTCAAAATAAAGGCTGCCTTGGCCCAGTGCAGTAATCCCAGTCCCACTAACAGCCATGGTCATCAGAGTCCCCTGAGAGAAGAGACAGCTGTAATGTAGCTAGTTGCAGGTTTCTGCTGCCCATTTCAGTTTTCTTAGAGCATGGCTTTTCTGGGAAGTTAACCATCTTGGCATTCAGGTTAAGAGTCTAGCTGGACCTAGGCTGGCTGCCACTTCGCATTCCTTGAGCCATTTACTTGGCATCTGGGAAGAGTTTGGCGAGCAGGATCTGAGCTTGAAGCAGCGTGCACTCACAGCTCTTAGTAAAAGTTCTTTGAGAGCAAGCTACTGCAATCTCTTTGCTTTTCTACCTGCCTGTTTCCTCTTCAGAACATGTCTGTACACAGGCATTGTAGATGGTGTACTGCAGTAGCACTTGCTTTAGCAAAGTAACACAGAAGAGTTACAACAGCTTTTTAAGGAAAGAGGAAAGGAAAGGAAAGGAAAAGGAAAGGAAAGGAAAGGAAAGGAAAGGAAAGGAAAAAGGAAAGGAAAGGAAAGGAAAGGAAAGGAAAGGAAAGGAAAGGAAAGGAAAGGAAAGGAAAGGAAAGGAAAGGAAAAGGAAAGGAAAGGAAAGGAAAGGAAAGGAAAGGAAAGGAAAGGAAAGGAAAGGAAAGGAAAGGAAAGGAAAGGAAAGGAAAGGAAAGGAAAGGAAAGGGGGAGAAAGGAGAAAGGAGAAAGAAAGGAGAAAGGAGGGAGAAAGGAGAAAGGAGAAAGAAAGGAGAAAGGGGAAAGGAGAAAGGAGAAAGGGAAAGGGGAAAGGGGAAAGGAGAAAGGAGAAAGAAAGGAGAAAGGAGAGGAGGGGAGGGGAGGAGCAGGTTGGGAAACACCTTCGAGATTACCAATTCCAACCTATCACCCAGCACCATCTAATCAACTAAACCATGGCACCAAGTGCCTCATCCAGGCTCTTCCTAAACACCTCCAGGATGATGACTCCACCACCTCCCTGAGCAGCACATTCCAATGGGCAATCTCTCTTGCTGGGAAGAACTTCTTCCTAACATCCAGCCTGAACCTCCCCTGGCACAGCTTGAGACTGTGTCCTCTTGTTCTGATGCTGGTTGCCTGGGAGAAGAGACCAACCCCCACCTGGCTACAACCTCCCTTCAGGTAGTTGCAGAACCAGCAGTGTGCCCAGGTGGCCAAGAAGGACAACAGTATCAGGGATTGTGTGGCCTGCAGGACCAGGGAAATGATCATCCTCCTGTACTCAGCACTGGGGAGGCCAGTGGACCTTGAATCCTGTGTTCAGTCTTGGGGCCCTCCCTACAAGAAAGACATTTTGGTGCTGAAGTGGGTACAGAGAAAGACAGCTGGTGAAGGGTATGGAGAACAGGTCTGAGGAGTGGCTGAGGGAAGTGGGGTTGTTAGTCTGGAGAAGAGGAGGCTGAGGGAAAACCTTACTGCTCTCTACAACTCCACAGAAGGTTGGAGCCAGGTGGGTGTTGGTTTTTTCTCCATAGGAACAAATGGTAGGAGAAGAAATGTCTTCAAGTTGCAGCAGGAAGGGTTTACATAGGATATGACAAGAAACTTCTTCACTAAAAGCTTTCTCAAACCCTGTAACAGGGTCCCCAGGGAGGTGGTTGAATTCCCATCCCTGGAGGTGTTTTAAAGACACAGAAATGTGGTGCTGAGGGAGAAGGTTTGCACCAGCCTTGGTAGAGTTAGATAATGGTTGGACTCAATGATGTTAAAGGTCTCTTCTTACCAAAATGATTCTATGATTTCAAGCAAAACTCTTTCACAGGGTTGTGGTTGCCTCCATTCAAGGTTAGGTAGTTCTGGGGTCAGAGTGGCTGGAGAGCAGCCAGCCAGAAAGGGACTTGGGGGTACTGGTTGATAGTAAGCTGAACATGAACCAGCTGTGTGCCCAGGTGGCCAAAAAGGTCAAGGGCATCCTGGCCTGTATCAGAAACAGTGTGGTCAGCAGGAGCAGGGAAGTCATTCTGCTCATGTACTCAGCACTGGTTAGGCCACACCTTGAGTCCAGTTCTGGGCCCCTCAGTTTAGGAAAGATGTTGAGTTGCTGGAAAGTGTCCAGAGAAGGGCAACGAAGCTGTGGAGGGGTCTGGAGCACAGCCCTGTGAGGAGAGGCTGAGGGAGCTGGGGTTGCTTAGCCTGGAGAAGAGGAGGCTCAGGGTGAGACCTTCTTGCTCTCTCCAACTCCCTGAAGGGAGGTTGTAGCCAGGTGGGGGTTGGTCTCTTCTCCCAGGCAAGCAGAACCAGAACAAGAGGACACAGTCTCAAGCTGCACCAGGGGCGATTTAGGCTGGATGTTAGGAAGAAGTTCTTCATAGAAAGAGAGATTGGCCATTGGAATGTGCTGCCCAGGGAGGTGGTGGAGTCACCATCCCTGGAGGTGTTTAGGAAGAGACTGAATGAGGCACTTGGTGCCATGGTTTAGTTGATTAGATGGTGTTGGGTGATAGGTTGGACTTGAGAATCTCAAAGGTCTTTTCCAACCTGGTTAATTCTATTCCATTCCATTCTATTCTATTCTATTCTATTCTATTCTATTCTATTCTATTCTATTCTATTCTATTCTATTCTATTCTATTCTATTCCATTCCATTCCATTCCATTCCATTCCATTCCATTCCATTCCATTCCATTCTATATGAGTGAGCCCTGAGAAAGGACAGTGCAATGAGTGCCTTAAGGACTGGCCTGTATCTAAAGGTTCTGGGACTATACACTATCAGAGTAAGTGTTTTCTTATCCTTGGTTAGGGCCATCACAACCCTGACAACAGCACAGCTGTAAATGCTGCTGTTGCAAGCCTTTATGTCAGCTGATGTAGGAACTCTGCTTATGATTTGTTGAGGATTGGACTATAACATGAAATTTTAACTCCTCTGGTCTGTGCAGTTTGCTAGACTATTATGTCATCAGAAACCTGTTTGGAAACCATTAGCCAAAGCCAAATCCAATCCTCAGATCAAAAGCCTTTGAATGTTACTCCAAAAGGAGGATTTCCCCAACCAGCTTGGGATTGATAAGCTGCAGTACCAATTTCAGTGGTTACTGTAGGGTAGGTAAAAGCCAGAGGTCCATTCTGAATGATTCATTCATCTACTTCATTACTGCTCTGATGCATGTTCTACTCACCCATATGGCTTGAGCAGCGTGACAAAACTGGCAATAGCAACAGGATGGCCCCAGGTGGGTTTGGTTCTTGAACATAATGAAGGTGCTCTTTTAGTACTGCCTCTTGGTTAGATGTATGTTCAGAGCAGCAGATTAGATCAGCCACTGATGTTTCCATAGCTGAGTTCCTACAGGAGCAGGGAAGTCATTCTGCCCCTGTACTCAGCACTGGTTAGGCCACACCTTGAGTCCTGTGTCCAGTTCTGGGACCCTCAATTTGAGAAGGACATTGAGACACTTGAATGTGTCCAGAGAAGGGCAACAAAGCTGGGGAGGGGTCTGGAGCACAGCCCTGTGAGGAGAGGCTGAGGGAGCTGGGGTTGCTTAGCCTGGAGAAGAGGAAGCTCAGAGACCTTCTTGCTGTCTCCAACTACCTGAAGGGAGGCTGTAGCCAGGTGGGGGTTGGTCTCTTCTCCCAGGCAAGCAGCACCAGAACAAGAGGACACAGTCTCAAGCTGCAGCAGGGAAAGTTTAGGCTGGAGGTGAGGAAGAAGTTCTTCCCAGAGAGATTGGCCTTTGGAATGTGCTGCCCAGGGAGGTGGTGGAGTCCCCATCATTGGAGGAGTTTAGGAAGAGACTGGATGGGGCACTTGGTGCCATGGTTTAGTAGTTATGAGGTGTTGGGTGACAGGTTGGACTTGATGATCTCAAAGGTCTTTTCCAAGCTGGTTTATTCTATTCTATTCTATTCTATTCTATTCTATTCTATTCTATTCTATTCTAGTATTTGCTAAGTATTTTAAGCATTCCAGTTGATGCCTTCAGTTGGCATTAAGTCATAGAATCATTTTGGTTGAAAAAGTCCTTTAAGATTACTGAGTCCAGCCAAGATCTAGCTCTACCAAGGCTGGTACTAAACCATTGCAGTATTTCATCCTGAGATGCCTGGCAATCCCAGGCACAAATACAGGCTGGGCAGGGACTGGCTGGAAAGCAGCCCTGAGGAGAGAGACTTGGGGGTGCTGGGGGACAAAAAGCTCAACATGAGCTCTCAATGTGCACTTGCAGCCAGCAAAGCCAATCAGATCCTGGGCTGTATCAGGAGAAGTGTGGCCAGCAGGGCAAGGGAGGTGATCCTCCCCCTCTGCTCAGCTCTGCTGAGACCCCACCTGGAGTACTGCCTCCAGTTCTGGAGCCTCTATTGCAAGAGGGATGTGGAGGTGCTGGAACGTGTCCAGAGAAGGGCCACAAAGATGATTAGAGGGCTGGAGCACCTCTCCTGTGAGGACAGACTGAAGGAGTTGGGACTGTTCAGTCTGCAGAAGAGAAGGCTCCCAGGTGACCTCATTGTGGCCTTCCAGTATCTGAAGGGGGCTACAGGAAGGCTGGGGAAGGACTTCTCAAGATCTCAGGTAGTGATAGGACTAGGGGGAATGCAATGAAGCTGGAGGTGGGGAGATTCAGGCTAGATGTGAGGAGGAGGTTCTTCACCATGAGAGTGGTGAAACCCTGAAATGGGTTGTCCAGGGAGGTGGTCGAGGCCCCGTCCCTGGGGGTGTTTAAGAGCAGGCTGGATGAGGCTCTGTCCAGCCTGAACTAGTGTGGGGTGTCCCTGCCCGTGGCAGGGGGGTTGGAACTAGATGATCCTTGTGGTCCCTTCCAACCCTGAATGAAACTATGAAACTATGAAACTATGCTCTGTTAGCAGTGAACAAATGCAGTGACATATGCTTAGGGGGCAGACATTTCAATCCAGAGTCATGAGTGATGGGTCAAACTCATCTGCTTCACAGAAACCTGCAGGCTCTCACTTTCTAGCTCAATACTTTCTGTTCCACTGTGAAATGCCTGGAAATGTCCTTTAAAAACCTCATGCTACAGTCTCTACACAGCTCCTTAATCTTCACCTCTTCCTCCCTGCTGCCTGAAAGCAAGGGCCTCCAGCAAGGATCTAATATCAAAAGAAGGGTAATGCCCCTGCGGGGGGGGGGGGGAATCATTACTGAATTTCCTGAATAGTAAACTGTTTGGGTTGTTTGGGGTTTGTTTTGTGTTTCTCAAGGAGTTGGTTCCTCTGCTCTCCTGGTGGATGTCACTGGGGTGGGATGCCCCTGTCTGCCTGCGTTGCCAAGCCTCCTCCCACCCGGAAAACAACCAGTGGGAAAAACAGGTTTGATGGGGAATGGTGTCACAGGGGTCAGACAGCAGGGAAGGAGCTTTCCCTTCGCTAGGGGAAAACCGCATCCCGGGTTGGACCCCCAAGACAGGCAGCGGCCCGGTGCAGTGCCGGGCGGTAGCCACCAGGCGGCAGCCACGGGGTCGGGGAGCTGGCTCCGGCAGGGAGCACAGCCTCATCTCCAGCCCCATCTCCATCCTCTCCATCTCCCCGGCTCAGCAAGGACCCCCTAGCCTAGCAACATGGTTTGCAGAGGCTGCTGTTGCACCTGTCCTGCTGTTCTATCTGTGGTGAGGGGAGTGATACAAGCGGATGAAGCTCTGGACACTCACCAAGCCTCCCCAAAACCTCACAACAAACACACAGGAGGCTATCTTAATGCTTAAATTGTGTGTCGCTTTCCCAAGCCCCTTGGCCTCTTCCTCCCTTCCCTCAGGACCGATGCTTTTGCTCACTGCATGGAATAGAATCCCAGCACTGAAAGTCACCCTGACATCCTAGCATCCTGAAGGGATCTTTCCTCACCTTCCTGCAGATCTCTGAGCAGAAAACAGGGCAGACCCTGTCCAAGTTCAGGGTAGTTGTAGAATCACAGAATCATGTGGGTTAGAAAAGACCTTTAAGATCCATTGAGTCCAACCATTATCTAACTCTGCCAAGCCTGGTGCTAAACCATGTCACTCAACACCACACCTCTGCCTCTTTGAAACATCTCTAGGGATGGGGATCCAACCACCTCCCTGGGGACCCTATTCCAGTGGGTGAGAACACTTTCAGTGAAGAATTTGCTTCTAATACCCAACCTAAACTTCTCCCCTGCTGCAACCTGAGGCCATTTCCTCTCCTATCATTTGTTCCTCAGGAGAAGAGACCAACAACCACCTGGCTCCAGCCTCCTTTCAGGGAGTTATAGAGAGCAGTGAGGTCTTCCCTCAGCCTCCTCTTCTCCAGACCCACTTCCCTCAGCCACTCCTCATAAGACCTGCTCTCCAGACCCTTCATCAGCTTCACTGCCCTTCCCTGGATCAACCCCAGCATTTCAATGTCCTAGTAATGAGGGCCCCAAAACTGAACTCAGGACTCAAGGTGTGACCTCACCAGTGCTGAAATACAAGGGGATAATCACTTCTCTAGTCCTGCTAGTCACACTATTCCTGATACAGGCCAGGATGCTGTTGACCTTGGCCACCTCAGCTCATACTGGCTCATGTTCAGCCAGCTGTTGATCAGCTCCAGGTCTTTCTCTGCTGGGCAGCTTTCCAGCCACTCTAGCCCAAGCTTGGAGCATTTGTGGGATTGTTGTGACCCAAGTCACAACAATCTGGTACTTGGCCTTGTTGAATCTCACACAGCTGGCCTCAGCCCATCAATCCATCCTGTCCAGGCTTCTCCTCAGGGCCTTCCTCCCCTCAGGTGGATCAACACTCCTTCCCAACTTAGTGTCATGTGCAAAGTTACTAAGGGTGCCTAAATCACCTCATTCAGATCACTGATAAAGACATGAAACAAGAATGGCCCCAAAGTTGTTGTGTTGAGGCCAGGGAATAAATCTGTGAGCTGCTGAGCAGCCCAACATGTAACATTCCCCATGGCTTGAGCTCTTTGGGATGAGCCAGATGTTTGGTTGATTAGGTGGTATTGGATGATAGGTTGGATACAATGATCTTGAAGGTCTCTTCCAACCTGGTTTATTCTATTCTATTCTATTCTATTCTATTCTATTCTATTCTATTCTATTCTATTCTATTCTATTCTATTCTATTATTCTATTCTATTCTATTCTATTCTATTCTATTCTAAACTCCAGGTTCACCTGAACATACCCCAGAGGCAATGTTCATCAGGTGGGAGGGAGGCTCTTTCATTTTGGAGCATCTCAGCAGGAAAAATTACAGCAACTTCCCCACCAAAAAAAAAAGGAGGAAAATTAAAGAGAAACCAATCTGAGAGTTCACATGTTTGCAGAAATGAAGCCATAGCACCCAGCAACTCTTCCAATGTGAAGGGTACAGGACTGGCTGCCTTAGCTAAATCCCACTGATCATTATCATTCCTCCTGGGTGATAATCCCAATAATCTTCCAGCAGTTCCAGCTGAGGCTTGGAGCACTGTAGCCAGCAGGGCTTGGATAGCACATCACTCCCGTGGCTTGGAGCAGCCACTTTCCCTCCCCTTACAATGCTGGTGCTCACCTGAGTGGGATATCTCCTATCTCAGCTTCCCCAAAACTCCCAGTCTTGCAGAGGCAAACACAGAGAGAATCTTCCCAGGGTTTCATTTTCTTTGATAATGACTTCCATGGAATCAGTGATGCAAAACTCTTTACCTTACAGTGCAGAGCACAATGTGGTGTTGTTACACATATGGTTTAGGTTCTCTCTCCATCCCCTGCACCACTCCCCCCCCCCCCCCCCCCCCCCCCCCAATTCTTGTGAGCTGGGCAGCTTTGAGCTGGGAAAGGCATCTTTATAACATGCTTGACTCCTTTCACATTCTAAAGTGCTGAGGGTAGTCTGGGAGGTGTGTTTAGGCACAGGGATTAGACCAGATCTCGAGTGAATGTACTTTAAAGCAGAGGGAGTCTGTCCTTAAGACAAAAATGCTCTGGAAAAATGGTTATTGCTATTGCTGTGGACAAGATGAGCATGGAGTGGCTGCTGGCCATGACAAGCAGGTCAGGAATAAGAGTTAAGATCCCATGGGCCCCTCAATTTAAGAAGGATATTGAGACACTTGAACGTGTCCAGAGAAGGGCAACAAGGCTGGGGAGCGGCCTTGAGCACAGCTCTGTGAGGAGAGGCTGAGGGAGCTGGGGTTGCTTAGCCTGGAGAAGAGGAGGCTCAGGGGAGACCTTCTTGCTGTCTACAACTACCTGAAGGGAGGTTGTAGCCAGGTGGGGGCTGCTCTCTTCTCCCAGGCAACCTGCTCCAGAACAAGAGGACACAATCTCAAGCTGTGCCAGGGGAAGTTTAGGCTGGAGGTGAGGAGAAAGTTCTTCCCAGAAGGAGTAATTGGCCATTGGAATGTGCTGCCCAGGGAGGTGGTGGAGTCACCATCCCTAGAGGTGTTGAAAAAGGCATTGGATGTGGCACTTGAAGCCATGGTTTAGTTAGTCATGAGGTGTTGGGTGAGAGGTTGGACTTGATGATCTCTGAGGTCTTTTCCAACCTTGTTGATTCTATGATTTGTGTGAAAAAGAAAAATAAGCAACAGAGAGAAGGAAGCTATGTGTGAAGTGGTTGATACAAGAGGGGACAAATGGGAAGGAGGGATGGAGGGAGGGAGGATCCTCTGTGTGTGTGGATGCATTAGGCTGCCATGTTTGTGCCTGCTTTCTGTTGAAGACATCTAGAAGAGTTGTCTCTGGTCTCCACACAACCCACTGGCCAAGGCAGAGGGGACAAGTATGAGTGTTGTAGCCCCTGGTTGTAAACCCCCTATTTGTGCCGTATCAGAGCTGCCAGGCCATCATGGCTGGAGTGTGATTTCTATCCTCTGCTGCTCAGGAAGTTTACTCCGCTTTTATTCCCTCCTCCTCTGCACTTGACAGGGAAGCATCGGTGTGGCTTTGATTCCACACTGCCTGCAAAAGCCATGTGTCCTTCCAAGGAAATAAATCCCAGTGAACTCCACTCTCTCAACTGCTCTCCCACCCTACCCCCAACCCCGCATCACTCTTTCCAAGCAGAAGTCAAACTCCTTTTCTAACTATCACAATCTGCATCCCTGCCCGTTGCCCGTTGTCCCTCTATCTGTCTGCTTTGGGGCAGGGCGTTCTGGGAGAGTCAAATCAGATTGGTTTGTGGGGGTTTTCCCCCCCAGCCTGTCCCCCGGAGCGAGACATATCCTCCTGAACAGCCAAGGCCAAAACCCATTCAGACCGATTAAAATTCAGGCGGCTTCTTTGAAGGGAGCCTATTTCTATTTAGATATATACACCTTAACCAGTAAAAAGCCCCCGAGCCTCATTAGCATGCAAACGACGTGTGAAAAGGAGGTGTTTGGCGTGAAAAGGAGGTGTTTTGTGTGTAAAGAGATAACATTCATCTTCTTCTAGGCACACTTAAAATAGGTTACGGGTTTGTTGTCTGGTTCCCTTAATCTCCAGAAATCAACGTGAGCCCGTTTCTGAAACCGTTCCTCCCCCCCTCCCTCGTATTTCCCCCTTTTTTTCTGTGGCCGTAGCTGCCGCTGCGAACGGGACACGAAGGATTTGGAAATCTCGGGATGGCGGTTAGAGAAAGAGCGTAGTTAATGCCCCTACCCCAAGCTCTGTTTCTTGAGTGATCTATTTAAGAAAGGGCAGAATGCTGAAGCAAAAGGGCTCTCCGAAAGGACGAGCCGCTCTGAAGCTCGCTCTGGAGGAGGGAAGCTCTTGGAGCTTGTGGAGTTCCCGATCCCGAGCCATTGGCGACGATTATTCGTAGCGAGTGAGGGAAGGTCGAATATCACAGTTCTTATTGCAGCTCTGCTCCGGTTTTGCGGCCCTAAGGGGACCGTGCTGTAAAGACAAAATCTTGAGAGCCTCCACTTTGGCCAAGAAGCACCTTGGTAGGACACCACGACTGATGAGGTGCTGCCGATGTGTCCTCCCCAGCAAGCAAGGCTTCTGCGAAGTCCCAGTCTCTAGGGGTGGGGTAAGTCTTTGCTAAATCGTTTTCCCACAGCCGCAGTTAAAATTGAAAGACCCTTGGAAGCGTCGTTTTTGAGACCGGGATCCGTTGTGAATCCTAAAGAGGGGATATGGAGCCTGGAAGTCTTTACAGCAAGCAAAGATGATTAATCAATATCACAGCGCCCGAGCCGCGCCTTTAAAAACTAAAAATGAGGCGGGGGGGACGGGTCGGGACGGGACTGGGGAGGTGGGAAAACCCCTATACGAAAACCAGAGAAGGTGCAGCTGCAATAAAAAGCGGGTCACGTCAAACCTTCACTGGGAGGAAGGTGTGTGTGACTCAGCCGGGTCCGATCCACCGGCGAGGCCACGGTCACGAAACGGAACTGAGGGTCACGGAGCTCTACCGCCGGTGTGTTAGGAGGGAAAGGATCACACATCCAAAACTAAAGGCCTAGATTTCCTGCCTCTGGTGTCAACTCTGGGGTCTTTTTGCTCTGGGTAACTCCCAGCTCATCCTCTTTTTTTCGGTGCTGGAGGAGAGGAGACTGGGAGCCGCTCTTGTCCTGAGCAGAGAGCAAAGCGCTTCTCTCTGGGTCACTCCTCTTCTTGTCTGAACAACATAACCAAGGTTTCTGTTCCCGGGAGTCTCCAGGATATGTCTCCGGACACTGAAGAGTCGCGGTCGGCTCTTTCTCTTTGGCAGGGAACCGCCCAGCCCGTGGGGGTTCCTTCTCTGCTGCTCCAAGTTCAAAGGCACGGTCCTGAAATCGGCTGGGGGGGAGGAGGGGAACGGGGCGGGGGGGGACTGGGATCGGACGACGACGACAAAAGGGATAAATACTAGGGAGGCACTGGGTCAGACGGGCAGGGTCGAAACCATTTAAAGCCTCCTGAGCCACGAGGACCCAGGGACTTAAGGGACAACGGGGAGGGGAAAGGAAATGTCATGGTAATTCTCTTTGAAATCACTAAAGAGATGGCACACGCATGAGGGCCACCGAGCTCCCGAAGAAGAGATCCAGCCGGGAAAGCGGGGCTGGAGGAAAACTCTGTTTCTCTTCCCGCTCCCTTCTTGGGATCCGTAATCCCGAGGATCCCAGAACGGGCATATCCCTCCTAAAAAGCAGAGCAAACCTTGCTCTGCCGTTCCCGGGACTCTGCTTCCCTCCACCCCGGGCAGACCCCTGTCAGCTAGAAGGAATCTGGCGGTGGAACTTTCACCTCACCGCCTCCCTCTGCGAGTTGCTGGTTTACATTCGGCTGTTGTGTTGTACGGGGAATGCACTGGGTTGTTAGGAACCTCTGCAAAAAAACTCAAGCCTTTAGTGACCGCCCGAGCCTGAAACTCGTTTCCCTACACGTTAGAAGACATCCCGCTGTTTAGCAGCGCCGGGAACGGGGCTGGCAGAAAAGATGAGCCTCCTGTTACTTCCATTTGACGGAAAGACCAAAAAAAAAAGCCGTGTAAGGTGTTTTCTGCCTCCTCCGGGGTTTGCACAGCTCTTTAAGCAGGTTATTTCTTTGGAAATAACGACGATGAAATAAAGACGACGGTCTTTATCTGCTGCTTGAAAGATCGGGGAGGAGGAGAAGAAGGAAGGGGGGGGTGAAAAAAAATCAGTGTTAAAAAAAACAACCCTCAAACACTTTGAAGTTGCACAACTGTTGCTGCTCCAATTTTTTTCCCTCTCTTCTGCAGTTTCCAGATGCACCAGAAAAGACTTACTTTGATCTCACAAAGCAGCGATTTTTTTGTGTTGTTATTATTATTTTTTTTTATCTGTATAAAAATGGTCGAATAACTCCGAGTGTAATGGCAAACATGCTGGGAATGAGCTCATGGGGCAAGGAGGGCCCAAGGAGGCAACAGCGAGAGGGGTAGTGGGGAAGGAAGGGGCTTTCCCTCCAAACGGGCCTTTGGCAATCTGCTGAAGGGCTGGCTTTCCAGCCCAGCTCGTTCACAAGGGAAAAGCTTCTGCCAGTGTGTGCAGCAGGACCTCCCCGCTCCCTGCGCCTGCCTCAGTGCTGGTGAAGGGACACGATGCTGAGCAGAGAGATGAGCATAGGTCATAAAATCATAGAATCATTAAGGCTGGGGGGAAAAAAAAAGCCTTTAGGAATATCAAATCCAGCTGTCGACCACATATGGCCATGCCCACTGAACCAGGTCCCGAAGTGTCATGTTTCCACGGGTGTTGAATACCTCCAAGGATGGTGACCACCACTTCCCGGGGGAGCCCGATACCCCCCCAGTGAAGAAGTTCCTTCTAATATCTAATCTCAACCTCCCTTGCTGCAACTTGAGACCGTTTCCTCTCCTCCTATCACTTGTTAGGAGGGAGAAGAGACCAACACACTCCAGCGTCCTTTCAGGGAGTTGTAGAGAGGTCTCTCAGCCTTCTTTTCTCCAGGCTAAACAATCCCCAGTTCCCCCAGCCGCTCCTCACAACACCTATTCTCGAGACCCTTCACCAGCTTCGTTGTCTTTCTCTGGACTGTGTTCTTGTAGTGAGGGCCCCAAAACTGAATCCAGGACTCAGGGTGTGGCCTCACCAGCGCTGAGTACAGGGGGACGATACCTCCCCTTGGTCCTGCTGGTCATACTGTTCCTGCTACAGGCCCGGATGCTGCTGGCTTTCTTGGCCACCTGGGCACACACTGGCTTATATTCAGCCAGCTGTCGAGCTTGCTCTGCCGGGCAGCTTTCCAGCCACTCTTCCCCAAGCCTGGAGTGTTCATGGCGTTGTTGTGTCGGGTGGCGCGGAGCCCAGAAGCTGTTAAAAAGTGTATCTGGGGACATTGCAAAGGCGAGAAAGGTCCCGTCCCTCTTGGACAGAGCAGACGGGAGGAGAGGGCGAGCCCTATGGTTTCGCTGGTGCACAGCCAGCATCTGCCCCTCCCCTGCACGGTCCTTCCTGGACCGGCATCCTGGTCTTTACACCTGTGTAAGTCAAGCCATCCGTCTGGACTCCAGGGAAGCACCCACGCGTGTGGAGGTCGCGGGTTTATTTTGCCAAGGAAAAAATCAAATAGGAGGAAGGCTGGAGTATCATGTGTGAGTGGCTGTTTCCCTGCGTGAGTTTGCTTGTGACCCGCGGGCAACCCCGGGAGCAGCCGGGTCCAGCCCCGCCGCAGACCGACCCGCCCGCTCCTTGCTGCCCTCCCTCGGGAAAAGGGGATCGCAGTGATCCCCGGCTGAGTTGGTGGGATCCGTCCTGACCATTCCAAACTCACGTTTTAAGAAGGGCAGGAATAGTGGAATGGGGGCAAGGGAAAGAAGCGATAGAAAGGAGATGCTGAGTCCCAGGGGAACATCAACATACTGGTGTCTACAGACCGCATCAAAGGGATGCCGACAAACAATAAAATGCCTCGAAATCTTTCTCGATGCAGCCTTTGCAAGTCTACGAATGACTTTGCCATCGCGGGGGAATGAGGGCAGCAGTTGAGGAAATTTTAGCCAACGTTCTTCCAAAACCTGGCTGAGCAGGGAAAAGAGGAAGGGATAGAGATTTCTCTAATCCTGAAAGGCAAAAGAGGGGAAACCACATCAAGGCAGAGAGAGCAAATGCGGCAGGGAAGGATTATCCAGGCAAAGGGGGCGGAATCTGAATCCTTATCCCTGGGAATGTTTGAAAAACGCAAAGATGTGGTGCTGAGGGACATGGTTTAGCACCAAACTTAGTAGAGTTGGATAATGGTTAAACACTATGATCTTAAAAACCTTTTCCAACACAAACCATGCTGTGATTCTCTCCTATGAATGGACTGACATCTGTGAAGGAGAGAACTTCCACTCGGGGTTGCTACGGGAATTTTTCGACTCTGAGGCTGTTTGCTCGGCCCTGCTATTTTAAAAGAGGCCACACTTGTCCTCCTTAAGCATGGGATTTTGGGGACACCCAAAGCCTGAGGGTCTCATCCCCGTAGTTTTCCATCTGCAGGACGTCCCGGTGCGGGACGCCTCTCGCATTGACGGAGGAGGGAAAACTGGGGCAAGTGTGTGTGCTGGCGAGAGGAAAACCTCTGGATTCCAGACAGTCCCTGCCAAACGAGCAGTCACACTCAGATGAGCGCTTAATTGCTATTGTGTTCTAGTTTTTTTTCTGTTGTTTTCCAAAGGCAGATCCCCCATTCCCGGAGAGCGGCTGCAGTGTGGCACAGGCTGGCTTTGTCTGGTTGCTGTGCAGCCGCTCTCGTCACACTGGTCCCGCCTGACCCAAGTCCAAAGTCAGCTCTAAATCTGCTTTTGTTGCGCTTCCCCCTCTGTAGGCCAGTTGCTGTACCATGCTGGGTCCACACGCAACAACCTTCCCGGTGGATTCTCTCCAGCGCCAAGGACAGCTTCACGAAACGCTGCCGGCCTGGGGCTGCCTGCACTAAACCCGCGTGTCCCCTGCTGCGGGGATGTCTCTGTCGTTCAGTCCCCAGGAGATGGCAGCTGCCCACACTCTCAGCACCCCTCGTACCCTTAAAAACATTGTCCTCCAATGGCCCCTGACGCTTCCACCCTTGCCCCGATCCGGCTTCGCCGAGGCTACTGAGCCCAATGCTCGACCTCATTGCCCCAGCCCCAAAAATCCTGGGAAGGGATCTTTCAACTCTCCCCGGCTTGGTGGCGATAGTAGGGGTGCAGGTTCGCCCCTCAGGGTCCTCCTCCGGGGACGCAACACGTCTCTCTCTTCACCTTGGGCGACACTGTTCCCCTTTCCTCCCCTCCTTTCCGACGAGGGCGAGGGACATGTGGGTGGGCAAGGGGACAAGGAGAGGATTTTCGACAGGAACATCGCACATCCTTCGTGGGTGCCCGTCTGTTCCTGGGCAGGGAGAGAGGAGAGAGATTCACCCGTAGCATTAATATTGTGACAGAAAAGCAGCCTCCATCGAGGCGGGAGATGCAGGGAAGGGCACCTTTGCAGGTTTCCTCGCCTTTGCTGGGAATTACCGGGATGGTAATGGGCTGTGGGGAGCCGAGAAGGCTTCACCGAGGCGGAGGATGAAGGTGCAGATGGATCAGGAGGTACCTCACGGCTAAATCGTTTCCAAGGTTTCCATCTTGCAGCCGGAAAACAAAACAAAACAAAACAAAACAAAAACCACTGCGAGGCGCGCAGAGAGCACATCAGGGCAGAGCACCCCAAAACTTCATCCTGAGATAGCCCAGTAACCTGCAGCTTTTTTTGTTACTAGAAACTAATTAGAACAATATTAGAAACTAATAAAAAAGTCTCTTAATGATTAATCTGGATAAATTGCGGGCTCGGAGCAAGAGCTGGCGAGGTTTGCGATGCAGAAAGGGAGCCCGGCCCGGGGTCCGAGGGATCTGCTCTCTGTTTTCGATAGCAAACCGATCACATCGCTCATCCTTTTGGGTTCATCCCGCGGAACTATCCCGCTAAAGTCCGCTGCTTTTTAGGATCAGCCCTAAACGAGCTTGTTTTACAATCTAACATATCTTGTACGAGGAAAGGGAGTGCACAGGAGTGTCTTGGTTCAAAGAGCTGTGCCTTGAAGAGAAAAAGGATGTAATTAAATTCTACAGATATGTATTGCTGGGGGTTTTGTTTACTTGTTTTGTGTTTGTGTGTGTGGGGGGGAGGTTGTTCGGGTTTTTTTTCTTGTTTGGGTCTTTAGGGTTTGGGGGTGTTGGGTTTTTGGGGTTTTTTGGTTGGTTGGGTTTGGGTGGGGGGGTTATGTTTGTTTGGGTTTGGTTTTTTTACTGAACATGCATTTAAATGCTGTGCCTACTTCGGTATCCAATTTCCCTGGAATACAAACTTTGGATCTCGTCTCGGTGTGTGGGTGAAGCCCCAGATCTCTGCAATCCTGCAGAGGTTTGGGGCGCAGAAGGTTTCGTCCGGGATGGGGGAAATAAATGAAAACAACCCCCCTAAAAAAACTTCCCCAAATTTCAACCCCTCTCAATCTACCCAAAATTACAAACAGCATCAATAATCTGCGAAGGATTATGGAATCATAGAATCGTTTGGGTTGGAAAAGACCTCGAAGATCATCAAGTCCAACCGTTCTTCACATAAATGCTGTTTGCTACCAATGTAAAACCGAGTTCTTTTTCTCTCCCGGAGGAAAAATGGAGCCGGGCTCTCGGCTGGGAGCAGTCATCGGCTTTCCCGGTGCTCCCCTCATCTCTTCGGCTCTTTCTGAGCTATCCCAGACCTCCACATCTCCTCCCAAATCCCATAAGGGCGATTTACTTCTTGGGGAAAAACCACACAAAATCCCCCCCAAACAGAAACAAACAAACAAACAAAAACCCAACCACCCAAGCAACAAAGCAAAGTAACCGCAAAATCCTAAACAAACAAAAAAATGCAATCCCTCCTTCCCTCCCCCCCCCCCCCCCCCCCGCCAAGAACCGCTTTAAGATTTCTCTCATCCCCTTCCCGCTGGCCAACACTACCCCCGAGTCCACCTGCAAACGATGTGGGGGGGAGGGGGCTGGGGGGACAGAGGGGGGAGATGGGGGGGGGTGTGTGGAGAAAAAGGAGGCTTCCAGGGAACCCCGACGACCTCGAAAAGCTCTTTTCCAACTGAAACGATCATAGGATTCTATGACCCGCTGAACGTGGGACCCTCCCTTTCCTCTCGGCACCAGCCTCCCCGTGTGAGCGACCTCACCCAGTTTCCCCACCTCAGGAGCAGGGCGGGAGTAGGTATGGATGTCAGGAAGGCGACGTGGCGATGGGGAGCTGTGGACATACTGCCGTGGTTGCTTAGACACTTATTTACCTCCTCGTCGTTCCGCTCAGAGGAGCCGAAGAGGGCGAAGCCTTTTTTTGGGGGGGAGACCTTTGCTCCTGCCTCAAGCCAATTCACCTGTCAGCAGAGCCCTCCGCACAAGGCAGGGAGAAAATCTGCAAAGGGCATTTTTTGTTTTCTCCCGAAGGAAAAGGAAAATCAGGTTAATGATTAAAAAGCGGGAAACAGTGGCAGCCAGGCAGGAATGGGTTGGGAGGCTCCCGTGGGTGTGAAGGGAGGTGTCCTGGGAGACTGCAAGGACACAGGGAGCGAGGAGGGGACCGGGAGGCTGAAAGCCACAGAAACTCCGCGACCCTGGGGCCAACTAGGCGAAGGAAGCTTGTAGGCGACAAAGGAAGGCAGACCTCACCTAGAACCTCACAGACAAACACACACGCTTTATCCTTTCAGGTTGTTGTGAAGTCTGGCTTGGTAAACACAATCTGGGTGGCTCTTAACTCTGCCCGTGTTGTCCCAAGTTAGGAGCAGAGCAGACAAAAAGGGGGCTCCAGCTGGGGCTTTCCTCTTTGTTTGCCGGGGGAGTACTTTTAATTATTTTTTAATTATTCATGACACCAGACTTTGGTAGAGTTAGATGATCTTAAAGGTTGTTGGGGTTGTTTTTTTCCCCAACCGAAACGATTCTATGATTCTCTTAATTCCCTATTTTTGAAACAGCTCCAGGTCTGATTAGTGCCTGCGGAGAAGCGACTCCCGGAGCTGGAGGAAAGTTAGCGTCAGTTTTAGCTTCCCGATTCGCCTTCCCTTCGGGAACACTGGGGTGGAGATAGGGCTGAGTGTGCGGGCTTGGGGACGCGGGGGATTTTGGTTGCCTTAAGCTCAGGAAACTTCCCGATGCGTATTCTGTTCTGCCTGGTCGCCTTCTGATGCACCGAAAATAGGAGAGACAAAAATCATGTCCACGCCTTGGCGCCTTAAACAAGCAGGGAAGAAACCCTGAAAGAAATGGAGGGAAAGCAGTGGCTGTTTTTTATAGCTCAAGTGTATAATCGGATTTTTTTTTCTCCCCCCTCTCTCTCCTGATAGAAAGCAGATAAATTTATGAAGGGAGAGCTAAGAGAATAATTACAGAGTGAAGGTAGTTAAATTTTATTTCGGGTCCCAAAGGCAAAAACCTGACATTTTATTGCAAACATCTGGAAGGCTTAAGAGACTGGCATGGTGTTTGTTTAAACGCTAATAGAGAATTTTTTTATTCCCTAAAAACGCAAACAAAGCCCATTTAAAAAACACTTCAGACCGTAAATATCTTGCGGTGGTTCAGTTCTCAAAGCCTGAGCGACAAAAAAACACCCGGGCGGGAAAGAATCGGCGGTGTAATAGGGATATAATTATGAACGAGTTAATAATGCTCGACAATACCGTTTGTGCAGACCGTAAAAATAAATCGCAGGCGTCTTTATTTCTTTGTTTGCTGCAGTCACAACAACTAAGCCCCCACAGCCCGGGAACATCACCTCGCTCCAATTCGCTTTTAAACTCGCCTCTGAGGAAAGCTCCAGCCTCGAAATCGCCCAGATCCGTTTTAAAAGTGAATCGATGCTGCCTTGAAAGTCCAGTAAATTTCCCTCGCTCCCAATGTTACAGCCTCCAGCCTGCACCCACTGACCTGTTTTAACATTTTTTTCCCCCCCCAGTTACTAACTTAGAAAAAAACCAAAACACCCAACAAAACAATAAATCCCCGGGATAAGTCTGGCTAAAAGACCTTCGATGAAGTTTTCCATGGTGTGGAAGCAGATTTGCAAACGGCTGGGCTCAGCTCCTGCACATCTGGACAGCACTCCCTCCCCGCAGCCGGCTCCCCTCATTTCTCTCTCTCTTTCTTCCTTTCTTCCTTTCTTTCTTTTCTTTTACTTTTTTTTTTCTTTCCCAAATATTTCCATATATAAACAAATATTTTCAGACTCTCTCTGCCACAACTGGAAAAGCAGGAGTGAATGATTTCTTTATAAATCCCAGGGCCTGGCCCTGCGACCCTTTGCTCCCGCCACTTTATTCCAGGGAGCAGTTTCCTGGATTTAATGGGAGCTACCCCTGCGAGTAAGGGTCTGGAAGAAAAGAGCAGGCAAAGGGAACGCATTCACCTCCGGCTGCCGGGGGTCAGAGTCGGATCCAGATTAATCCCAGACCGACTCCAGCTTTACGCCACTTTCCATGGGGAGCGGGGATTCGGTCCCGAGCATCGCTTTGGCCGAGGAGAGCCCCGGGGATCAGGTGCCGGCTGCCTTTTACTTTGATCAGCGAGGTTTTCGGGCAAAAGCTGAGCCGAAATCCCCATCCCCCTGCTCGAGGAGCGTGGGCTTCCCTCTCAAAGACAAGGGCAGAGATCCCTGCGAAGGGCCAGTGTTGGTTCCCCCCCCCCCATCCACCTCTCTCCCAGCCCCATCCCTCCCCTTTCCTCCCCAGCGCATCCCTGTGTGTTCAGGGGCCGCAGGGTCGCTGCGAGGGTTGTCCCTTCTCTCCACTTGCATAGAGAAGCAGTAAAGATTTTGTGTTGATGGCTTTTCCAACGCCTGGCACAGACAGGCAGAAGGAAGGTGAACTCTCCCTAAATCACCCGGGCATCAGCGAAGCGGCAAGGATGAGGGAAGGGAGCGGCTGTATGTCCCCGCAGCCCCCTGACATCGGGAATGTGGGGAAACGGCACTCCTATCCCTAACAAAAGCATCCGTTCGCTGAGGTCTTCTATTTAGCTGCCATATAGGCATGGAAGTTCATCCGTGTTTCCCTTTGCTGCTGTCGAAGCTGTATCTCGCTACTCGGGGTCCGAACGCTGCTTCCAGACCTCGGGGAGCAGCGCGGAGATCACCGCGGTAAGAGCCCCGAAAAGGAGACGGGGCTGTTTTAAGCTGTCCACCCCTAAACCCACACTTAGTGCTGCAGAAAAAGTGTCCTTGCTGTCTTACATCAGCCTTACCCCCCACCCCTCACCCCCCCGCCCCGCCGATTTTCGTTTAAACTGCCCTGCCTCTCGCTAAAACTCTGTAAATAATCTTGTTGTCCTGGGCTCTTTTTCTAACCCTCCTCCTCCCAACGACTTAAACCCCCCCTCCTTGCTGTCTGTCTCCCAGACCAGCGTTTGTAAGGCTTTCAAAAATAAGGATTTTAATGGGGTTTTTTTTTTTGAAGAAAACATTTATTTGGGAGACATTCCTTTGCCGGGCAAAGCACAGACAGCCAGGGGCAAGACGACCCGCTGGAAAAAAAAAAATGAACCCATTCCAGGTCCCAGGTCCTCAGTCAATCCCGTTCGTCGGCTCCTCCAAACCCGCAACCTTTTTCCACGTTGTTCCCGAAGCCGGGAAGCGGGGAAGATCCAGGACACGTACGCGTGAAAAGCCGTGCGACAATGCCACGCTACCCAGCACTGAGTCTCGGGACGAGTGACCTGTCAAAGCCAATGTACAAGAGGAGGGGAGGGAAAGGAGTGGTGAGGAGGGGGAGGGTGAGAGAGTGTGGCGGGTGGGTGATGGGGATGCATAAAAACCTGCTTCTTGGCCTAAATAACAAGGTTTGGCTTTGCCGGGATTTCCTAGGGAAACGTTTTGTTTCTTTCTTTCTCTCTCTCTCTCTTTATTTACTTATTTATTTATGTATTTATTTATTATTTTCACCTGAAATCCTTTTCCGTGCCCCTTTCACACGTGTCCAGCCCCACTGCCTAAGGAAAATCTCCCTCTCCTCCCATAGCTCCTGGAAGCATCTTAGGGGAACGCCGGAGAAACGCCGCCCGAAAAATAGTCCCTTCTTGGGATGTGGTGTGTATGCTCGTCCGCTTTCCCACCCTGTCTCCAGCCAGATTAATTCTCTCATTTAATATATAATCATTGACAGTAGATTTTGAGCATGTATTACCTCTCGGGATGGAGCTTTCGCCGCTCTATTTCCCCTAGCATTTCCCTGGTTCTTTTCTCTCTCCCACCAGCTAACGAAAACACCCAGCGGTTCCTTCGCTTTCCCAAACGCAGTCCTTGTGTCTTTTCACTGTCAGCTCCGCCCCACCCCCCGCTCCACGCACGACCGAGGAGCGTGGAAGCCACCTCCTCGACACGGAGGCTTTCGGGACAGAGGGAACAGGCGAATAGTCAAAAAAACCCAAACCCAACCAACCCAACGCCACCACCACAACAAAACAACAACCAAACCAAACCAAACCAAACCCCACAAGGATTATTTTGATTATTTTCCTTCCCCAAAAGAAAGCCGAAGCTGCCTGGGTCCCCACGCAGCCCCCTCAACCCTCTCCACTCCACGGACACGCAGCACTTTGAAGTTTCAACACCCCCTCCCCACCCCAGGAGACGTTGCTGCTGCCGCAGCCAAACACCGATTCCACTAAGCAAGCGCAAGTTAATACATGGCATGAATGACATTCTAAACACCCAACCCCCTCGTCAACCAGCACCCTCCCTGGGGCGCTTAAAGCCCCTCTCAGGTACTGTGAGTGGGGATTAGTTTAGCAGTAGCCCCCGGGAAACACGGGGTGCGGCGGAGAGAAGTAGGGGAGTTGTTACCTCTCTGCATTTAAGGCTACGGGTTTCTTATTGCTCCCCCTGCTCTCCAAAGAGTTAATTCTCTCCCTGCCAGTGCTCCAGGACTCAGATGGCCAAAAATTCCTCACCCTCAAGCCCGAGAGTCTCCCTCCCCATTGGGTCGCAGCTTTTGGGTCTCTCCCGATCTCTCCCTTCCATTGGCCGGGGACAGGTTTTGGTGGTGGTGGTGGTTTTTTTTTTTGTTGGTGTGTGTGGGTTTTTTTTTTTTTTTTTCCCCTTGACAGGCGCACACAGCCTGCCTCAGTCTTGGGTAAAATAAATAAATAAATAAATAAATAAAAATCCCAGAAGTTTGGATCAATCAGAGAGAGACAGAAGGAAAGAGGAGAAGGGAAAGGGAAAAAAAAACCAGAGAGAGAGAGAGAGAGAGAGAGAGAGAGAAAGATGAAATCCAGCCTGCAGCCCCTCTGAGCAAGTGGTGGGGACCTGGTTTTGAGCACACACCCTCCCGGCTCTGCCTCCGGAGTATCCGCAGCCTCATGTAGTTGCCTTGAAGGAGACTGGAGGGCTGGTTCTTCTGGGGGGTGCAGCTAGGGAGGGGTTGGGGGTGGGGGGGTGGGGGGGGGTGGGGGGAGAGAGAAAGAGGCGAGAGGCTCTGCCTCTGCTCCCCGAGCTCTGCTGCGCTCCCAGCCCCACTGCTCGCTCTTCTGCCCCAGGGTCTGGGTTGTGCGTGTGTTTTTTGGGGGGGGGGAAATAAGATGAGCGAGAGGAGAAGATCGGCGGTGGCCCTCAGCTCCCGAGCCCACGCTTTCTCGGTGGAAGCCTTGATCGGGACAAATAAAAAGAGGAAACTGCGAGACTGGGAGGACAAGGGGCTGGATTTGTCCATGGAAAGCCTCAGCCCCAATGGCCAGCTAGGGGACAATGAAGACCCGACTCAGTGCCTGGACCTCAACCCCGGTTAGTGCAATTCCTTTCTTTTTGGAACACTCCCCCCAGTCCCTCAGCCTCGCTCCTTTCGCCACCGCTCGCCGAGCCCTGGCCGGGAGCTGCCCGCCGAATCCCGGAAAACATCCGGCGCTGGGGGGTAGAGGAAAAGGCCGGGGGTGTGTGTGGGGGGGTGAAGGGCGGATTTTGCGGAGATTCCTTGCTTCTATCTTTCCTTTCTTCCTTTTTTTTTTTTTTTTTTTTTTTTCCTTTTTTTTTTGGTTTTGTTTTGTTTGAATTATTTTTCGGAGTTTTACGGGAAGCTTTCTCCTCGTCGCTGCGGCTCTTTCCCTCCTATAACTCCATGATGTCCCAGGATGGGAGAGTAGCGTGTCCCTTCTTGCTTCCTCCTTCTTTTTCTCTCCTCCCGGCCGGTTGCCACAGTTCTTCTCGAGTGTTTCGGGACACGAGTTTCGCCTCGTCCCGCAGCTTCCCGACGATCTCGGGGATGTCTTATGGGTTCGGGGGCACAGGAGCGGGGGAACGACACTGGTGTCCTGACGGGAGGAGTCGTCCTTTCCCTCTTCCCTGCGTCTTTCTGAGACACCGGCCGCCACCCAGGGTCCGCTCTGCGAAGACCGTGCCACCCTAAACCGGAAGGTTAGGTGGAGGAGGAGGAAGAGAAGGACGAGGAAGGGGACACGCAATACCAGCCTTGCGCCCAGGAGCACCCACGCCCCGCGGCGAGCTCCTACCCGAAAACAGCTACAGCGAGGAGCTGGGGGCTTGATCCATTTCCTCCGGATCAGGCCTGGCCTGGGATGGCAGAGGGACACGTCCCCTCACCCATGGATACTGTTCCCGGCAGGCAAAAGGATCTGAACCCGTAGCGGGTGAAGGGGCACTCGGAGCGGTCCGACCCCCGCTACCGAGCCTGGCACGTCTCAGTAATTTGGGGCGTTTGGATCCGCACCGGCGCCCTTTGGTTATCTGGGGAGAGGAAGCTCAGTGGTATCTCTATTTTTAATTTCAAATTATTATTTGCTTCTTTATTCTCCTTTAAAAAGAGGCGGTAGCTCGGAGGGACCATTTGGCTCAAGCCAAGCCCTTGATGCACTCACCCCCGCCGGCCCTTTCGCTCCCACCTAAAACAGCGGTCCCCCAAAAGCAGCGGGGAAGCTGGGAGGTGCACCGGCAGCCTTTTTCGACCTCCGCTACCCCACTCCCGAGCGCCTTAAAATGGGACGGAGGAGAATCCCCGCTCTCACAATTATACCGTGAGTAGAAAGCTAGCTGTAGGTAATTTATCTTAGTTTCATTTTTTTTTTCCAATAGTCGGGAGGAAAAGAAAAGGCCAAAACAATTTCCGTGCACAACCCCTTAAGATAAAGGACAGAAATTTCCAAGTTCACTTGGAGAAAAAAAACACTATTCTTATTTATTTTTCATTTTTATTTCCCGCGCTATAATAAATATTAGCTCCTCAAAACCCGACATAAAACGAAACCTAACAAAACCAAAACCAAACACCACCACCCCACCCCCCAAAAAGTAAAATCCAACCCAGCAAAAACAAATGGAGAAAGAATCAGAGATCGAGGTGTAAAAATGACGGACTGTAAAAAAATTCCCCAAACCATTTTAGGTTTTATTTCTTTCTTTTGGAAAGGAGTGAAGAAAACCTCCGGAATTCCGCGGACTTCGCCTCCCTCTTCTCTCCAGGAATCCGCATTTCAATTTGCTCTTTCCGCTGCGGATCCTGGAGGAAAAGAGGGTAAAGTTGGCTGCCTGGAGCTCACGGGCGCAAAGGAGAGCGGATAGAAATCATCTAAATATTAAAATATCAGCCCCTAAAAAAAATATAGTTCAAATTGTCCGAGTTTTCCCCTAAATAAGGGAACGAAACCCCGCTTTTAACAGAGCAGATCTGGGCATCAACCGTCTTCTTTTCGAACCGCTTCCCGTCATCTTTCAGCCACAATCGGACACTTTCATGGCGCTTTAGAAGTTTAATTTCCCCATTTCTTAATTAATTGGAAATAATAGTAATAATAACTTAAAAAGGAAGCCAACCAGCCACGGCAACAACAACAAAAGCAAAACCAAAACCCCAAACCCACCAAAAAATAAAGGGAAAAGTCCTCTCCCTGCGCCGGACTGGTGAACAAGAGAGAACGGCTTTCTAATGCCTGAAACCTTAGAAAGGCAAAGGTGGTGTTTTCCATAAAGAAAAGGAAATCAGGAACAGTTTGAGGAATAATTTTCAGGGGCTTGATAGACTTTAAATAAAGTCCGCGGTGGTAATTTGCGCAGTCACTTCATTAAACTCAAATCCTCGGCGGTGCACCTTTGCTGCCGGGTGAAAATTGATTAGCGGCTCTGGAGCGACCACCGAATTCCATCTTTACAAGAGCCAATTAAGAGCAAAACTTTACACCTAAAGTATTTTAAACTTGCCAAATCTCTGGTGATATAAAAAAAAACCCCAACAACAACAACAAAAAATTAGGGAAAAAGAAAAAGAAAAAGGAAAAAGAAAACCCTTTTTTTTTTTATAGCGTTCTAAAGGTTCAGCCTCAAAGTCGCTGCCCTCAAGCACGCAAAGGGAAAGGAAAAATGACTGCTCGTGGTATGACTGTGCAAATATCACAGTCTGAACCGGGGAATTGTGTGTTGGTTTTGTGTGTGATAACTAAATCTTCCCGTACAAACCCCTACCCCCCACCTCCACTTAAGCTCGGGACAGTCTGGAAAACCAGGCGCCGCCGACAAACAAACTCCTCCAAGGGAAAGAAAAGAGTAAGGCTTCGCTCTCTTTTTGGCAGTTCTTTTCTCTCCTCACGTCTTGGGGGGATGTTCCCCTCGTCCCCGTACTCGTGAGTGGCTCTCGGTGCCCCGGAGAGGGGGTATCGAGGGGCCAGCCCCGCTCAGACCCCGCCGTAGGGGCTAAACCGCTCTCGGTACAACTTTGCGCTGGGCATCCGCAAAATCCAACCTTCCCTGGCGGGGGATGTCTTGGGAGGCAGTGCTCCTCTTTTTTTTTCGTTTTGCCGCAACCCCTCATCCCCTGTGTGCGATTTGCCAGCCGTGCCCGAACCTTTCAATGACGATATTTGGGATCCTCAGTAGATATCGAGTGCCCGAGAGTCACGCCCTCCCCCTCTCACCGCCGCATCTTCCCGGGAGACGGGGCGAGCTTCGAGGCTGGGTCGGCGGGAGATCCTCTCTCCTCCCATCCCGGCTCGAACTCCGTCCCCTTGGCAGGTTTGGTTTCAGAGGGCAGCAAAACAATGGCTTCGGATATCTTCTGGGTATTTATAGACCAAACCTGAGCAGCAGAAAAGGTCACTGCGGGCCCAGGCGTTGCCTGCCTGGATGTGCAGATTATTTACCGTGGTTTACAGTGGTGGCTTTCCTTGGTCTTTCTCTCTGCCACTCCAGAATCACAGAGACAGAGCCAGACAGAGCCAGGCAGAGCCTTCTTGCTCCTTTTCTCAGTTTAAATTTAAGATCTATTACTTTTTTTCTGGAGGGGGACATCTCCCTCTGGCTTCTCCCTTAGGCGACTGAGGTCTCAGCATGGCGAGATGCTACACGAGGCACTGCAGAGGCAAAGCAAAAATGTGCATCCAAAAATATGGAAATTCTCAGCTTTGGGGCTAACAACATGGAGTTTCTCAGCTTTGGGACCATCCTGTCCCTCACAAAGGAGCACATTCAAGAGCTTTCTTAAACACGTTTCTCCAGTGCAGTCTTCACACCATACGTCCCATCTGTATTTTTGTTGCATGTATTAAAATTGCATGCATCAGCTAAAACCCCCCCTAGCAAACCAGACCAACCCAAACACCGTATTAGAGGCTTTTCCTTTTGCCAGTCTGCAAAAGGCTTTGTGTTGTAAATGTTGTTCTAAATCAACATCAACCAACTACTCCAAAGTTTCGCAAGGAGAGGGAAAAAAAACCCCACACGGAGAACGTTTTGAGACCTGCAACATCTCTAACACTGCTGCTTATCCATAAGGTTAAGACCCAAATGCTCAGCAAAGCCTTCTCCCGTGGCTGGCAAGAGTAAAACCTCTGTTTTTTTTTTTACCATGGTGTGTTGTTCTCCTACCTATTCTGGCAGGAATATCCATTCCCATCCCTCTCTGCTGCAAAGAGTTTGCTTTTTGTCCTTGTGGCCCTAGCTGCGCAGCCTGCTGACGCTCTGGAGAGGCAAACACAATTGAAGAGAAGGAGAAATGAAATTTCTTTCCTTATACCACTGCTTCTGAGTGCTCAGAGTGACAAAATCCTTACTCTTTGATTATGTTCTTTCTGAGCAATGCCTCTGAAACTTGGGAGTGGGGAGCGACATCGTTTGATTCCACGTGTGGTTGCTTGCTTTGGCTATTGTTTGAGTGCTCGGTAGATGGGGCTAGGATTTCAAGAGTGGCCAGAGAACTTCTTCTTGATTCTTTCTTGATGCCTACACAGTCTCCTTTGAATGATCCTTGAGGTTTGTGGATGCACAATGCTCTGTAGCAATGAAGCGTAAGATAGCCTTGGGCAGCAGTGCTTGGGACTAGGATTTATTGATGCAATGCCTGTCTAGCAAATATGTGTGTCACAAGGGTCATATGAATTTATTCCACCTGTTAGATCATCAGTTTGCCTCCTAAAGAGGGGATACTGAGCTCAGGTCCATTGCTGTCTTGCGTGTGCAGTGGAAGGAAATGCCCAAATCTCACCCTCATATGCTGGCTACAGAGCTGATGCTCGCCTCCTTTCTCAGGGGAGACAGTTGCAGGAGGCAGATGGAGCTGTCCAGATGAGAGCCAGGAGAGCCCTGGGCATGGGGGCACTCAGGAAAGGGTTGCCTTGGTCAAGTTCATACAACTTTGACCTTGGATCTGGAGGAGACAGGGAGCGAGAAGTTTTTGTCTCTGTTGTAATACATGTACTGAATGGGTGAACTCCTGCTGCTGGCTGTGTGAAATTCTTCCTGCAGGGAGGTGAAGTGCTCATGCTGTATTAAAGAGGGCAGGCATTAGAATAACAGGGACAAACTTTACAGAACAGCAGAGGGGCTAGAAAAAAAAAAAGGCAGCATGTCAGACAACATCTTCTGGCTTTCCTTTTCTCCATCCTTCTTTACTAAGTATTTTAACTCCACGGTGTGTTTTTGTCACACATCTGCTGGGCAGGGGGAAAGCTGCTATTTCAAAAGCTGTCTCTTGTCTTTGACAAGAACTTTGGGAGAATCCAAAAAAGCTTCTGTTACAAGAAAAAGTCAAGTAATTCCTTACAAACCATCAATCACTTCTCCCTCCTCCCACTTGGGACTGAGTTCTTATATCAAATATCAGGCCGGCCAGCCTCTCCTCAGGCAGAAGTGTCCTGCTTTATCTGTGTCTCTCTTTAAGGAAAACTGATGCTTTTTTCAGCTGGAAGAGTTGAAAGGTGACTTCCAAGAGTGCTACATTCAGGAAAGAGCGTTTGTGTGGTTTTGCAACACAGTCAGGGCCACTTAAGGCACCTTTATTCTCACAGGTTACTGCTCCTATTCTAATCAGTCAAATTAGGAATCTTTGCTTGCAGTTTTATGTCCTCAGAGGCCAAGGAGTGTGGTGTCCATTTTTCCCCCCTGCCTTCTGATCTAGATGAAGAAGCTTAAATCAGTTTAAAAAATGCACTAGACTAGAATCATAGAATCAACAAGGTTGGAAAAGACCTCAAAGATCATCAAGTCCAATCTGTCACCCAACACCTCATGCCTACTAAACCATGGCACCAAGTGCCACATCCAATCCCCTCTTGACCACTTCTAGGGACAGTGACTCCACCACCTCCCTGGGCAGCCCATTCCAATGGCTAACAACTAATATCAGTCTGAGAGTGCTTGGAATATTCCTGGAGATACTGACAGTAGCTCATGTGACATTTACCTCTGTTCCTGTTGCAAGACAGAGCTATTCAAGTGTAATCTAAATCACTCCAAGTGCCCACTCCAAGTGCCTGTATTTTACACTAGTGATGTAAAATCAAGTCCAATGAAAGAAGCCTCAGTTCTCCAAACCTGACATTCCCCAAATCAGTAGAGTTTCCTGGAGAGACTGAGCTTGCCAGTGCCTGTTAATGGAATGCTAGCCCTTAGCCCTCAGCTCTCAGATATCCTCTTGAACAACAGCTACTTTGCAGCAGTGGGGTGGGGAGCTACATATAATTCCTGACAGCAAAGTTGGAGTGAGTCAATATCTGCCAGCCTGGGAAGTGTGAGGCACCACTGGGAAGAGCAGAAATGGGCACCTGTGTGTGCAGGGAAAAGCAAGGCAGCTGGTAGCTTCCCAACATTCCAGTGCCCAATACTGCCCAGAGGAGCTCTGCAGACCAGAACATGGAAATATTTGTCTGTTATGACTTCTTATTCTAACTAGACTTATCACAGCTTAAGAGTACTGGGTACTTAGACACTTTCCTTTTAAAACATCAAAAATAGTGTAGCTTTTTGCTGCTTATTCCCAGTAATCTTCAAAAGAGGTTACAATTCCTACTAGCCTGCTATCTCAAAATGTAATCCCATTGCCTTTGCTGTGGGTAAAACTGTAGTGTGCTCTGGTGAAGAGGGCTGGGGAACATGAACACTGTGTTGCTAAATTGGAGTAGCTTTAAAAGCAGATTAAGAAATGTTAAAACTCTTGGAGGAAATGTATGGAATAGAATAGAATAGAATAGAATAGAATAGAATAGAATAGAATAGAATAGAATAGAATAGAATAGAATAGAATAGAATGGAATGGAATGGAATGGAATGGAATGGAATGGAATAGAATAGAATTAACCAGGTTGGAAGGGGCCATGGAGTCCAACCTATCACCCAACACCATCTAATCAACTAAACCATGGCACCAAGCACCCCATCAAGTCTCTTCCTAAACACCTCCAGTGATGGTGACTCCACCACCTCCCTGGGCAGCACATTGCAATGGCCAATCTCTCTTTCTGGGAAGAACTTCTTCCTAACATCCAGCCTGAACCTCCCCTGGCACAGCTTGAGACTGTGTCCTCTTGTTCTGGTGATGGTTACCTGGGAGAAGAGACCAACCCCCACCTGGGGCTACAACCTCCTTTCAGGTAGCTGTAGACAGCAATAAGGTCTCCCCTGAGTCTCCTGGTCTCCAGGCTAAACGACCCCAGCTCCCTCAGCCTCTCCTCACAGGGCTGTGCTCAAGGTCTCTCTCCAGTCTTGTTGCCCTTCTCTGGACACCTTCCAGCAACTCAACATCTTTCCTAAACTGAGGGGCCCAGAGCTGGACACAAGACTCAAGGTGTGGCCTAACCAGTGCTGAGCACAGGGGGAGAATGACTTCCCTGCTCCTGCTGGCCACACTTTAGCACCAGCTGAAGCTCTCACAGCCTTATCCATGCCAGGGGCAGCCTCTAATGGCATATTCTGCAAGATCAGGAAACAATGGATCAGCAAATCCATCCAAGAAGTGACAAAAGCACTGGTTGCAAAAATATTTCCCGTGGTATTTCCATATGCCATTTACTCAGCTGAGCTATTGATCTGACAGTGCTGAGAAACTGAGGAGAAGTCAAAGCTCTGTGACAAGTGGGCAGTCCCGTGTTTGCTGTCTGTTTTTAAATGCAAATTTACAGCTGCTAGAGGCAAGGCTGTGCCTAGCAAATGTAATTGTAGAATTGCTTTGGTTGACTAACAGCTTGAAGATCACTGAGTCCACCATTACCTAACTCTACCATGTCAGGTGCTAAACTATGTCCCTCAGCATCCCAGCTCTTCACCTCTACACCACCTCCAGGGGTGGAATTCAGCCACCTCCCTGGGGAGCCTGATCCAGTGTTTGAGAACCCTTTCAGTCAAGTAGTTTCTTCTGTTTTCCAACCTAAACCTCCCAGGGTGCAACTTGAATGTCTCAGGCCAGCAGACGGTAATTTGCAGCATCAGAGATATTTAGAGGAGGATTTTCCATTTGAAGATTGAGCTGTGTAAAAGTGGAGACGGTGAGGGAGCATTTGGATATGATTGTTGGGGGGTCTTAATGGGTGAGTATAAGGAGGATGAAGCCAGACTCCTCTCAGTCGTGTCCAGTGACAGGACAAGGGGCAATGGACACATAGTGGAACACAGAAGGTTCCACATAAACATCAGGAAAAATAATCCTTGCAGAGCCCTGGAACAGGCTGCCCAGAGAAGTTATGGAGTATTCTTCTCTGGAGGGATTCCAAACCCACCTGGACGTGTTCCTGTGTGATTTACTCTAGGTGATTCTGCTCTAGAAGGGTAATTGGATTAGATGATCTTCAGAAGTCCCTACCCACTCCCACCATTCTTTCTGTGACTTTGGTGAGACTCTGAATTAAAGACCTGTTTTTTTCTCCCCCTACTTTGTTGAGAAACAAAAAATACTTTGGTTTTGGCCTACCTTTAGAATAGAATAGAATAGAATAGAATAGAATAGAATAGAATAGAATAGAATAGAATAGAATAGAACAAGAGGACACAGACTCAAGCTGCACCAGGGGAGGTTTAGGCTGGAGGTGAGGAGAAAGTTCTTCACAGAGAGAGTTCTTAGCCATTGGAATGTGCTGCCCAGGGAGGTGGTGGAGTCACCATCCCTGGAGGTGTTTAAAAAGGGATTGAACATGGCACTTGAAGCCATAGTTTAGTTGTCATGAAGAGTTGGGTGACAGGTTGGACTTGATGACCTCTGAGGTCTTTTCCAACTTTATTGATTCTATGATTCTATGATATATATATGTGTGTATCTATCTATATCTATATCTATATCTATATCTATATCTATATCTATATCTATATCTATATCTATATCTATATCTATATCTATATCTATATCTATATCTATATCTATATCTATATCTATATCTATATCTATCTATATCTATATCTATATCTATATCTAATATCTATATCTAACATCTCTATTTCTAATATCTATATCTATATCAATATCTAATATATATTCCTATCTCTCTCTCTTTAATATCTATATCTAGATCCATATCTAATATCTATATCTATATCCATATCTAATACCTACCTCTATCTCTATCTCTATCTCTATCTCTATCTCTATCTCTATCTCTATCTCTATCTCTCTCTATTTATATCTGTATAAAACCCCCAAAAGTTCATCTGAATTCTTACACAGTAGAATTCAGTCCCTGTCACAGTGCACAGTTTCACTGTGCTGCATCCGGATCTGTTTGCTCCTCTTAAAGCTTTTGGTTTATTGGAATAGAAACCTTCCATTATTGTTAAACCAGCATTTTCAGCAGTGTACACACTTGTAGCTCTGAGAAAGGAGTTTGGGAAGAAATTATTGCCAATAACCTGTAAAAGAACCAATTTATGTTTACTAAAGAGTACTTCGCCACGTGGTTAGGACCTGACATGAATCACACTAATAACCAGAGCACTCAGAGGAAGGCAGCCACAGCAAAAATTGATTGCAAAATAGTGGGCAGGGGCACACAGAATAAAGATGAATGACTTACAGTTCTCTGACTTCACTCAAGATCTTGCCACGCTCTTGGCTAGCTTTAACATTTTTTCCTGTGACCAATGAATTTACAAAGCCAGCCTCTACCTTCAGGAGCTCCAGGAAATAGAGAGCTCTCTCAAAATTCCACCTTAGAAACTTAGGAGAAAAGCTGAAGACGTCAGAATGTCTTTTCTTGTAGTGAGAGTAAAGAATTACTGTGTCATAGACTTCTTAAGAAGATCATAGAATCAATAAGGTTAGAAATGACCTCAGAGATCACCAAGTCCAAGCTGTCACCCAACACCTCAGGACTAACTAAACCATGGCTTCAAGTGCCACATCCAATCCCCTCTTGAACCCCCCCAGGGATGGGGATTCCACCACCTCCCTGGGCAGCACATTCCAATGGCCAATCTCTCTTTCTGGGAAGAACTTTCTCCACACCTGCAGCCTAAACCTCCCCTGGCGCAGCTTGAGACTGTGTCCTCTTGTTCTGCTGCTGGGTGCCTGGGAGAAGAGACCAACCCCCACCTGGCTACAATCTCCCTTCAGGTAGTTGTAGACAGCAAGAAGGTCTCCCCTGTGTCCTATTCTCCAGGCTAAACAACCCCAGCTCCCTCAGCCTCTCCTCACAGGGCTGTGCTCAAGGCCTCTCTCCAGTCTTGTTGCCATTCTGTGGACACATTCAAGTGTCTCAATGTCATTCTTAAACTGAGGAGCCTAGAACTGGACACAGGACTCGAGGTGTGGCCTAACCAGTGCTGAGTACAGGGGCAGAGATAGAATCATAGAATTGTTTCGGTTGGAAACAGCCAGCTGTGGTATCCCTAAATATGCCACCAAAGTGGTGACTGACCATGTGGATGCTTGCAGAAGATAGAATAGAATAGAATAGAATAGAATAGAACAGCATAGCATAGCATAGCATAGCATAGCATAGCATAGCATAGCATAGAATAGAATAGAATAGAATAGAATAAACCAGGTTGGAAAAGACCTTTGAGATCATCAAGTCCAACCTATCACCCAACACCATCTGATCAACTAAACCATGGCACCAAGTGCCTCATCCCAGCTCTTCCTAAACACCTCCACTGCTGGTGACTCCACCACCTCCCTGGGCAGCACATTCCAATGGGCAATCTCTCTTTCTGTGAAGAACTTCTTCCTAACATCCAGCCTAAACCTCCCTTGGCACAGCTTAAGACTGTGTCCTCTAAATAATAATGATAATTCTAAGGAGAGTGTATAGCACGTGAGAATATTTAGCAATGTGTGGTGCATATCACAAAGAGGGTTGGGCAATATTCAAAGACAGGTTTTCATTGTTTTATTCCTGAAATGCCTGCAGATAAATTCATAGTATCATAGTATCAGTCAGGGTTGGAAGGGACCACAAGGATCATCTAGTTCCAACCCCCCTGCCATGGGCAGGGACACCCCACACTTTTCTGGGGAAGAATGGACCTTGGGAATAAGCTGGGAGGTTTAGGGAGATACTGTCTTCCTCTACTTGCTACACCAGGATCTTATTAGAAAGTCAGTTGTTAAGTGTGCATAGGTTCTGTTGTCATCAGTTACACAACCAATGCTTGGTTTCATGCAGGAATTACTCCATCACTGCCCTGACATCTCTCTTTCAGCTTTGCATGTAGATGTACTTAGAAAATGCAAATGCATTTTTATTGGGCTTTAAGTAGCCTTTCTTTTTAGGGTGAAAAAAAAATGGCAGAGGAAGAGCTGTTGAGTATTCCCATGTATCTCCTCAGGCTCTAACAGAAGCAATCCCACTGGTTGAATCTGTGTATCAAAAGGACCTCATGGTGCCAATTTTTGAGGATGCAGGTTTTTTTTAACCTTATTTTTCAGTGGCCTTAAGGATGTGTGATCCCCATGGAGATCTTAGAATCATAGAATTATTTTGTATGGAAAAGACCTTCAAGATCATTGGGTCCAAACGTTCTGTAACTCTACCAAGGGTGGTGCTAAACCATGTCTATGAGTACCATACTTTTGTGTCTTTTAAACACCTCCAGTGATGGGGGTTATCCACCTCCGTAGGGATTTCACTTGATTTCTCTTCTGAGATTCCCTAAATAGACAGAAATAGCCAGAAAGTAGCCTCCTCCTTAGAATGACTGTCAGGATTGTTCAGAGAAGGGCCAGGAGGATGAGCAGAGGGCTGGAGCACCTCTCCTGTGAGGACAGACTGAAGGAGTTGGGGCTGTTCAGTCTGGAGAAGAGAAGACTCCCAGGTGACCTCATTGTGGCCTTCCAGTATCTGAAGGGGGCTACAAGAAGGCTGGGGAGGGACTGCTCAGGATCTCAGGTAGTGATAGGACTAGGGGAAATGGAATGAAGCTGGAGGTGGGGAGATTCAGGCTGGAGGTGAAGAGGAAGTTCTTCCCCATGAGAGTGGTGAAGCCCTGGAATGGGTTGTCCAGGGAGGTGGTTGAGGCCCTGTCCCTGGAGGTGTTTGAGCCCAGGCTGGATGAGGCTGTGGCCAGGCTGATCTAGTGTGGGGTGTCCCTGCCCATGACAGGGGGGTTGGAAGTAGATGATCCTTGTGGTCCCTTCCAACCCTGACTGATTCTATGATTCTATGATTTCTTCTTCTTATCTGCTGGATAAGTTTCACTCTATATGAAGAAAATCACATAAGGGAGGTTAATGCCTGAGCTATTTTTATGCTACAGGAGGAATGCTTTTTTCTATGCCCTTCAATTTTCCTGCAAATTCATGATTGTATGAAAACAATCAGGTTGGACCAGATACAGGTTCCTAAATTTTGCCCATTTTGGCAATTTCAAGGAGTTCCTGCCCTTTTATTGTCTCATACAATACAACAGTGCTCCATGCAAGACAATGAGGCTGATATTTTTAAGCCAAGTTTTCTTCTTCAGAAAACACAATCTTTTCATGGCAGAAGCTTGTGGAAAATACAGAATACAGCACCTGGTTGTGGGTATCTAATGGTTTTTATTTTGCTCCAGGATTTGAAAGGTAAACCAGAGATTTATTACAGGATTTGGGTGTTTCCTGTGTCAGGCTCCTTGGAGCAAAGGAAAAAATATTATTCATTTGCCATCAAACAAACCTAGCAAAGTCTCCATTGACCCAGCAGCTGGCTTCAGTGCTTGGGAGGGTTGCTATGTAAGACTGTACTACCACCATCCCTGAAGGTGTTTAGAAAGAGACTGGATGAGGCACTTAGTGCCATGGTTTAGTTGATTAGATGGTGTTGGGTGATAGGTTGGACTTGATGATCTCAAAAGTTTCTTCCAACCTGGTTAATTCTATTCTATTCTATTCTATTCTATTCTATTCTATTCTATTCTATTCTATTCTATTCTATTCTATTCTATTCTATTCTATTCTATTCTATTCTATTCTATTCTATTCTATTCTATTCCACTCCACTCCACTCCACTCCACTCCATTCCATTCCATTCCATTCCATTCCATTCCATTCCACTTCACTCCACTCCATTCCATTCCATTCCATTCCATTCCATTCCATTCCATTCCATTCCATTCCATTCCATTCCATTCCATTCCATTCCATTCCATTCCATTCCACTTCACTCCACTCCACTCCACTCCATTCCATTCCATTCCATTCCATTCCATTCCATTCCATTCCATTCCATTCCATTCCATTCCATTCCATTCCATCACAGTTCTGTGGCCCAGGCCCCTGCCACGCAGATGGCATGTCAGAGAGCTAACGCTGCCACGTTAGAGACTGCTGGGGTTATTCTGTGCATAGCAATTCTATTTGTTTCTTAACTCAGGAAATGGTGCTCAGAGCTGGAGAAAGGCTGTGGAAGTAACTAGTGGTGTGCTGTTATAGAAATGAGTAATAATTAGCAGCCTTTGTCTAAACAGAGTCATATAATGTGGCTTCCGGGGGTGTGGAAGTCCACCCTGTTCCGCTTGTTGGAATGAAAGACCCCGTTGTGAAGCAACTGCTTATGAAAAATATTTCAAGGCTTTTGAACTGTTTGCTTGGGTTACCTAAAGGTGCTGAGCATCAATAATCAAGGGCAATTTGGGAATAATTTATTTAGGAAAAAAAAATAATAGAGAAAACCTTGTCTGAGCACATACAGGACACAGGAAAGGAAAAGCAGTTCGGCCTCAAAAAGGGATGGAAAAAGTTTGGTGCATCTGTTGCCTCTCTTTTGCTGTGTCAAATACCACTGGTTGTGCTTTCAGACACAAGCAGGGACTAGGATGTCCCTGGATTTCTGTAGAGCCTGGCTTGCCTTTGGGCTGAGAAGCTGTGGAAGAATGGCAAGTATCACAGTATAGCCAAGGTTGGAAGAGACCTCGAGGATCATCGAGTCCAACCTGTAACCACAGACCCATGACTAGACCATGGCACCAAATGCCACGTCCAACCCCTATTGAACACCTCCGGGAACGGTGACTCCACCACCTCCCTGGGCAGCACATTCCAATGACTAATGACTCTCTTGGTGAAGAACATTCTCCTCACCTCGAGCCTAAACTTCCCTTGATGCAGCTTGTAAAGTAAAAGATAGCTGTACTGTAGCTGCGTTTGGATGAGGACTGGCTGCCTTGTTTTGCTCTGAGGGCCTCACTTGGTGGGGACAAGGGCCACAGCGCATCAGTGAACACACTGGGTTACCCTTCTGTTAGCTTCATTTTAGTGTTGTGTGTGCTTACTGTCCTCCTGGGGATGAGATGGTGGTGAAATGAGAAAGAGAGGAGACAGCATGGGCAAAGGAAGAGAAAACTAGGCAGAAAAGGGGATTGTGGTTGGGAAGGGAAGAGGAGAATGAGGCAGGAAAGGGAGTGGTGCAGGGCTTCATTGCCTACTCACTGGCTGCTTGTGGCATGAGGAGGGGCTAGAAACTATTTTTAGACTTTCTTCCTGCATCTGGGTACCCTCCTGACTTCTTTTGGTTTGTGGATGGTTTTGGTGGGTTTTGCTTCTTTTGTATGTTGCTTTTGTTTGTTGTTGTTGTTGTTGTTTTCCCCCCTGAGTAATGAATGGTTACTATAGATGAAATCTACTGTCCAAAATAATTTGTAAAAGCGTGGCACAAGCACAGCTATTTGGTGTAGCTTAGATATGTAAGAGATGTGGGAGAGTAAAAAGGGAAAAACCTCTCCAATAAGCAGAATTTTTTCAGGTAGAAGAACGAAATTCCCTCCTGTGGCCTTTTTCGATCCGTAGCTTGAGGTGAAAAATCTAGGAGTTTCAGGAAAAAATTAGAAAGGCTTTTCTAGATGAACTATTTTCTCTTGTGGTGAGCTCTAGGAGATTTTGTAAGAGCAATATTTAAACTCTTATCTGTTGCCTTTTCCTCATTATTTTTTGGGGTAATCAATAGCTACTGCGTGTGTAGCTAAGTCTGTTCTATGATGCAGTTGCGTTGGCAGCACGCCATTGATCCCCGCTCTCCGTAAAACCAGGTATTTCAGAGCTTTATATTACGAATGTTGAAATTGCTGGCATGTAGAAGATTTTTTTAGCTGCCTGAGAGAACGTGTTAGTCATCATTGCAGTGAGGGTGGTTATTTATTATACAGGTATACCTGGAGGCAAACTTCTAATTGCTAATTAAATCGCGCGTAGCACATTTCTCATTCTTAAGGAAGTAATTAAGCTGGACTTGGGATTGTCAGCCTCTATACATAACTCAGTCTTCTCCCTCTACTTCAAATATATGCTTGTCACTTGGTACATTTGTGTGCTTGTGGGTTTTTTTTCCTCTTTTCCCTTTTTTACCTGGGAGGGGAGGGAAGAGGAAGGCAACTTTTCTGCGCGGCAGAAGAGTTGTTTGGAAACGTCACCCTGGCTAAATAGTCAACACGAGGGCTTGGATTGTACTGAGGAGGTTTTTCTATTACATTTATTTGTAGTTGAATGAGAATATCTATCTGTGAACTAGCCCTTAACTGTTTTATTTATGAATATTTAGAGCAATTGCTGAGCATTCAGGGAAAGGTTTGGCAGCCCTGAATTAAAATATAAACAATCCGCATCTCAGATAGTTGCTGTTCACCGTGGCTTTTGCAGAAGGACTTCTGCTGCACAGATAAATGGGAAGAAAAAGCTAATTGTTATGGCCTATTCTGGTTATTCAGTATTTTTTTCTTGTAGACTGTGTGGTTATTTCTTAATGCTTTAAAAATTCCTTTTTCCACTTCCCCACCCCACTCCCCCGTGCTGCCTTTACTCCAGATTCACAGCTGTAGTATTTTTGACTCGCAGGAGTCATAGCTTTTCCCCTGTAAATCAGGATGCTTAGAACCATAGAATCATTTGGGTTGGAAAAGACCTTTAAGATCATCTATCTTCATTTCTGAAGCAAGAGGTGATTGATTGTCAGCACCTGGGCTGTTGCACATACTTGGACTGTTGACTTGTCAGGGTGGCCTGATGATCTCCTCCATCACATGTAACAGTGTAGCAAAGTGTTGGTTGACTTCTGGGGCTTCAAGACATCACAGTTGTACAGAGAATAATCCTGTGAAGGTGTTGCTGGTTAGTCACCCTTCCTTAATAAGACAACTGTACCAGATCAAGAGGACACAGTCTCAGGCTGCACCAGGGGAGGTTTAGGTTGGATGTTAGGAAGAAGTTCTATACAGAGAGAGTGATTGCCCATTGGAATGGGCTGCTTGGGGAGGCGGTGGAGTCGCCATCATTGGAGGTGTTCAGGAGGAGACTTGATGGGGTGCTTGGTGCCATGGTTTAGTTGTTTAGGTGGGTTGGATTGGTTGATGGGTTGATTGGTTGATGGCTGGTCTATTCTACTCTATTCTATTCTACTCTATTCTATTCTATTCTATTCTATTCTATTCTATTCTATTCTATTCTATTCTTTCAACACTCACACTGTGGTTGGATAAATTTTTTTCCCCATGCACACTCTAATACGTGATCTTCATTTTGTACACCAGAATTTGCTGCTTTGAGCACAGCAGGGCAAATTCTCTTAACTCTTTGTCTCCACCACTAGGGAAACAGGAGCTTCAACCAGGCTTTGTCGTTATTTTACGTGCGGTTTGAGTTTGACATCGTGCATTAATAAATACCACTCACGATATTTGAGTAGGACCTCCTCTCTCAATCCACTCTAAATGAAGAAGAAAGAATACCAATAATGAAATGATTGTTAACAATAAAAATGAAAACTGGATCATGAATATGAAAACTAAAAAACAAAGAGAGAACTAGAATGAAAAACTAAATAATGAAAGAATGAAAGTGGAGCTTTATGAAGTTGAACAGAGGTCTTCTGAGGTGGTTATTTTTTGGTGCATAATGCACAGCTGACACTTTCATTTTAGACCAGAATATTTTTTGGGGAAAAAATAAAACAAGCAAACAAAAAATCCCAACCAAACAAAAAAAGCAACCCCCAAAATTCCCAAGGTTTGCTTACTCCTCCTCTGTCTGGCATGTTCAGTGAGAAAAAAAGCTTTTGTTCTCCTATGCCCTAAAAATAAAGGAGGAAACAGAAAGAAGTAATTTTCCCTTTCAGTGTAGAAAGCAGTCTGAAGCTGAAGGCTCACTTTGCAGAACTTGCAGAGCAATTAAAACCACCAGGATTCCCAATTAAAATTGCTGTGTCACAACGCAACCTTATTTAGTAAGGCAAGCACAGGAATCAGTCAGCGATTGAGTTCCTTACGCAAGGGATCCACCAAATCGGAGACCTAAATTGTGGCTACGCTCACCCAGAGAGAAAGGTTTTTTTTTTTAATGGGAACATGGCTTTCAAAAGTGATCTGAAAATCTTTGTTCCTTTATGTCTCTTCAGAAGGGTCTGTTAGAACCTTTGAGGGTTCAACAAGCGGCTGGGAGCTCTAGCCCAGAAGATGGGCCTGGCGTATTTTGAACACCAGCTTAACAGTGACACTGAATTATTCCAAACATCCTGCAGTCCTTATTTTTAGTAAATATAGTTCTCTTTTATTTTATTTTTTTTTTTGGGGTTGTTTTGTTTTGTTCTGCTGTAGAGTTTCTTTTCTTGAAAAGCTGGAATTTTTCTCTAGGCAAGAAATTCCGTCCGCTCTCACTAGCGACGGCAAGGAATTTGAGTTCAAATCCCATTATGCTGGCTAGATACTTTCTCCACACTGGGTGCATGCATAAGCCTCTCTGTATACATAGATTAATAATCTGCACATCTATCTATTATACTATTTTGAATATGCATATATAAAATATCTAGCATACATATATATAATATACAGATTACATTATATACATATTACACTATATACATATATGATATTTAAAATATATATTATACAAATGTAATATACATATTATATTATATACATATATAATATGATCTCAAAGGTCTTTTCTAACCTGGTTAATTGCATTCCATTCCATTCCATTCCATCCCATCCCATCCCATCCCATTCCATTCCATTCCATTCCATTCCATTCCATTCCATTCCATTCCATTCCATCCCATCCCATCCCATCCCATTCCATTCCATTCCATCCCATCCCATTCCATTCCATCCCATCCCATCCCATCCCATTCCATTCCATTCCATTCTATTCTATTCTATTCTATTCTATTCTATTCTATTCTATTCTATTCTATTCTATTCTATTCTATTCTATTCTATTCTATCCCATCCTATCCCATTGCATTGCATTGCATTGCATTGCATTGCATTGCATTCCATTCCATCCTATCCTATCCTATCCTATCCTATCCTACCCTACCCTGCCCTACCCTACCCTATCCTACCCTACCCTATCCTACCCTACCCTACCCTATCCTATCCTATCCTGTCCTATCCTATCCTATCCTATCCTACCCTACCCTATCCTATCCTATCCTATCCTATCCTATCCTATCCTATCCTATCCTATCCTATCCTATCCTAATATTTATAATATATATATAATACATAGATGTAAAATGCATATTCTATACATATATAATATACACATGTATAATATACATATAGAATAGAATAGAATAGAATAGAATAGAATAGAATAGAATAGAATAGAATAGAATAGACCAGGTTGGAAGAGACCTTCAAGATCATCGTGTCCAACCCATTAACCAATCCAACACCACCTAAACAACTAACCCATGCCACCAAGCACCCCATCAAGTCTCCTCCTGAACACCTCCAATGATGGTGACTCCACCACCTCCCTGGGCAGCACATTCCAATGGGCAATCACTCTCTCTGTATAGAACTTCTTCCTAACATCCAACCTAAACCTCTCCTGGTGCAGCCTGAGACTGTGTCTTCTTGTTCTAGTACTGGTTGCCTGGGAGAAGAGAACAACCTCTGCCTGTCTACAACCTCCCTTCAGGTAGTTGTAGAGAGCAATAAGGTCACCCCTAAGTCTCCTCTTCTCCAGGCTAAGCAATCCCAGCCCCCTCAGTCTTTCCTCATAGGGCTCGTGTTCCAAACCCCTCACCAACTTTGTTGCCCTTCTCTGGACTTGTTCCAGCAAGTCAACATCCTTCCTAAACTGCTGGACACAGTACTCGAGGTGTGGCCTAACCAGTGCAGTGTACAGGGGCAGAATGACCTCCCTGCTCCTGCTGGCCACACTGTTCCTGATGCAGGCCAGGATGCCATTGGCCCTCTTGGCTGCCTGGGCACTCTGCATGCTCATGTTCAGCCTACCATTGACCAGTACATATCACAGAATCACAGAAACATTCAGGTTGGAAAAGCCCCTCAGGATCACCAAGTCCAGCCCAGAACCCCTCTCTGCAAAGTTCACCCATAAACCATATCCCCAAGCACCACATCTAAATGCTTCGAAGGCTTTCTGTCTCACTTCATCTCAGACACTAGGTGATTTTTTTTGGTTTACCTTGATCACTCAGCTGGCAAATGAGATTGTTTGTGCAAACAAATATATATAACACTGTTTTGAATATACATGTATACTGTAGTCTAATAATTTTCTAGGGTCACTAAATCCCTGAATTGTAACATATTGAACATATTTAACATTTAGCATATTTAATGTATTTAACATATTTGAAGTATTTTAGAAGTGCAAATATGTTCCATTCTTACTTAGCAGTTACAATTATATTATATACATATAAAATATGTAGTTTTGCAGTTGCAATTCTATTATATACATATATAATATGATCTCAAAGGTATTTTCCAACCTGGTTAATTCCCTTCTCCTTCTCCTTCTCCTTCTCCTTCTCCTTCTCCTTCTCCTTCTCCTTCTCCTTCTCCTTCTCCTTCTCCTTCTCCTTCTCCTTCTCCTTCTCCTTCTCCTTCTCCTTCTCCTTCTCCTTCTCCTTCTCCTTCTCCTTCTCCTTCTCCTTCTCCTTCTCCTTCTCCTTCTCCTTCTCCTTCTCCTTCTCCTTCTCCTTCTCCTTCTCCTTCTCCTTCTCCTTCTCCTTCTCCTTCTCCTTCTCCTTCTCCTTCTCCTTCTCCTTCTCCTTCTCCTTCTCCTTCTCCTTCTCCTTCTCCTTCTCCTTCTCCTTCTCCTTCTCCTTCTCCTTCTCCTTCTCCTTCTCCTTCTCCTTCTCCTTCTCTTCTCTTCTCTTCTCTTCTCTTCTCTTCTCTTCTCTTCTCTTCTCTTCTCTTCTCTTCTCTTCTCTTCTCTTCTCTTCTCTTCTCTTCTCTTCTCTTCTCTTCTCTTCTCTTCTCTTCTCATTTAAATTGTACAATATATACTATACATAGATTATAATATGCATATTATATACATAGATAAGATACATGTATATAGTATATCTGTATATAATATATATTATACTATTTTGAATATACATGTATACTCTAGTGTAATAATTTTCTAAGGGTCACTAAATCCCTGAATTTTAACATATTTGGCATATTGAACATGTTTAACATTTATCATATTGAACATATTTGACACATGTAAAGTATTTCAGAAATGCAAATATGTTCCATTCTTACTTTGCAGTTACAATTTGTTATGGCAACAAGTATCAGGTACTAAGTGTTTGATTTGATGGCTAGAAACCAGTCTCGCACTCTGCAAGAGCTTTCAGGCTTTGGGTAATGAGAGCTAGTTGAGCTTTACAGTGGAATCTAAACACCAGTTTTTGTAGAGGGCAGCAAAAAAGTCCATTTTTGGGGGGGGAGTGGGACACAAGCATTGTTTTATGCATCAATTTATCTGATCAAGTTTGCAGCAAATACCTAATGCTCCGGAGTTAAATCATAGAATCACAGAATTGTTTCAGTTGGAAAGTATCTTTGCGATCATTGAGTCCAACCATCATCTAATTCTCCCAAGTCTGGTGCTAAATTGTGTCCCTTGCACCATCTCTCTGAATCTTTGAAACACCTTACCTTTTTTTTTTTTCTTTGTTTTTAAACACACTGTTTTTAAGGGTAGGACTCTCTGCTGCCTTCGGTGAGAACCATTCAACAAGAAGATTATTCCCATTTCTCCGGCATTCATATTTGTGGCAGCAACAATTTCCCTCTGGGCAACTCAAAAATTTCCCCCTGTTAGACAGAAGTGCAAAAAAACTTAATGAAAGACACATTGCCAACGTTTGCCTGAGATTATCACTCTGCTAAACTGAAGCAGAGCAGCCAAACATTCCTCCACCATTTGCATTCTGTGAGTAAGACAAGGGCAAAAGCTGGAGGGAAAATGTTCCATGGGATGGGAACAAACAGCTGTGAGGAAGAAAAAGCTATGCTTTTAGTCAGTGAGTCTTTCACCAGAAGAAAATAATAGTTCATTATAAGGCAAACTAAGAAAATCCTGGGCTGGGCCATGCTAGAAATCCTTAAAGGGACACTCTTGACTGGGATTTAAAAACCAACCAAAAAAAGAAAAGAAAAGAAGAGAAAGAAAAAGAGAAAGAAAAAGAGAAAAGGAAAGAAAAAGAGAAAGAAAAAGAGAAAGGGAAAGAAAAAGAGAAAGGGAAAGAGAAAGAGAAAGAAAAAGAGAAAAAAAAAGAAAGAAAAAGAAAAAGAAAAAGAAAAAGAAAAAGAAAAAGAAAAAGAGAAAGAGAAAGAGAAAGTAAAAGAAAAAGAAAAAGAAAAAGAAAAAGAAAAAGAAAAAGAAAAAGAAAAAGAGAAAGAAAAAGAAAAAGAGAAAGAAAAAGAAAAAGAAAAAGAGAAAGAAAAAGAAAAAGAAAAAGAAAAAGAAAAAGAAAAAGAAAAAGAAAAAGAAAAAGAAAAAGAAAAAGAAAAAGAAAAAGAAAAAGAAAAAGAAAAAGAAAAAGAAAAAGAAAAAGAAAAAGAGAAAGAAAAAGAAAAAGAGAAAGAAAAAGAGAAAGAAAAAGAAAAAGAAAAAGAGAAAGAAAAAGAAAAAAAAGAGAAAGAAAAAGAAAAAGAGAAAGAAAAAGAAAAAGAAAAAGAGAAAGAAAAAGAAAAAGAGAAAGAGAAAGAAAAAGAGAAAGAAAAAGAAAAAGAGAAAGAAAAAGAAAAAGAAAGAAAAAGAAAAAGAAAAAGAGAAAGAAAAAAAAAGAAAAAGAAAAAGAAAAAGAAAAAAGAAAAAGAAAAAGAAAGATAAAAAGAAAAAGAAAAGGAAAAAGAGAAAGAGAAAAAGAAAAAAAGGAAAAGGAAAAGGAAAAGGAAAAGGAAAAAGAAAAAGAAAAAGAAAAAGAAAAAGAAAAAGAAAAAGAAAAAGAAAAAGAAAAAGAAAAAGAAAAAAAAAAAGAAAAAAAAAGAAAAAAGGAAAAGAAAAAGGAAAAGGAAAAGAAAAAGGTAAAAGAAAAAGAAAAAATAAAAATAAAAAAAGAAAAAGAAAAAGAAAGAAATAAAAGGAAAAGAAAAAGAAAAAGGAAATGGAAAATAAAAAGAAAAAAAATAAAAAAGAGAGAGAATAAGAAAAAGAGAAAGAAATAAAAACAAAAATAACAAGAGAAAGAAAAAAGAAAGAATAAAAATAATAAGAAAAAGAGAAAGCAAAAGAGAATTAAAAGAATAAGAAAAAGAGAATGAAAATCAGAAAGAGAAAGAATAAGAAAAAGTGAAAGAAAAAAAGAAAAAGAAAAAGAGAACTTCAGAAGTCATCCAGTTTCTGCTCCCTTTATACACTCTAGCCAATATGAAACTTTAATTTTTGTTCCTGGGGTCTTTTCCTCGTTGTCTTTGCAAAGGTAGTTTCTGTTAGCCAGTTTCCCGGGCTCTATCTGAGGACCCAATCCTGCCAAGCGTCTCTTTTACTGTAATAGGTCTCCAATCAAAATCCCTCCCAGCAGGGGAGTGAGCTCACATGTAGCCATTTAGGTGGTTGTAGACTCAGTGGCTAAATTGTAGGGGAAATGAAAACTGCACAGGCTTCTGTCTGCGGCACAAAGCAAACAGCAGAGAATATGGAGTGGAATATAGGGGACTTTTTAACACTTCAACTATCGAGATATGATTTGTAGCTCCAGCAAGGGACAGGTAATTCAGGAAGGACTGTAATTATTCATGTTCTAAGTATGTAGTTTTAAGCAGAAACAGCTATTAAAGTAGCATATATTGCAGTAAGTGTAGCTGTGAGATGAGGAATCAGGGTCTTTGTTTTCATTCTATAACTTCCTTTCACTCTTAAAGTGTCGAGTCTCCTTTTGCTATTTGTAATTCAATTCCTTCAGAACTTTGATTTTGTTTGCCTGCAGCGTGATCTTGTTGAGCATATTCAGTGGTTCTGATAATGGCACTTGAGATAAGTCCCTTCAGAAACTGCAGTCTTTATTAAGTCAGTCACTTTTTACAGTATCAAAGACAGAATGCTACTTAGGTGGCATATAAGTGTGACCACTTACATGTCCTTACTCAGAAAGTGAGTGTCACTGGAGTCACTGGGAGCTGGGAATAAACCTTTATTATTAGAATAAACCAAACCAGGTTGGAAGAGACCTTCAAGATCATCATGTCCAACCCATCAACCAATCCAACCAACCCAAAGAGCTAACCCATGGCACCAAGCACCCCAGCAAGTCTCCTGAACACCTTCAATGACGGCGACTCCACCACCTCCCCGGGCAACCCATTCCATAGCGCAATCACTCTCTCTGTGTAGAACTTCTTCCTAACATCCAACCTGAACCTCCCCTGGCGCAGCCTGAGACTGTGTCCTCTTGTTCTGGTACTGGGTGCCTGGGAGAAGAGACCATCATCAGCCTGTCTACAACCTCCCTTCAGGTAGTTGTAGAGAGTGATAAGGTCACCCCTGAGTCTCCTCTTCTCCAGGCTGAGCAACCCCAGCTCCCTCAGCCTCTCCTCATAGGGCTTGTGTTCCAAACCCCTCACCAACTTTGTTGCTCTTCTCTGGAATGTAGGCATTTACTTGAACCTAAAATCATACAATCACATCATCATTTGGCTTGGAAAAGATCTTTAAGATCATTGAACACAAGCATTATCTAACTCTACCAAGTCTGGTGCTAAACCAAATCCCTCATCACTGTTTCTCTGTCCTTTAAACATCTCCAGGGATGGAGATTCAACCACTTTCCTGGTGAGTCTATTCTAGGACTTGGCAACCCTTTCAGTGAAGGTGTTTCTTCTGATATCAAAACTAAACCTCCCTTGGTGCCACTTGAGGCCATTTCCTTTCATCCCATCACTAGGGAGTGGAGACCGACACTCATCTCACTTCAACCTCCTTTCACGCAGTTGTAGAGAGTGTGAAGGTCTCCCCTCAGTCTTCTCCAGACTAAATGACTCCAGTTCTTGATTCTTGACTCCTGATTAAGCCACTCCTGATTAAGATGTGTTCTCCACACCCTTCACCAGCTTTGTTTCCCTTCTCTGGTCACACTCCAACACCTCAATGTCTTTCTTGTAGTGAGGGCCCCAAAACTGAACCCAGACCTCAAGGTGTAACCTCACCAGTGCTGAGTCCAGAGAATGATACCTCGGGCTGGTCACACTGTTACTGATGCAGTCCATGATGCTGCTGTCCTTTTTGGCCACCTGGGCACACTGCTGACTCATCTTCCGGCGGCTGTCGATGTTAACATTTAATGCTAATGAGAAGTTCAGTGCATTAAGCTGCATTATTAAAACACTTCAGGGTTTCATGAATGCCAATTGACTCATGCAGTTTTTCCAGGAGGAGATTGGGTTTTTCACACATTCAACTGATGTACTGCAACATTGCCTTAATGCTGACTCCAACAAACTCTTCAGGAGTGTCTCCCTGGAGATCACTGTGCCTTCTCTTGGGTGGTTTTAGAAGCCCTTACAGGGCAGAAGGGAATTTTTTGCCCTATTTTGTAGATGTTAATATTTTTCTAATGATAATTAATACAGTACTAAACTTTAATATTTTTTCCCCCCAGTGGCCTGCATCAGAAATAGTGTCTCCAGCAGGAGCAGGGAAGTCATTGTGCCCTGTGCTCAGCACTGGTTAGGCCACACCTTGAGTCCTGTGTCCAGTTCTGGGCCCTTCAGTTAGGAAAGATGTTGAGTTGCTGGAAGGTGTCCAGAGAAGGGCAACAAAGCTGGAGAGGGATTTGGAGCACAGCCCTGTGGGGAGAGGCTGAGGGAGCTGGGGTTGCTTAGCCTGGAGAAGAGGAGGCTCAGGGGAGACCTTATTGCTGTCTACAACTACCTGAAGAGAGGTTGTAGCGAGGTGGGGGTTGGTCTCTTCTCCCAGGCAAGCAGCACCAGAACAAGAGGACACAGTATCAAGCTGCACCAGGGGAGGTTTAGGCTCACGGTGAGGAGAAAGTTCTTCCCAGGGAGGGTAATTTGCCGCTGGAATGTGTTGTCCAGGGAGGTGGTGGAGTCACCGTCCCTGGAGGTGTTCAAGAGGGGATTGGATGTGGCACTTTGTGCCATGGTTGAGTCATGAGGTTTGTGGTGACAGATTGGACTTAATGATCTTTGAGGTCTCTTGTCTCTTCCAAACTTGGTGATTCTGTGATTCTGGATGTGGCACTTGAAGCCATGGTTTAGTAAGTCATGAGGTGTTGAGTGATAGATTGGATGATCTCTGAGGTCTTTTCCAACCTTATTGATTCTATGAAATAAATAGTTCCATCCTTTGAGTGACAATCTCCCTGGCTGGGAAACTCAGACCTAAGATCCCATTTACCACGTAAGACCAATCTAACCCCCACATTAAGGGTTTAGCGTAGCTCGCTGGAATACACTGGCTATGAATCTCACTGGAATATTTATAGCTGCATTCTTCTTTTGTATCACCATCTGCTCACCACCTCTGTCTCTCTATCTGAGCTTCAATGTCAGCGGAAACTTTAAAATCTGCCATTAAAATAGCAACAACAGCAGAGATCTGCTGTTAAAATAATAGCAACAACATCCCTCTGTGGGATGCTAGGGAACACACGACTATGGACAAGCCTGCTCCAGCATTCCTTTCCTGCCCTGGGAGCTTTTTAGGGAGAAGAAAGGAGTATGAAGGAAAAGAAAAGGAAAACAAAAGAATGCACTCTGTGTGTAGATCGAGGGAAATGTGGAACTATTTTCTCCCATTGTCCTTCCTGCTGAGCACTGGGGAGAGAGTGGAACAAAGCATGGAAATATCATGGAGAGAATGTAAAGAGATTCTCAGCAGATGAATTCAATATCAACAGACCTAAACCCACTGATAATACTAACTTATACCTTTTTCCCCCCTATAAATCTTCATGTAATTGTGCTTGAGCCAGCTTCTACACATACTGCAGTTAATGGAAGCAGAATTACTGTTAATGGGACCAGTTAGCAATGGTAAGAGTGGGACTGAACTTCTGAGTCGTCTGTGAAATACCCTGAAAACAGTTGTGAGCAAGAAAGTAAGATGGGAAAATGAAAGTGACAAACAAACATTAAATATTTGGCAAAGTTTAATTTGATTGCAAAGGAAAACCACTGGTGCTGGTTGCCTGGGAAAAGAGACCAACCCCCACCTGGCTACAACCTCCCTTCAGGGAGTTGGAGACAGCAATAAGGTCTCCCTTGAGCCTCCTTTCCTCCAGGCTAAACAACCTCAGCTCCCTCAGCCTCACAACATCATCTGACTTTGTGCATGAGCTGCTCTTTTTTTTTCAAGGATTGCCCGTGATAGAGAAAAAGTTGAGAAGTATTCCTGGGCAGCTTCTCAGCACAGGCACACATCTAGGGGTACTGGTTGGAAGTAGGCTGAACATGAGCCTGCAGTGTGCCCAGGTGGCCAAGAAGGCCAATGGCATCCTGGCCTGCATCAGAACAGTGTGGCCAGCAGGAGGAAGGAAGTCATTGTGCCCCTGTACACTGCACTGGTTAGGCCACACCTTGAGTCCTGTGTCCAGTTCTGGGCCCTTCAATTTAAGAAGGATGTTGAGTTGCTGGAATGAGTCCAGAGAAGGGCAACAAGGCTGGGGAGGGGTTTGGAGCACAGCCCTATGAGGAGAGGATGAGGGAGCTGGGGTTGTTTAGCCTGGAGGAGAGGAGGTTCAAGGGAGACCTTCTTGCTGTCTCCAACTCCCTGAAGGGAGGTTGTAGCCAGGTGGGGGTTGGTCTCTTTTCCTGGGCAACCAGCACCAGAACAAGAGGACACAGTCTCAAGCTGTGCCAGGAGAAGCTTAGGCTTGAGGTGAAGAGAAAGGTTCTTCACTGAGAACTTTTGCCATTGGGATGTGCTGCCCAGGGAGGTGGTGGAGTCACCATCCCTGCAGGTGTTCAAGAGGAGATTGGAGGTGGCACATGGTGCCATGGTCTGGTCATGAGGTCTATGGTGGCAGGTTGGACTTGATAATCTTTGAGGTCTTTTCCAACCTTGGTGATTCTGTGAGTCAATGGAATCAATAGAATCATAGAATCAATAAGGTTGGAAAAGACCTCAGAGATCATCAAGTCCAACCTGTCACCCAACACCTCAGGACTAACTCAACCATGGCTTCAAGTGCCACGTCCAATCCCTTTTTGAACGCATCCAGGGATGGTGACTCCACCACCTCCCTGGGCAGCACATTCTAAAGGCTAACAACTCTCTTTCTGGGAAGAACTTTCTCCTCACCTCCACCCTAAAACTTCCCTTGTCACGGCTTGAAACTGTGTCCCTCTTGTTCTGGTGCTGGGTGCCTGGGAGAAGAGACCAACCCCCACCTGCCTACAACCTCCCTTCAGATAGTTGTAGAGAGCATTAAGGTCTCCCTGAGCCTCCTCATTTCAGAACAGCAGCACTGTTATCAGTGAAGTGTTCAATCTCTAAACACACTCGAGGTCCAGCTCAGCTCTTGCATGATGCAAGCAGACATTTGCAGCTTCATGACACAGGAAGAATATAACACAGAATTCATTAGCAAAGAGCATCACAAAATGGCAGCACATTGAGCAATCAGTTAATGGTTTAACAATGGTGAGGGGCAGCAGGAACATTGCCTTTGTGTGCATCTTTACTTCCTCTTATATCCTGCAGGATTACCTTGCCTTGCTTTCCTTATGTGTGACCTGCTGGCATCGCCGCTGTCAGAAGGAAGAAAGGCTGCCGTGTTTTGTTTTCCTCTAAGCCCTGTGAGTCTGTCAGCAAGAAATATGTGGAACTGAACAGGAGATCAAAACAGAAGGGGAGAATAGGAGATGTCCATAAGATAAGGGAGCCCAATTTATTATTTTTAATGACAGGCATGTGGAAGAGGACACTTACACCACAGTCGTAACAAGAAACAGTCTGCCATCTAATAACTGTAGAAGACAGCATTTATTTTTATGGCAGGTCAAGAGCCCAATCCACAAAACAGATGAAGCTTTGCTTTCATGAGCTCAGCAGGCCAGACCTTAACACCACGCAGCCCATGACTGCAGTGGGACTGGTCTTTGAAGTTAGTTGTGTTTGCCTTTGCAAGTATCAGGCACATGAAGCCCAAGAAAGTTAGGGGGTTGGGGGGAGAGGGGGGGGGAAGCTTAAAAAAATTACCATAAGGAAAACAGGAAGTAACATAAAGGAAAACAGACACAAAATCCACATTCTTGTGGCTATAAATCAGTTCCAGTGACCCGAGTGAATTTCCCCCTTGTTAATACTGTGTGAGGCTCACCCAGAAAGACAAAAATATCAATCCGGTAGCCAAACTGGGCAGAACAGCAGTGAGGAAGGCATTATCTGTGTCATCTGAGATAAATCCCTTTTATTTCCTTGCAGTGCAAGCAGGATTGCACAGTGCATGGACAGTAAGACTGGGCTGCACCTCTTGGTGTGCCGAAGGCTGTCCGTCAGTAATGTACGAGAGTTTGAGATGTGGGTTCCAGGTTTTCGTTGGGTCGTGGTCTGTTAAGATCTTTCGATCTTTCCTACTCTGTGGTTTTGCAGAGCAGTAAACTGGGATGAAATGCCCACAAGAAAGTTCCTGGCCAGATATGCCTTGAGTGCTGTGTCCAGTTCTAGGCCTCTCCATTTAAGAAGGATATTGAGACACTCAAATATGTCCAGAGAAAGGGCAACGAGGCTGGGGAGTGGTCTGGAGCACAGCCCTCTGAGGAGAAGCTGAGGGAGCTGGGATTGCTTAGCCTGGAGAAGAGGAGGCTCAAGGGAGACCTTATTGCTGTCTACAACTACCTGAATGGAGATTGTAGCCAGGTGGGGATTGGTCTCTTCTCCCAGGCAAGCAGCACCAGAACAAGAGGACACAGTCTCAAGCTTTGCCAGGGGAGGTTTAGGCTGGGGGTGAGGAGAAAGTTCTTCCCAGAAAGAGGAATTGGCCTTTGGAATGTGCTGCCCAGGGAGGTGGTGGAGTCACCATCCCTGGAGGTGTTCAAGAGGGGATTGGATGTGGCACTTGGAGCCATGGTTTAGTTAGTCATGAGGTGTTGGGTGACAGGTTGGACTCAATGATCTCTGAGGTCTTTTTCAACCTTATTGATTCTATGATTCTGCCAAGGGTGTACCTGCCTGTGTAGGAAGAATATCCATCATGAAAATAGATAGCTTTTCAGTTGGGCTCATTTCTTACTATCTCTTCCCAAACTGTCTTCTCCCTTTTGTTTCAGAATCCTTTTTTGTTTGTTTGTTTGTTTAGTTCCTTTTCCCTAGAAAATTCACCATGCTCAGGCTTGTGAACCATCTTAGACCTGTTCTCCAGACCTGTCAGCAGCTTTCTTGACCTCCACCGGCCTTACTCCAGCACCTCAATGTCTTTCTTGTAGTGAGGGCCCCAAAACTGAACCCAGGGCTCAAGGTGTGACCTCACCAGTGCTGAGTACAGGAGGACAATCCCTGCCCTGCTCCTGCAGGTCACACTGTTCCTGATGGAGGCCAGCATGCTGTTGGCCTTTGGGGCACATGATGTTTCATGTCCAACCAGATGTTGATCCATACCCCAAGGTCTTTCTCTAGTGGGCATCTTTCCAGCCATTCATAGAATTATAGAATCATAGAATCATAGAATCATAGAATCAATAAGGTTGGAAAAGACCTCAGAGATCAGCAAGTCCAACCTGTCACCCAACACCTCAGGACTAACTAAACCATGGCACCAAGCGCCACGTCCAATCCCCTCTTAAACCCCTCCAGGCATGGTGGCTCCACCACCTCCCTGGGCAGCACATTCCAATGGCCAGTTACTCTCTCTGTGAAGAACTTTATCCTCACCTTCAGCCTAAACTTCCCCTGGCACAGCTTGAAATTGTTTCCTCTTGTTCTGGTGCTGGTTGCCTGGGAAACATCATCTCCAAGCCTGGAGTGTTCAGGTGGTTGTTGTGACCCAAGTGCAACTTCTGCTCGTTGACTTTCATGCAGCTAGTCTCAGCTCATTGATCCATATCATCCAGAGTCCATCTGTAGAGTCTTCTGACCCTCAAGCAGGCCAATAGTCCTGCCCAGCTTAGTGTCCTCTGCAAACTTACTGAGGGTGAACTCCATCTTCTCACCTGGATCACTGATAAAGATATGAAAGAGAACTGGCCCCAATATTGAAGGCAAAAGAGTTCTTTTTCTTATTTATCTTTGCAGTTCAAGGAGGATGAAGGAAAGAGGTGGCTTGAACTTTTTTGGTCCTTACTCTCCTATGCAACACTCAGAAATTTCTTCCCACTGTTCTCATTCTGCATCAGTTTGTAAATATAAAGTACAAAACATCCTTCAGCTGAGCTCCTTATTTCAGCTGAGCTCTGGAATAATCTGCCACTCTCTCAGCCCTCTAAGATTTCCCATTGTGGGAGGCCTTAATAGCTTTATAAGCCACTTGTGTTTTGGCTCTGCCTGTTTCCAGATGAAATTCATGACAACAGCTTTTCAAGTCTTTACAATGTTGCCTGGTACACATGCAAGTGAGGAGGGAAACAGGAAAAGACTGTGAGGGAATATATTGACTGTCCCAATTTGTTGTAGCCAATCTCAGATATCTCTCTTCTTGGCCCATTTCTTAAAGTTCCATTAAAAAACATTAGATTTTAGATCAGATTCATAACAGGACATATTTTAAAGGCTTGAGATACCCAAGTTTCTCATGGAACAATTTTATATGTAGAAGCCTAGCTATATCTGCTCTCTACAACTACCTGAAGGGAGGTTGTAGCCAGGAGGGGATTGGCCTCTTTTCCCAAGCAGCCAGCACCAGAACAAGAGGACACAGTCTCAGGCTGTGCCAGGGGAGGTTTAGGCTGGAGGTTAGGAAGAAGTTCTATACAGAGAGAGTGATTGCCCATTGGAATGGGCTGCCTGGGGAGGTGGTGGAGTCACCATCACTGGAGGTGTTCAGGAGGAGACTTGGTGGGGTGCTTGGTGCCATGGGTTAGTTGTTTAGGTTGGTTGGATTGGTTGATAGGTTGGACACGATGATCTTGGAGGTCTCTTCCAACCTGGTCTCTATTCTATTCTATTCTATTCTATTCTATTCTATTCTATTCTATTCTATTCTATTCTATTCTATTCTATTCTATTCTATTCTATTCTATTCTATTCTATTCTATGATGAAGATTTCATAGAGAGTTATCACAGCTCCCATCTTTGATCTGTCCCTAAGTTGCTCTGTATTGAGAATTCTGTCTAATTCCTCATGGCTAAAACAAACAGGTGTCACCTGTCAGCAAGACTTCCTCAACTATCTTTTCCTCGAAGATATTCAGTCCATGAACTGGAGAATCATTACAGAGCATGAATGCAAGTCCTCAATGTATCCTCAAAGGCTTGGACAGCAGCACTCTGTGCTGGGATAAGAACTGGCTGGAGGCTGAGCCCAGAGAGTGGTGGTGAATGGTGCCACATCCAGCTGGCAGCCAGGCACTAGTGGAGTCCCCCAAGGATCAGTGCTGGGCCCCATCCAGTTCAATATCTTTACTGATGATCCGGATGAGGGCATTGAGTCCATCATCAGTAAATGTGCAGAAGACACCAAGCTGGGGGCAGGAGTTGATCTGTTAGAGGGTCGAAGAGCTCTGCAGAGGGACCTGGACAGGCTGGACAGATGGGCAGAGTCCAAGGGCATGAGATTGAACACATCCAAGTGCCAAGTTCTACACATTGGCTACAACAACCCCATGCAGTGCTACAGGCTGGGGTCAGAGTGGCTGGAGAGCAGCCAGGCAGAAAGGGACCTGGGGGTACTGATTGACAGCAGGCTGAACATGAGCCAGAGGTGTGACTAGGAGGCCAAGGCAGTCAATGGCATCCTGGCCTGCATCAGGAATAGTGTGGCCAGCAGGAGCAGGGAATTAATTTTTCCTTGTGCTCAGCAGTGGTTAGGCCACACCTTGAGTCCTGTGTCCAGTTCTGGGCCCTTCAGTTTAAGAAGGACATTGAGACTCTTGAAGGTGTCCACAGAAGGGCAACAAAGCTGGGGAGAGGTCTGGAGCACAGCCCTGTGAGGAGAACCTGAGGGAGCTGGCACTGTTTAGCGTGGAGAAGAAGAGGCTCAGGGGAGACTTTCTTGCTGTCTACAACTACCTGAAGGGAGATTGCAGCCAGGTGGGAATTGGTCTCTTCTCCCAGGCAACCAGCACCAGAACAAGAGGACACAGTCTCAAGCTGTGCCAAGGGAGGTTTAGGCTGGAGGTGAGGAGAAAGTTCTTCACAGAGAGAGTTGTTAGCCACTGGAATGTGCTGCCCAGAGAGGTGGTGGAGTCACCATCCTTGGAGGTGTTCAAAAAAGGATTGGATGTGGCACTTGGTGTCATGGATTAGTTAGTCCTGAGGTGTTGGGTGATAGGTTGGACTTGATGATCTCTGAGGTCTTTTCCAACCTTATTGATTCTATGATTCTATACGATTCTATTAGTGCCAAGACTGTAAGTTCCTCCTATTTTATCAAATAGATTCCTACACCCAGCAACAAGAAGTCTAACCTGCACTATGTTCAAGTGTTGCAGCTATCTGGAATTTGCAATTGGTTTTGTTTGCTTGTTTGTTTTGTTTTCTGGAAGAGAAACTGCCTCTTTTTATCTCCTCTGCATGACCTTGATAAACAGGTCTAATGGCACAATATTTGGACATAAACCTATCTGTTCCTGATGCCTTTTGATGATAGCACTCACTTCCTCCTTTTATGTGGCTTTGCCAAGAATTCTGTGTTTTGCTTGTGGTTCCCTGGGAAATAAATCTTGAAAGCAATTTCAGATTTGTTGGCTTGGGAGAGTTGACCTGGGATCAAGAAAACCCTTTTTGGTCTCAAATCACCCAGCATTTTTTTCTCATCATGTTGCCAGATGTCCCTTTTGAAGAAATCTGCTTTTGAAGGGACTGTCCACCATCTTTCCCTTGTATAATAGTTTGGTTTATGCATTTGTAGGCTGATCCTGTTGAACATATTTGCAGGAAATTCAGTCCCCCCTGGTCCCTGTGGATTGATGCATTTTTTAACAAAATCTGTTCATAGAATCATAGAATCAATTAGGTTGGAAAAGACCTCAGAGATCATCAAGTCCAACCTGTCACCCAACACTTCAGGACTAACTAAACAATGGCTTCAAGTGCCATGTCCAATCCCCTCTTGAACACCTCCAGGGATGGTGACTCCACCACCTCCCTGGACAGCACATTCCAATGGCAAATTACTCTCTCTGGGAAGAACTTTCATCTCACCTCCAGCCTAAACCTCCCCTGGTACAGCTTGAGACTGTGTCCTCTTGTTCTGGTGCTGATTGCCTGGAAGAAAAGACCAACCTCCACCTGGCTACAACCTCCCTTCAGGTAGTTGTAGACAGCAATTAGGTCTCCTCTGAGCCTCCTCCTCTGAGCTGCCCAGGGAGGTGGTGGAGTCACCATCCCTGGAGGTGTTTAGGAAGAGCCTGGATGAGGCACTTGCTGCCATGGTTTAGTTGATTAGGTGGTGTTGGGTGATAGGTTGGCTGCAATGATCTTGAAGGTCTTTTCCAACCTGGTCTATTCTATTCTATTCTATTCTATTCTATTCTATTCTATTCTATTCTATTCTATTCTATTCTATTCTATTCTATTCTATTCTATCCCATCCCATCCCATCCCATCCCATCCCATCCTATCCTATCCTATCCTATCCCATCCTATCCTATCCCATCCTATCCCATCCCATCCCATCCCATCCTATCCTATCCTATCCTATCCTATCCTATCCTATCCTATCCTATCCTATCCTATCCTATCCTATCCTATCCTATCCTATCCCACCCTATCATCTTAGAGGTCTTTTCCAGCTGAACCAGTTCTATGATTGTGGTTTGCTCCTGTCTTTAATACCTTATCTGTACTTTCCTGAGTCTCTGAGCACTGCTGTGTTCTCTTCCCTTTGGAGTGCAACAATAAATGGGAGTGACCACTAATTACTTGTTAACAGAAGATACTGACCACTGAAGGGGAAGGTGTTTGCAAAATGGAGAGAGAGGCTGAGAGAGTTTGGTTCAGTTTTAAAGCTCTACCAGCCTGGCCTGCAGGTTCTATTGTTAGCCTGCTTGACAGCCTACCCTAAACCTCCCTGTTCATGTGCTGAACAGTAGGGGCAGGGAGGGAACTCTGGAGATTTAGTCCAGCCTCACTTCTAAAGCTGGGTGGCCTAAAGCAGGTTGCACAGGATCATATCCATGTGGGTTTTGAAAGCCTCCAGAGAAGGAGAACCCACAGTCTTGCTGGGCAGCCTGGTGCAGTGCACAGGCAACTTCACAGGAGAGATGTTTTCCTTATGTTAAAGTGCAATATTTTGTGTTCTATTTTCTGCCTGTTGCCCCTTGTTCTATGAGTGGGTAGCACTGAAAAGAGCCCAGCCCTATCTTCTTGCCCTCCACCCTTTAGATATTCATAAACATTGATAAAATCCCTTCTCAGTCTGCTCTTTTCCAGGCTAAACAGCCCCAGGTCTTAGCCTTTTCTCCTAAGAGAGATGCTCCTGTCCTCTCAACACCTTTGTGGCCCTCTATTGGACTCTTTCCAGCAGTTCCCTGTCTCTGCCGAACTGGGAAGCCCAGAACTGAACACAAGACTCGAGGTGTGGCCTCACCAGGGCAGAGTAGAGGGGAAGAAGAACCTTCCTCGACCTGCTGGCCACACTCTTCTTAATGCACCCCAGAATACCGTTTGTCCTTGTCCATGAGGGTCCGTTGCTAGATCATGGTGAACTTGTTTTCCTCCAGCACTCCCAGGGGCTCCTTTGTAGAGCTGCTTTCCAGCATTCAACCCCTCACATGTAGTGATGCAGGGGGTTATTCCTCCACAGGAGCAGGACTCTTCACTTGCCCTTGCTGAACTTCATGCAGTTCCCCTCTGCCCAGCTCTAGCTCTGCAGGCTGTCTGGCTCCATATGCTTTTCTGAAATGCCTTGCATATTCCCAAGCTGAGCTTCTTCCATGGGGTTCCTCTCCACTGCAGTAGATTCTAGTCTTGCAGTGGCAGCAACCCCTTTCCTGATGGTGAGCATTTTAATTTCTCTTGCTACTTTGTCTCTACTGCAGCAGAACAGGAAGCTGTAAATTTAGTTCTATTTTTTTTCTCTTTAAGTCTTGCTCCATGGCAGCACAGCATGACAGGGTGTCAGCCACTCCTCCCCATCCTGTATCAGTAGCAGACTTGCTGAGAGGACACTCTGTCCCTTTTTCCAGGTCATTCCAAATTCCAAACCATTACACTGAGTATGTTGAACAAGAGTGGACCCAGTATTGGCCCTAACGGCCTCCAACTAGACCCTGCCCTGCTGACCACAACCTTCAGGCTGGGGTGAAAGCAGCCAGGCAGAAAGGGACCTGGGGGTACTGGTTGACAGTAGGCTGAACATGAGCCAGATGGGTGCCCAGGTGGCCAAGAAGGCCAATGGCATCCTGGCCTGGATCAGGAACAGTGTGGCCAGCAGGAGCAGGGAAGTCATTCTGCCCCTGTACTCAGCACTGGTTAGGCCACACCTTGAGTCCTATGTCCAGTTCTGGGCTCCTCAGTTTAGGAAAGATGTTGAGCTGCTGGAAGGTGTCCAGAGAAGGGCAACAAAGCTGGTGAGGGGTCTGGAGCACAGCCCTGTGAGGAGAGGCTGAGGGAGCTGGGGTTGCTTAGCCTGGGGAAGAGGAGGCTCAGGGGAGACCTTCTTGCTTTCCACAACTACCTGAAGGGAGGTTGTAGCCAGGTGGGGGTTGGTCTCTTCTCCCAGGCAAGCAGCACCAGAACAAGAGGACACAGTCTCAAGCAGTGCCAGGGGAGGTTTAGGCTGGATGTTAGGAAGAAATTCTTCATAGAGAGAGAGAGATTGGCCATTGGAATGTGCTGCCCAGGGAGGTGGTGGAGTCACCATCCCTGGAGGTGTTTAGGAAGAGACTGGATGAGGCACTTGGTGCCATGGTTTAGTTGATTAGATGGTGTTGGGTGATAGGTTGGACTTGATGATCTCGGAGGTCTTTTTCAAACTGGTTAATTCTCTTCTCTTCTCTTTTCTCTTCTCTTCTCTTCTCTTCTCTTCTCTTCTCTTCTCTTCTCTTCTCTTCTCTTCTCTTCTCTCTTCTCTTCTCTTCTCTTCTCTTCCTCTTCTCTTCTCTTCTCTTTCTCTTCTCTTCTCTTCTCTTCTCTTCTCTTCTCTTCTCTTCTCTTCTCTTCTCTTCTCTTCTCTTCTCTTCTCCCTCTTCTCTTCTTTTGTGACTCATTCATTCATTCAGCTCAAATGAAGGACAGTGTTTAAAAGCTGCCTGAACCTGAATGACAAATGTGCCCTGTTCATGATGGTGTCTCTGCACATTGCATGCCCACTGCCAAGAGGAGGAGGTCTGCTTATGAGTTTTATTTCCTACATATGGAGGGGCCCTCAGCCATCCGGGGTAACTTGGCAGTGCAGAAGTCTTTGGGTGTCCACAGTGCTTTTGCTCTCTTTGAAACTCAAGTCAAGGAAGGCACCCTGCCTCGCTAGAGAGATTTCTGCTGCCCAGACGGTGAAGTGCTGCTTGTTATTAAGTCTCTTGAAACTGAGCAGTTGTGAAAGCAGATTTGAAAGCAGGATATGCTCTACAGTGATATCCAGGGCTCGTGGGGGATTTTAAAAGGGGTTTAAAGAGGAAATCGGGCCTGATCAAGACAGCTTGAAGGTGGTAATTGGACAGGGGAACTCTATATAGTCTGAGGGTTTTGCTTTCCTGTGTATTGATTTTTCTGCTGTTCAAAACTGAAAGGAAAAAAAAATAAAAGGGGGGGAAACAAAAAAAAAAAAGAAGGAGGCACTCCAATATTGAAACCAGAGCTTCTGAAGTATGGTTTAGATGAAATCATGAAGTGGGAGAATGTGGTGAGTTTGCCTACGCAAAGCCCAGTGTAAGCTTCGCCTTTAAAAGTCACATCAAAGCCATAAACATGGCAAGATGTAAAGCAGGACAAATGTGCAGGCAGAAGAATACCTCTCCCTGTTCTTTCTGTCTGAGCCTGCAGAGGAGATTATAGGATAAGCGAGAGCAGTAAACACTCCTGGATGGAAAAGGGAATAGCAAAGCAGCCCAATCCAGGCTCTAATGCAACTGTTCAATTACTCCTGCAGGTTTGGCTGCAAATTTACTGCACATGTGCTGCATACTTGCTACGTCTATGCTGTCATTCTGTGGTGGTTTGGCCCTGGCCTGGAGGCCAGATGCCCACCAAAGCTGCTCTATCACTCCCCCTCTTAAGTGGACAGGGGGAGAGGGGAAAAATATAACAAAAGCCAGCCATAGGGTAGGAGCAATTTTAACAACCACTGGAATGTGCTGCCCAGGGAGGTGGTGGAGTCACCATCACTGGAGGTGTTTAGGAAGAGACTGCTTGAGGCACTTGGTGCCATGGTTTAGTTGATCAGATGGTGCTGGGTGATAGGTTGGACTTGATGATCTCAAAGGTCTCTTCCAATCTGGTTAATTCTATTCTATTCTATTCTATTCTATTCTATTCTATTCTATTCTATTCTATTCTATTCTATTCTATTCTATTCTATTCTATTCTATTCTATTCTATTCTATTCTATTCTATTCTATTCTACTCTAATATATTCTACTCTATTCTACTCTATTCTATTCTATTCTATTCTATTCTATTCTATTCTATTCTATTCTATTCTAAAGTAACAGCAACAGACTGCACAGAGGCAAAAAGCAGAGAGAGAAGTTAGTCTCTACTTCCCATCAGCAGGATGATGGTTGGTTTCAGGAAGCAGGGCTAAGCTTGGTGGTTACTTGGGAGGACAGATAACATGGACAAATCCCCCACTTCCTTCTTTCACTTCATTCTTATACCTGAGCTGACCTCATATGATATGGAATATCCCTTTGACCAATCTGGGTCAGCTGGCTCAGCCATGTCCCCTCCCAACATCTTGCCCACCCCTCAGCATACTCTTGGGACAGGGAAATGTTGAAAGGACACAGCCTGGATACTTGTTCAGCAGTAGCCAAAACACTGCTGTGTTATCAACTATTGCTGCAAAACACAGCGCTAGAAAGATTCTGTGAGGAGAATTAACTCCAGCTCAGTCCAACCCAATACACATTCATAAGAAAGCTGTCTTTAGCATGGCAGCTGCTGCAGGCATGTGCTCCTGATAACCCCTCTCTTATCAACAGGGATCCAGGTGTCTGGCTGGGGAAGCTGAAGGGCACAGTGGTATGTGGTCCATCTGCTTCAGAGGACATAAATTACAGTCATAGAATTGCTTCAAGTTTGAAAAGACCTTTAAGATCCTTGAGTCCAACCATTAGCTAGCTCTGCCAAGTCTGGTGCTAAACCATGTCCCTCAGCACCACATCTCTGAATCTTTTATACAATCACAGGATCACAGAATGGTTTTGTATACAAAAGACCTTTAAGATCATTGAGTTCACAGTATCACAGTATCACCAAGGTTGGAAGAGACTTCAAAGATCATTAAGTTCAACCTATCACTCAAGACCTCATGACTAGACCATAGCACTGACTGCCATGTCCAATTCCCTCTTGAACACCTCCAGGGATGGTGACTCCACCACCTCCCTGGGCAGCACATTCCAATGATGAATAACTCTCTCAGTGAAGACCTTTCTCCTCACCTCCAGCCTAAACTTCCCCTGGCACAGCTTGAGACTGTGTCCTCTTGGTCTGGTGCTGGTTGCCTGGCAGAAGAGACCAACCTCCACCTGGCTACAACCTCCCTTCAGGGAGTTGGTGACAGCAATAAGGTCTCCCCTGAGCCTCCTCTTCTCCAGGTTAAGCAAACCCCAGCCCCTTCAGCCTCTCCTCATAAGTCTTGTGCTAGAGGCCTCTCCCCAGATTTGTTGCCCTTCTCTGGACATGTTCAAGTGTCTCAATGTCCTTCTTAAACTGAGGGGCCAGACCAAACCTTTTGCATTATCAGCAGGGGTATGAGGCAGACCATGAGGAGCTGAACAACCTACTGTTAGCTTCTAGGGGATTTGTAGGATTTTCTTGGTATTATGCTGATTAGCTATAGTATTTTACTGTGTTCTGCCAATAAATAACATTTTCTTTTACAATGAAAAAGGATATTTACTATTTCTGTATTTGCTATCATATGGTATGAGAGAAAATGCACATGTTGCACTTCTGCTTGATTTCCCCCCCCCACCCCTTTTGGTAGTAAGAAGGTCAAAACCTCACAAAGAAAATGGTCTGCAAAGTCCCCATGAAGTCATCATCATTGTTCAAAGTCAGCAGCTTCTTCATTTGGTGTTTTGGTGTTGGGTGTTTTAAAACAAAAGCCTCTAAGCTCAATGAATGCAAGGGCTAAAAGATTTATTTCTTCCTAATGGATCTCAGGATGTTAGGGGCTGGAAGGGACCTCCAGAGATCATGAAATAATCTGAGATGCCTGCAGCTTTATGGTATCCTTGTGTGTAGCAAGGAATCATCTTTGGCTCCAACAGGATTCTTAGTTACTTTGATGAAAATCCATGGAGAGTCACCTTCCTTCTAATCATGATAAGTTTAGATGTACTGAGTGTAAGAACCCCGAGACCATTAGATTTGCTCACTGCCTTCCATCTAATGCAGACTGCAACACCTTCCTCCTCACCTTTTAAGTACCTATGCTTCTAGAGAAGTATCTAGGGCTTCATCTGAAATCATTTCATCTGAAATGTGGAGATTTCAGCACTGCCTGCAGCAGGAGATATCACTCACATGCTAAGAACATGTGTCTTCCTTCAGAAGAGGGCTTCACCTTCCTGCATTGGTTCTTGTCATTCCTTCCTCCAGGAAATGAAAGAATTCTCCTGTGTTTCATGTTTTATACTGTGAGCATATTTTTTGCAGTGTAATAACCTCATCCTGGCTTCCTTTGGTGTATGAAGCAGGCAGAGCTCCTTGCAGTCTTTCTCTGCAACACATTTTTCTCCAGACCAGAAGTAGTTCTGCTGTTTCTTTTCTCCACCCCATGGAACGTTTCAACACTCTTTAGGAAATTTGTACCCAGGGTTGTATCTGGTACTCCAGTAACAGCACTGCTACTTAAAAAAACCTTCAAACTGCCTCAAATCCCAGCTAATACTCACCAGTTCAATCACAGTTACTTCCCCACACCCCAAGCATTACACTGAGAGTTCATGTGGTGTAGCTTGTTACTACACCCCCCACCCCAGTCCCTTTTTAGACCCACTGCTGTTCAGAACACAATCCTCAGTGTGTGTAGGCTTGGCTCCCATTCTTTGCTTATAAATATACAATGCTTCATTTTCCTGCTTTAGCATGCCCTGTTTTAACAAGATTTATGCCTTATAGAATTATGTGATATAGGATTGTTTGTTGCTTTATTCTCCCACTATTTTATGAATGGGGTCCCTTCCCAGTTTTCACACACTTCTTGCCTGGAGGGAATATAAGACTCGGCAGCAGGGCTCCTCTGCTCATCCCATTCACTTCACACTGACACTATTCTAGTCTTCCAGAGTTCCCTTGCATTTCCAAGATATGTTCAAGATCATCCCAGCAGGCCAGAGATCTCTTCAGCCAAGTGTCTTGGAATTGTTGTGCACAAGTGATGTCTGCCTGCCAAAGCTGCATGTGCTTACTCCTAGGGGACTGATCTGAATTTATGTCGTATTTCTCTGTTAGTAATAAACAGAAACCATAAAATCATTAAATCCTCAAATCATTTGGGTTGGAAAAGAGCTTTAAGATCATCAGGTCCAACCATTATCTAACTCTCAGGCAGGGACTGGTCTCTTCTCCCAGGCAACCAGCACCAGAAGAAGAGGATACAGTCTCAAGCTGTGCCAGGGGAGGTTCAGACTGGATGTTAGGAAGAAATTCTATACAGAGAGAGTGTATTAGGAATAGTGTGGCCAGCAGGAGCAGGGAAGTCATTGTGCCCTGTACACTGCATTGGTTAGGTCACACCTTGAGTCCTGTGTCCAGTTCTGGGCCCCTCAGTTTCGGAAGGACATTGAGACACTTGAAGGTGTCCAGAGAAGGGCAACAAGGCTGGGGAGAGGTCTTGAGCACAGCCCTGTGAGGAGAGGACCAAGTGCCATGGTCAAGTCATGAGGTCTGTTGTGACAGGTTGGACTTGGTGATCTTTGAGGTCTCTTCCAACCTTGATGATACTGTGATAGAACACCCCCCCCAAGCCTCTAACGGGATTCCAAAAAGGAACAAGGGTAGATGCTCTGCTTCCTCCCCCAATCTTCCCCCCTCACCCCCCACCCCTTTTCATCTAATTAGAAGAAAAGAGAAAGAAAAGTTAGGAGAGTACTATTAGTCTTATCTGCAAGGTCAGCTAGTAGCCATAAGATCCTCCCAGCCAAGCAGAGCAGAAGCAGCAGCCAGAAGAAAGTGTCCAGAGAAGGGCAATGAGGCTGGTGAGAGGCCTCGGGCACAGCCATATGAGGAGAGCCTGAGGGAGCTGGGGTTGTTTAGCCTGGAGAAGAGGAGGCTCAGGGAGACGTTATTGCTGTCTACAAGTACCTGAAGGGAGGTTGTAGCCAGGAGGGGGTTGGTCTCTTCTCCCAGGCAAGCAGCACCAGAACAAGAGGACACAGTCTCAAGCTGTGCCAGGGGAAGTTTAGGCTGGAGGTGAGGAGAAAGTTCTTCCCAGGAAGAGTTGTTAGCCTTTAGAATGTGCTGCCCAGAGAGGTGGTGGAGTCCCCATCCCTGGAGGTGTTTAAGAGAGGTTTGGACATGACACTTGGTGTCGTGGTTTAGTTGATTAGATGGTGTTGGGTGACAGGTTGGACTTGATGATCTCTGAGGTCTTTTCCAGCCTTATTGATTCTATGATTCTATGAATGAAGTGGAATGTGAGATATTGCTAAGGGTGTATCTCACATCTGACCAATGAAATTTGTTCGGAATCATCTTTTGTTTTCCTTTTTACACTCAGCTGTGAATTGTTTATACTTCTTCACTCTTCTACTCAAAAATCTGCAGTTAACTTTTAAAGGCACAGCCTAAAACTGCCACAGCACTTTTAACCAACTTTCAGGTCAAGCCTGAGAATGTAGTTTGACCCTTACACTGTTGACTGCAGAGAGTGTTAATCTTCTGCCCCCTCCTTCAAACAAACTATTTTTATAAAAGTGATTATCTGGATGGAAGCTCTCACCCCTGCTCTCAGGAAGCCTTGGTGCGTGCTAATGGTTTGCTGTAACACTAGAATTGCAGCTGCTTCAGGACCGGGGGCTCTTGGCCCTGCTGCCATTCATGTGGACACAGGACATTCATTCTTTAGCGCTGTGACATGGGGTTGGTGGCTACCAATGAGCCAGCAGTGTGCCCAGGTGGCCAAGAAGGCCAATGGCAT